>NW_024749541.1:57500-82500 GCF_018991925.1 Homarus americanus | reverse complement strand
CCTTCTAAGAACATTCAATTCCCCTCTCAGAATGTTCTGGCCAACATAACTAGCACTCAAGTCCCTCAACCCCCCCCCTTCCCTCTTCCACTAGATGTCGTTTGGTATGTCGTGGTCATGATGATTGGTACAAT
Organism: Homarus americanus; assembly: GCF_018991925.1. Taxonomy (NCBI): domain Eukaryota; kingdom Metazoa; phylum Arthropoda; class Malacostraca; order Decapoda; family Nephropidae; genus Homarus; species Homarus americanus. The sequence continues at coordinate 82,366 of NW_024749541.1, read as the reverse complement.
GCTGGTCCAAAAATATCATGGTTGATCATGTTATAGTGTGCCGTGGTAGAGTGGGTATAGGTGCGCTCCACTCACTCATAACACACCTCAAGGACACGTTGGTTCGGCTTGGCTAATGTTGTGGTATTTGCTCATTGTGTCATGTAAAGTTTGTGTGTGTGTCTCTCTTTATGCTTGTCTTTGTCTCTCTCTTTCTCTCTTCTCCTCCCTCCCCCAACCTTTCCATCTCGCCCCAACCTTTTCTCCTCTCTCTTTCTCTATCTCTCTGTCTCTCTCTTTATCTCGTCTGTCTCATTTCTCTCTCTCTCACTACAACAATATGCTACTCAATTGGAGACACTGAAATCCTGAACGTGTGTGTATGCATGTAGGCGAATCCTTCTGCTTTCGCTTCCACACCACCACAGGTAAAAGGTCACAACACCTACAGGAGGAAGAGAGAATACAAAAACACCCACACACACACACACACACACACACACAGGTAATAACACACCTGGGAAGACCTTCACTATCACGCCCTCACATGACTGTACCTTAACCCCGTGTGGTGGAGCTGTCATACAAATTTGCTGACTGGTATACGAATCCTCCTCCTCTTCTTCTGTTGTGGGGTGCATCATATAGCCTTGGGGAACACCGTAAATATTGAAGAGTATACATAGATTCTCGAGGACTGTGAGGCTTTGTGGGGATAACATACTTGTTTTTTGTTTATATTTTGCCGTTTCGTTTTTTTTTTTTTGTGTGTGTGTAATACGTCAGGTTTGCCTTTGGATGATGTTTTTGTTTTTCTGTTGTTGTTTTGGTGGTACGTCAGGATTTTTTCATTTGGCTATTCATGTTTTTTTTTTTATATATATTTTTTTTGCCTTTTTGTTTCTTGCTAGTGCTTCAGGTTTTCCTTTTGGGGGGTGATGTCATTGTTTTTCTTTTTATATATATATATTTTTTCCCCGCTTCGTTTCTTGTTGTGCGTTAGATGGTTGGCTGGCTGGCTGGTTCTTAGAAAATGGTCCATCATCACTCAGCTTCAGGAAGGAGACAACAGGGGAGAGAAAGACTTGAGAGATTTATTAATACATCGAATGTTTAAGCCTGGAGTCATGGTGCTTTGTTCACAGGTCGGAATAGACAGGTGGTGGAGCTTCTTTAGTCTGTCTCATCTGTCTCACCTGTCCCACCTGTCCTTTTTAATTGTTGAAACTGATGACTGGTGGAAATGACAGTGTTAGGGGAAATGTTTTAACCCCCTTGTATATATGATAACTTGAGCCTTTGAGAACGATATGTTGATCTCATGAGTATGTTGATATCCCTTCAAGTACGGTGACTTAACCCCTTAAGTACGATAATTTAACCCTTTGAGTACGATAGCTTAATCCCTTGAGTACGAAAACTTTACCCTTTGAGTACAGTGACCTAATCCACTGAGTTCGTTGTCTTAAATCTTTGAGTACAATGACCCATTCTCCTGATTAACAATGCGGTAGTGTACTCAAGGTGTGGAGGGAAGGTGAGGTTGAGTCCTCGTACTCATGGGGATAACAACACACTTCACCGTCATCGTTGAAGTGTGTGAGCGTGAGTACTGACTTGGCGTGAAGTGTGTGAGCGTGAGCACTGACTTGGCGTGAAGTGTGTGTGTGTGTGTTTTAAAAGCCGACACTTATAGGAAAGGCCACTATACTTTTACATAGAAGGGGTCACTATATTCTTGATTTATTATAGGAGAGATCACTATATAAGAGGGGTCACTATACTTGTCCTATAGTTTACATTTATATAGGAAGGGTCACTATATTGTATATTTGTGCCGTGATTTAGAAATTCTCTCTCTCTCTCTCTCTCTCTCTCTCTCTCTCTCTCTCTCTCTCTCTCTCTCTCTCTCTCTCTCTCTCTCTCTCTCTCTCTCTCTCTCTCTCTCTCTCTCTCTCTCTCTCTCTCTCTCTCTCTCTGGCCGTCGATGTCAAAGGCGGCCGAGGAATTCTATAGGCCTAATTCTGAAAAAGCCCCAAGTTATTTTGTTCACCCTCACATCAAATAAGACCAGGAAACTAATTATCTTGAAAGCCGGGATGTAATTTGGATGCCATTTCAATCACCATAATTGTGATGTTACGTCAATTGAAATGTTTTACGGATTTTAGAGTTTCGGGATTTTAGAGTTTCGGGATTTTAGAGTTTCGGGATTTTAGAGTTTCGGGATTTAAGAGTTTCGGGATTTAAGAGTTTCGGGATTTTAGAGTTTCGGGATTTTAGAGTTTCGGGATTTTAGAGTTTCGGGATTTTAGAGTTTCGGGATTTTAGAGTTTCGGGATTTTAGAGTTTCGGGGTTTTAGAGTTTCCGGATTTTAGAGTTTCGGGATTTTAGACTCTCTGGATTTTAGACTCTCCGGATTTTAGAGTCTCAGAGCCCAATTAGCCCAGCCTGTTATTAGAGACAGTTGCCTAAGGTGGACGTTTAAATACCAGGTTAACGTGAAATCACCTGTTCTATTTTGGGCCAGCTGACACTTGACCTGGTTCTCCTTCCTTCCCCTTTTCCCTTCCCCCCTCTTCCCCTCTTCCTCCCTCTTCCTCTCCATCCCCCCTGACCCGTGGTAAATGGTTGAGGCCCATCTCTCTCTCTCTCTCTCTCTCTCTCTCTCTCTCTCTCTCTCTCTCTCTCTCTCTCTCTCTCTCTCTCTCTCTCTCTCTCTCTCTCTCTCTCTCTCTCTCATGCTGTTACTGTAACAACCTCCTCCTCCTCCTCCTCCTCCTCCTCCTCCTCCTCCTCCTCCTCCTCCTCCTCCTCCTCTTCCACCACCTCATTTACTTTGTAAAATTTTCTCGTTTATTCATTATTTACTGGCACTCTTGTTCCTGGTGGTCTTCTTCTTCTTCGTCTTCTTCTTCTTCTTCTTCTTCTTCTTCTTCTTCCTCCTTCTCTTCACACGAGTACGTTCACCCTGGTACAGTACCGGGAGGAAGACACTGCCGGCCTGGTGAGGTAATATTAGACCCCGGGCTGCCCCTCTGGGTATGTTGGGCACTCTCTCTCTCTCTCTCTCTCTCTCTCTCTCTCTCTCACTCCTTTCAACACTCTCATACACTCCCTCTCTTTCCTCCTGCATTCTCTCTCACTGCCGTAATAACTCACAGGTGGGGAGAGGAACCAGCTCTTGTGTAATAAACTAACCATTGGGAGGATTTAACGTAATATTCACTTAAGGATGTTTGGAGAATATGTTGAGGGCGACTTGATGCTCTTGACTCTATTTTTATTTGATTTTATTTTTTTATTTTTTTTTTATTGTTGTATTTTTATTATTTTTTTATCCTTTATCCTTTTTTATCCTTTTTTTTATCGATTTTTCTTATTCCTTTTATTCCATTTTATTCTTTTTTCTATCTTTTTTATTTATACCTTCCGTATAGTTATTACCCACGTCTGTCTGTTTTATGGACACATGAACACAGACCTCATCATAGTTTAAGACCAGGCCTCTTTATCACTACTACTACAGCTACTATTTGTTAATATTAATGGCCTCCAGCCTCCCCCAAAGGCCTACTACTACTATTATTATTACTGCTACTACTACTTCTTCTACTACTGCAGTAACCCCAAAAAGTAGGTTACTGTGTCATAATTATTTGCATTTTTTTTTTGCCCTTTTAACCTGTTTTTTTAATGTGTACTGACCTGCTGCTGCTTAGCCTGTGTGTGTGTAGATCATTGTAGGTGGCTGAGGTGTGTGGTCACTGTGCTAAATGTCTGTCTCTCTGTATTTGTTTATCTTTGTCTCTGTTTTTCTCTGTTTGTCTGTTTTTCTCCGTCGTTCTCTCTCTATCTGTCTGTTTGTCTGTTTGTATCTGCATCTCTCTCTCTCTCTCTCTCTCTCTCTCTCTCTCTCTCTCTCTCTCTCTCTCTCTCTCTCTCTCTCTCTCTCTCTCTCTCTCTCCTCGAGCAACATAGTTCTCCCCATTAATGAACTTGAGGGTCACGACTTTACGCTGGTGTTAACTTTTCCTGTTATTTTCTTCTTCTTTCTCCTCAATGTCAAGTCGATAGCATAGTCGTGAGGAGTTGACCCTGGCACAGTGCCCGGCCTATCAAGGTCCCACTGGCACTGCCCATCACTGCACCTGCTTGCTTGCCTTCCTCCCTCCTTCACTCTCTTCACCCACACCCACCCACTCTCTCTTTTTCCCATCCTTAATTCTCCCTTACCCCACATCTGCACCCCTCTCTCTCTCTCCCCTTCACCCTCCCCCCTCATCCCCCCCTCCACCCCCTGACCCTCACCCACCCACTCCACCCATTATTAACCTCCGCCTGTTTAGCTTTCTGTTTTATTGTGGTTATTGTCGTCCTTTCTCCTACATAGTTTCCCCTTGTCAGTATGTGTGTCAGGGTAGTGTTGTGTTGTTCGGGTCCTGGGGCGTCTGTCTGTATGTACTGTATGTATGTATGTGGCGACCTGTGTAATGCTCGCCTCGCCTCCGGTTCGATCCCCGGGCAGGGTGAAACTCTGGGCAAGTTTCTTTACGCCATTTGCCTCTGTCTACTCAGCAATAATTGGGAACCTGGATGTTAATCGATTTACGGATCGTGTTCCGGCGAGTTGTCCGGTCTTCTCGGACTATTCCTTGAGACTGTGGTCATGCAGCTCGTTAACTCAGGGTGAGGTTGTTGTGTTGGCGACAGCTTCTACACCTTAAACACTGGGGTCATGCAGCTCGTTAACTTAGGGTGTGGTTGTTGTGTTGGCGACAGCTTCTACACCTTAAACACTGTGGTCATGCAGCTCGTTAACTTAGGGTGTGGTTGTTGTGTTGGCGACAGCTTCTGCACCTTAAACACTGTGGTCATGCAGCTCGTTAACTTAGGGTGTGTTTGTTGTGTTGGCGATAGCTACCTTAAACACTTGGCTCGTTAACAGGGTGCTTGTGTTGGCGACAGCTTCTACACCTTAAACACTGTGGTCATGCAGCTCGTTAACTTAGGGTGTGGTTGTTGTGTTGGCGACAGCTTCTTAAACACTGGGGTCATGCAGCTCGTTAACCTTAGGTGTGGTTGTGTTGGCGACAGCTTCTACACCTTAAACACTGTGGTCATGCAGCTCGTTAACTTAGGGTGTGGTTGTTGTGTTGGCGACAGCTTCTACCTTAAACACTGGGGTCATGCAGCTCGTTAACTTAGGGTGTGGTTGTTGTGTTGGCGACAGCTTCTACACCTTAAACACTGTGGTCATGCAGCTCGTTAACTTAGGGTGTGGTTGTTGTGTTGGCGACAGCTTCTACACCTTAAACAAAATAACGCCTAGGTGGTCCTTGGGCCGGCCATCCTCATTAGCACGAGGGGCAACCATTAGTATGTATGTATGTATGTATGTATGTATGTATGTATGTATGTACAGTAGCTAAAACAACTATCTGTGCATACTTTTTGGGAAACAATATGAGACCATGGACGATAAATTTTGGTATATGAAGGCTGTCACTAGTCACACGTAAAATTTCGGAGCATATCATCCCCACCTGCACAGATAGTTGTTTTAGCTACTGTATGTATGTATGTATGTATCTCTCGTACGTCTATCTGTCCGCTCATCCGTTCATCCATCTACCTGTCCGTTCGTCCATCCACCTGTCCGCCCGTCCATCCGACTTTTGACATAAACCTACTCGTTCCCGGTCGGCATCTTCTGAACCATTTCACACAAGGTCACCCAAAGTTGAGGTGTGGCGGCGCTTGCTAAGGTTGGCGGCTGGTCAGGTGTGCCACACTGACCCACATAACACACTTGACAGGCCATTAGAGTCACTGGCAGTTTATGTTTTAGGAGGATGCCTCGGTATAGAGTCGGTAACGTATGAACCTAACCTAACCAAACCTAATCTAACCTGACCTGATCTAACTAACCTACTCTGATTCACTGTACTGATTGGGCGGGCGTGGGAGAGCGAGGCGGGCGTGGTGTGAAGGAGCAAGACGGGCGGGCGTGGAAGAGCGAGGAAACGAGGGGGGCGTGGCGTGGGGAGGATTGAGAGGGGCGTGCAGGAGTGAGGGGGCGTGGAGTTGGGGCGGAAGGGGGGGGGGAGGAGGATGAGTAACAACCGTGTGTATATTTCGTACCCACACATGGTAGAGGAGAGACCAGGGTGTGGCCAGTGGAGTCAAAAACAATCAAACAAACACTTAATGGTACTTGTGGAGGTTATCCTTGTTCTGAGTCGACTTAATAATTTGCTTGAGTCGTTTGTGTGTTTGTACTTGATGTGAACTTGTTTAATGATTGTTACTATATGACTGTCTGTCTTTATGTCGTTTTTTTGTCTGTCTATGTTTTGTTTGGGGGTCTGTCTTTTTTGTCTGTGTCTGTCTGTCTGTCTGTGGAGGAGTGAGATTAAGGAGGTCGGTGGGTCATTACAGTAACCTCTACCTACAGGTGTTGGTAGAGAGAGTTATTGTCACCTCGAAGGTCTCTTGTCCACGCTATGCTACGACCTTTACACACACACACACACGAGGAGGAGGAGGAAAAGGGACAAGGATGTGGCCATGTGGGGCGGGGTGGGAGAGAGAAGGAGTGGGGGGAGAGGGAGGGAAAGGGGGGAGTGGAGGGGCACAACAGCAGCATTAGCCAGAGGGGGACAACTAACTACGGGGGGGAGGGGAGGTGTCGAGAGCTTGGCCCCCTGCCCATCTCCTCTTGCTCCCCTCCTCCTTCCCTCCCCCCTCTCTCCACCTCCCCCTCTCTCTCCCTCCCTCCTTCTCCCCCCTCCCCCGCTGCCCTACCCCACTCGCTGCTGCCCTTCGTTTCCCAATAACACTGTTCCTCCTCCCCCACCCCACACACTCAACCTCTCTCTCATCGTCGCCATTATCATCACCATCATCATAATCACCATCATCATCATCACCATCATCATCACCATCACCATCACCATCACCATCACCATCATCATCACCATCATCATCATCACCATCATCATCACCATCATCATCATCATCACCATCATCATCACCATCATCATCATCACCATCATCATCATCATCATCCTACTCCTCTACCATCATCACATCTTCCTCCCCTTTCTCCTCCGCCGATCTACACACTCGTTCTTTGGTCTGGGGATATCTATGATGCCTTAATCCAGCGTCTTTTACCCCCAGCTGAGGGTAAAAGATCGCATTTAAGTTAGTAAAAAACCCAAGTGAACGAGATTATATAACTCCTCAAAGAGCCAAAGAGAACGTATCTGTTTACTAGAGAACCCTGAGAGAACCCATCTATTAACGAAAGAACCCCAAGTGAACCCATCTATTAACGAAAGAACCCCAAGTGAACCCATCTATTAACGAAAGAACCCCAAGTGAACCCATCTATTTACGAAAGAACCCCAAGTGAACGCATCTGTTTACTAAATATATGCACTACATCTTGAGCTCACCACAGACGTTCCCGTTAATGTTGTGTTGTCACCTGTAAGATAAATTTGGTTAGGTTGTGTTGTGGAGTGAGTGGGTGGGTATTTATTTATTTGTTTGTTTTATTTTGGTTATGATGACTGATGACTGAGTATGATGACTGAACACCTCGAGTATGATGACTGAACACCTCGAGTATGATGACTGAACACCTCGAGTATGATGACTGAACACCTAGAGTATGATGACTGAACACCTCGAGTATGATGACTGAACACCTCGAGTGCTCTCTAGAGGTGGTTGTTGAGATGTTTGTACTGTGAGACCGAACCATCTTCCTGTAGCAAATATTCCCTGAACACCTCATCTTTATGTGTGTGTGTATTGGTGAGGTGTGTGCACTATGAATACACACACACACACACACACACACACACACACACACACACACACACACACAGGTGGGCGATGCGACTGTCCCCTTGAACGTACCCAGACTGGCCCGCCACCCCTCTATGATCGCAACATCAACACTACTACTACCACGACAGCTATTATTATTACTACTACTCCTACTACTACTACTTTTTTTTAATGGCCTCCAACCTCCCCCAATAGCCATACCTTCGTTCAACCTTACTCTCCTTCAAGGACGACCACGAGGATGAGGACGACGACGACGAAGAGGATCAAGGACGACCACGAGGATCAAGGACGACCACGAGGACGAGGACGACCACGAGGACGACCACGAGGACGAGGACGACAACTTATCACCGCCTCACAGGGTATACCAGCAGCCGCAGTAATTGGGTCAAGTCATCACTGGAGGCTTCTCGGTGTGACCTACTGTTGTGAGGAGGAGGAAGAGGAGAGAGGTGGAGAAAGAGGGGAAGAGAAGGAGGAGGAGGAGGTGGTGGTGGTGGGTGATAATGATGGGTTCTCCTGATGGTAGTATTGGTAGTGATAGTAGTAGTAGTAGTAGTAGTGGTGGTGGTGGTGGTGGTGGTTATTAATAAGGGAAATATAACTTAACACACCTGTGAGAATCTACCTGTTGTGTCGCAGGTAAGGTGACTCAGGTAACTTTAGCGGAGGGACCTTTGGGAATCCTCTCTTTGTGCTCAAGCTTATGTTTACCTGAGCCAGATAAATGCCTTCTTATATCTCCTCTAAGGTGTAAAATTTATCACTGGTTGGTCTGACCGTCACGACACACACACACACACGACAGGGGTATACACACACACACACACACACACACACACACACACACACACACACACACTACAGGGGTATACACACACAACAGGGGGACACGCACGCATACATACATACATACATACACACCACCTGGTTGTGTTGTATATTGATCACCTGTGTGTGTGTCCCCATTCTGCCTCCCAGCGCCACTCTGATCCTTACCCATTACTGTGGTGGAGGGAGAGAGGAGAGGAGACAGGGAGAAAGAGAGGAGAGACATACAGGGGAGAAAGAGAGAGGAGAGACATACAGGGGAGAAAGAGAGAGGAGGATAGGTAGAGAGAGAAAGAGGAGAGACATATAGAGGTGAGAGAGAGAGAATGATGAGAGGTAGAGAGAGAAAGAGGAGAGAGAAGGGGGGGAAGAGGGAGAATTGAATTTTTTTTTAACTTTGCCTCAAACTGACAGAGAGTGATGTGTGTATGTGTGTGTGTGTGAGAGAGAGAGAGAGAGAGAGAGAGAGAGAGAGAGAGAGAGAGAGAGACCTAAATATAGACCTAGTGACTGACATTCCTAAGTATTTTTGTTGTTCTCCTCCTTCACTAGGCCTATACACTGACCTAGTAGTACACATTCTGGGGGTAGGTCTTGGGCTATCACTACCTAGGGAGGATATAGGGAAATAGGAGAGATAGGCTGAGAGAGTGTGACAGTGAGAGAAAACGAGAGAGAGAAAGGGAAGGAGAGAGGGTGAGAGGGAGAGAAAGAGGGGAATAGAGAGTAGTACTAAAGAGAGGAAGTATTGAGAGGGGGGGGAAGGGGCAGGAGGGAGGGATGGACAGGTGGGAGGGATGGACAGGTGGGAGGGATGGACAGGTGGGAGGGATGGACAGGTGGGAGGGGGTGAGTGGAGAAGGTTAGACAGAGTAATACTACACAAGAGGGGGAGAGAGAGAGAGAGAGAGAGAGAGAGAGAGAAAAAAGACTGGTGACAGACAGAGAGGAGACCGGTAATAAATAAAGGAAAGAGAGAGAGGGGGAGGAGGGGAACTCTTAATTGCTAGCTACACGAGAGTCGTATTTGGACCGGGCCAGATCACTAGTGTAGAGTGTTCCTTGACGTCACCGCCCCGTACCACTGTCCTTCACCCTGTAGTCTCGTGAAGTCATCGTACTCACTGGGCTATTAAATTGTACTCTAGGTATTGTCATTGTACTCTAAAGGGTTAAACAGCGTTACTTATTCAATGTATCTTTCAGGTCCTTCACGTAACATCAACAAGATCAAGTAGCAAGTGGATCACGTAACACCAAGAGGATCACGTAACAAGAGGATCAAGTAACATCAACAGGAACACTGTACTCAGGTATTTGCATTGTACTCTAAAGGGTTAAACAGCGTTACTTATTCAATGTGTCTTTCAGATCCTTCACGTAATATCAACAAGAGGATCCAAATAGCATCAATAGGATCACGTAACAAAGAGGATCAAGTAACATCAACAGATCACGTAGCAAAGAGGATCAAGTAACATCAACAGGATCACTGTGTGCTCAGGTATTGTGATATTGCTCTAAAAGGGTTAAACAGCGTTACTTATTCAATGTATCTTTCAGATCCTTCACGTAACATCAAAAAGACGATAAAGTAACATCAACATTATCACGTAGCAAGAGGATCAAGTAACATCAACAGGATCAAGTACTCAGGTATTTGCATTGTACTGTACTCTTAAGGGTTAAACAGCGTTACTTATTCAATGTGTCTTTCAGATCCTTCACGTAATATCAACAAGATCAAGTAGCAAGAGGATCACGTAACACCAAGAGGATCACGTAACAAGAGGATCAAGTAACATCAACAGGAACACTGTACTCAGGTATTTGTATTGCACTCTAAAGGGTTAAACAGCGTTACTTATTCAATGTGTCTTTCAGATCCTTCACGTAATATCAACAAGATCAAGTAGCAAGAGGATCAAGTAACATCAACAAGATCAAGTAGCAAGAAGATCAAGTAACTTCAACAAGATCACGTAACAAGAGGATCAAGTAACATCAACAGGAACACTGTACTCAGGTATTTGTATTGCACTCTAAAGGGTTAAACAGCGTTACTTATTCAATGTGTCTTTCAGGTTCTTCGCGTAACATCAACAAGAGGATCAAGTAACATCAACAAGAGGATCAAGTAACATCAACAAGCTCAAGTAGCAAGAGGATCAAGTAACATCAACAGGAACACTGTACTCAGGTATTTGTATTGCACTCTAAAGGGTTAAACAGCGTTACTTATTCAATGTATCTTTCAGATCCTTCACGTAACATCAACAAGATCAAGTAGCAAGTGGATCACGTAACACCAAGTGGATCACGTAACAGCAAGAAAATCACGTAACATCAACAAGAGGATCAAGTAACATCAACAAGCTCAAGTAGCAAGAGGATCAAGTAACATCAACAGGATCACGTAGCAAGAGGATCAAGTAACATCAACAGGATCACTGTACTCAGCTATTGACATTGTACTCTTAAGGGTTAAACAGCGTTACTTACTCAATGTGTCTTTCAGGTCCTTCTCGTAACATCAAGAGGATCAAGTAGCAAGAGGATCGAAGTATAATGAACAGGATCCATTAACATCAACAGGATCACATGTAAGAGGATCAAGTAACATCAACAGGATCATGGCAAGAGGATCAAGTAACATCAACAGGATCACTGTACTCCAGGTATTGACATTGTACTCCTAAAAGGTTAAACAGCGTTACTTACTCAATGTGTCTTTCCAGGTCCTTCTCGTAACATCAAGAGGATCAAGTAGCAAGAGGATCAGAGTATAATGAACAGGATCAAGTAGCATCAACAGGATCACGTAACAAGAGGATCAAGTAACATCAACAGGATCACTGTACTCAGGTATTGACATTGTACTCTTAAGGGTTAAGCAGCGTTACTTATTCAATGTATCTTTCCAGGTCCTTCACGTAACATCAACAAGAACAAGTAGCAAGAGGATCAAGTAACATCAACAGGATCACGTAACAAGAGGATCAAGTAACATCAACAGGAACACTGTACTCAGGTATTGACATTGTACTCTAAAGGGTTAAACAGCGTTACTTACTCAATGTGTCTTTCAGGTCCTTCACGTAACATCAACAAGATCAAGTAGCAAGAGGATCAAGTATAATGAACAGGATCAAGTAACATCAACAGGATCACGTAACAAGAGGATCAAGTAACATCAACAGGAACACTGTGCTCAGGTATTGACATTGTACTCTTAAGGGTTAAACAGCGTTACTTATTCAATGTATCTTTCAGGTCCTTCACGTAACATCAACAAGATCAAGTAGCAAGTGGATCACGTAACAGCAAGAGGATCACGTAACAGCAAGAAAATCACGTAACATCAACAAGAGGATCAAGTAACATCAACAAGCTCAAGTAGCAAGAGGATCAAGTAACATCAACAGGATCACGTAGCAAGAGGATCAAGTAACATCAACAGGATCACTGTAGCAAGAGGATCAAGTAACATCAACAGGATCACGTAGCAAGAGGATCAAGTAACATCAACAGGAACACTGTACTCAGGTATTGACATTGTACTCCAAAGGGTTAAACAGCGTTACTTACTCAATGTGTCTTTCAGGTCCTTCCCGTAACATCAAGAGGATCAAGTAACATCAACAGGATCACGTAGCAAGAGGATCAAGTAACATCAACAGGATCACGTAGCAAGAGGATCAAGTAACATCAACAGGAACACTGTACTCAGGTATTTGCATTGTACTCTTAAGGGTTAAACAGCGTTACTTATTCAATGTATCTTTCAGGTCCTTCACGTAACATCAACAAGATCAAGTAGCAAGAGGATCAAGTAACATCAACAGGAACACTGTACTCAGGTATTTGCATTGTACTCTTAAGGGTTAAACAGCGTTACTTACTCAATGTGTCTTTCAGATCCTTCACGTAACATCAACAAGATCAAGTAGCAAGAGGATCAAGTAACATCAACAGGAACACTGTACTCAGGTATTTGCATTGTACTCTTAAGGGTTAAACAGCGTTACTTATTCAATGTATCTTTCAGGTCCTTCACGTAACATCAACAAGATCAAGTAGCAAGTGGATCACGTAACACCAAGAGGATCACGTAACAGCAAGAAAATCACGTAACATCATGAGGAACATCACGTAACTGCAACAGGATCAAGGTAACATTTAACAGGTGTGTGTGTGTGTGGCGTAACACATCAGGGATCCCACCTGTCTATTGGACGGTAAGGTAAGGTGAGTGGGGGAGGGGGGGGGGCATATATGTGATTGGTTTATGGTTGGTGTATACTGATTGCTGATTGGGTGATAGGGTCAATGGTGGTTTTCATTGGCTGAGAGGCTCTATGTTAGTTTTTCATTGGCTGAGGGTATCAACGCTACCCTCCATTATGAATTACGTCAGACTAACAACACAGGAAAGCTTTCAATAATATAGAGACAAAACGTGAATAAATTAGATGTTGAAAAGCAGACGAAAAATTATCTGAAAGTGACAGCTACACACGAGGTGGTACACTTCTATATGGTACACTCCTTTATGGTACACTTCTATATGGTACACTCCTTTATGGTACACTCCTTTATGGTACACTCCTTTATGGTACACTCCTTTATGGTACACTTCTATATGGTACACTTCTATATGGTACACTCCTTTATGGTACACTTCTATATGGTACACTCCTTTATGGTACACTTCTATATGGTACACTTCTATATGGTACACTTCTATATGGTACACTCCTTTTTGGTACACTTCTATATGGTACACTCCTTTATGGTACACTCCTTTATGGTACACTCCTTTATGGTACACTTCTATATGGTACACTCCTTTATGGTACACTTCTATATGGTACACTCCTTTATGGTACACGCCTATATGGTACAGTTATATATAATCTGGGGTGCTTTAGTGGGTTAATTCTGAATTCCCTGATACACTTAACCTAAACAATTAATTCTTACTAATATAAAGTTAATTTGACATATAATTTCTATTTTCATGGAGGCAATTACTCTAGGTACTTTATATTTAATTGATAGAGTAACTCATATATTTAATTCTACCTGATAATATAAAGAGTAATTCAGTATTTAATTATCACATTAAGATATATACTACTACTCGTTACTATAAGAAATATTTAACATTAAACTGAATACTCCTACCCGGGTATTTAAATTCTCTCTAATATAAAAGTCATTTGGCATTTAATTCATAACCCAGATTAATACAGGTAATCCCAACCAGGTATAAATTAGACCACGTTTAATTAACAGGTAGATCAAAGGGGTTTTACTTCACCCAATTGGCGTAATAAACTCCATCATATTTGACTATTTATTGACACAACTCCCAAAAGTATTTATCTGGATCTCGCGATAATAATAATTCTTTGAGTATTTATTTATTTTTGAGTATTTTTCTGACGTATTTGATCACTGCTTTGAGGGTTAGCCAGATAGTGCTTTTGTTGTTGTGGTAACTTGTGTTTGTTTATGCTTTTGAGGTTTTAGGTTGTGTGTGGTATTGATTTTATTGTTAGGGTTGTAAAGAGAGAGAGATAGAGAGAAAGACAGAGAGATAATGGAGGGAGGAAGACAGAAAGAGAGAGGATAAGATAGTGAGAGAAATAGAAAGAAAGAAAGAAAGAAAGAAAGAAAGATACTTATAGGTACCAGAGACAGTTCAAGAAGCACAGGTGAGCTAATTAGTACTGGCAGGTGGACAGGCTCAGGTCTTCTTCCTCACAGGTGAATTATGAACAGGTGGGGGGGCTCTAATCTGAGTTTGAATATTACACAAACATACACTTATTACTTTTCTCTCTAGCTCTTTCTCTCTCTTTATTCCTGTTTCTCTTTTTTCTTTTTCTCTGTCCAGTCTTCTTTTACATTCTTTTTTCTTCCTTCCTTCCTTCCTTCCCTTTCTCTCTCACTCTCTCCCAGGGGGTGAGAGCTGGACCACGCACCCCACTGAAAATTACACGACTGTGGCAATTTGTTATTCAGGGGGACGCGTAGGCTTTGAAGGGGAAGACCCGGATAGACACAGCCTGATGTGTGTGTGGGCGTTGCTGGGGTGGTGTTTGAAGTGGGACTGTGTGGGCGTTGCTGGGGGTAGTGTTTGAAGTGGGACTGTGTGGGCGTTGCTGGGGGTAGTGTTTGAAGTGGGACTGTGTGGGCGTTGCTGGGGGTAGTGTTTGAAATTGGGACTGTGTGGGCGTTGCTGGGGTAGTGTTTGGAGGTGTTAGGAATGTGTGGGCGTTGCTGGGGAGTAGTGTTTGAAGTGGGACCTGTGTGGGCGTTGCTGGTGTCATTTTGAAGTGGGACTGTGTGGGCGTTGCTGGGGGTAGTGTTTGAAGTGGGACTGTGTGGGCGTTGATGTGGGTGGTGTTTAAATGGGAATGTGGGCGTTGCTGGGGTAGTGTTTGAAGTGGGACTGTGTGGGCGTTGATGTGGGTGGTGTTTGAAATGGGGAATGTGTGGGCGTTGCTGGGTGCTTGTTTGTATGAAGACTGTGGGCGTTGTTAGAGGCTGGTGGTTGAAGGGGGACTGTGTATATACAATTTTGGAGAATTATAAGCAATGCCTAGGTGTGTGTGTGTGTGTGTGTGTGTGTGTGTGTGTGTGTGTGTGTGTGTGTGTGTGTATAGAGCGTTGCTAGGGATGGATGATTGTGGGGACTGTATGTGTGTGTGTGGGGGAGGCGTTATAATGGGTAGTCGAAAGGGGAGTGCCTATATAAATTTCTGAAGGAGACATAGACAGGTTGATGGTCCTCTGTGTGGAGACGGTGGGAGGGTTAGAGGTGTGTGGGAGGGTGTGGGAGGGTTAGAGGTGTGTGGGAGGGTGTAAAGATAGTATGGGAAGGTAAAGGAAGGTGTGGGAAAGTTAAGGAAGATGTGGGAGGGTGGGGCTCTTCTAGTAAGGGGAGAAAGAGACTGAGAGAGAGAGAGAGAGAGAGACTGTACCATTAACCCTCTGTAATTTATGTATCTTATTCTTACCTTGAAACCTCTGTACCTGTATTACATTTTAACAGTGCTAAAATGAAATACTAATATTAACACACAGGTAACCTCTTCAGAATTGAAAACAAGCGTGGGCTGGCAGGAAACAGGTGGGAGGTCGGTGGTGGTGATCCAGGTGTGTGTGTCTGTGACGTAACGCTCTTGTTTATTGAACGGGTCAAGATCCACAGGTTCACCGGCCGTCTGTATGTGTGTTTGTGTGTCTGTCTGCTTGTGAATGGGTCGCTTAATCTTAACTTTACTATAACATCTTACTACCTGCTCAGGGCTCCGTTAATTGCTACCTGCATCTACACACCTGTTGAGAGTTTTTTAATTGGATGTTTTTAATTTTTATTTTGACTTATTATTATTATTATTATTATTATTATTATTATTATTATTATTATTATTATTATTATTATTATTATCATTATCATTATTATTATTATTATTTAGGAATTTTTACCTGTTTTCTTCTTTATTCTTGTGTTAGCTATATTCTATTCTGTCTGATTTTTTGTATCTCTGTGTGTCTTTAGTATTCTTTAATTGTCTGTATCTGTTTATTCGTTTCTTTCGTTCCAATACTTATCTATGCATATCTCTCCCTCCCTCACACACACATTCTTCTTTTACTTTCTTCCAATCGTTTGTATTTTTCTTTGCCATTTTCCCCCATCCCTGTCTCCTTCCTCCTCCCTACCATTCTCTCCCCTCCTCCCACCACCATCATCCCTCCTCCCCTCCTGCCATCTCTTCCCCTCCCTCCTGCATCTCCCTCCTATCCTATCCTCTCCCTCCTCTTCTCAACTGTGTGTCTTGTTTTCTTTTGTTTAGTTTCTCTCTATATCATCTCTTTTCACTTCCACTTCTATCTGGGTTGTTTCTTTACATTTTCTTTTACACCTCCTTTGTTTTATATTGACTTCATTTCATATTCCCCCCCACCTCCACACACGTAGACACAGACACACAGATAAACAAATTGACACACAAAATCACACATACATATACATACACATCCGCATATATATACAAAAACTCACACACACACACACACACACACACACACACACACACACACACACACACACACACACACGCAGAAGCTAAATTTCGGGCAAGAGGCTTTTAACTGGCCCACTTAGGAAGGGTTATTTAGGCTCTAGGCGAGGATGGATTATTTTACCCATTTCTCAGACTCGTAAAGTGCAATAAACTGTCAAATCCTAAGAAAAAGACCTTGGATTAGTGTAGTGACCTTGAGATTAGTGTAGTGGCCTCGGATTAGTTTAAAGTGACCTTGATATTAGTGTAGTGGCTTCGGATTAGTTTAAGTGACCTTGAGATTAGTAAGAACAAATTAAAACATTAAGAATATAGTTTTATCTGTCATTAGGTTAACAAGTTTTAATATTGTCTGCTAAATTAAATCCCCATATGATTACGAATTAAGAGATATAGTCTGTCTTAATTGTAGTTGACAGTCATCACCTCGTTAACGGACCGACGGTAGTTATAAAGTGTCGTTTACGTGTTGAAGGATCATTAATAAAAGGTGAGGAGGGAGGGAGGGAGGGAGGAAGGGAGAGAGGGAGGGAGAGAGGGAGAGAATATATATTGATAGACAAATGGTTATCTTCGACTCCTTGTGAGGTGAGTGTTATGTAGGTCGTGTCTCATAAGAGGGCGAGTCTTGTTCTTCTTCTGGTGCTGGTGCTCTAGAAATCTGCATATGTACTCGTGTTCTTGAGATCTGAGTCCGTTCTCATGTTATGGAAATTTTGAGTCCATCATCTTGCTCTAGAAACTTGGAGTCCGTTCTCCTGCTCTAGAAATATGAGTCCATCCTCTTTCTCTGGAAATCTAAGTCCGTCCTCCTCCTCCTCCTCCTCCTCCTCTAGAAACCTGAGTCCGTCCATCGTCCTCTAGAAACCCAAATGTATCGTCCTGCTCTAGAAACTCAATTGTCTCGTCCTATATATGCCTAGAAACAATAACTAGGGTGCTCTAGATGCCAGAACACCTTAGTACTGTACCAAGGTATGTGTCACTGGACCTCCAAATACCCTGCAGTGCCACTTTCAGATAACAATGTAGAGCACACAAATGTCAGGATAATTATTACCTCTGTGTGTGTGTCGTGTAGTGTAGATGATGTTGCACAATGTTTAAAGTTATATGGAAGTTAAGTTTGTGGGAGCTGGTGAATATAACGTGTTGGCCAAGAGAGGCATTGACTTATGTTGATGTTGTGATGGAGGCGACTAGCCTGTAATTGGTTTCAGCTGTAGCATTGGCACTGATAAGACCTTTTGAGCGAGTCTGACCCAAGTGGTCCAGGGCTGTGGCCAGATGTTGGCCAGGCAAGATGACCAGCCAAGCCGCTGGTGACTGTTACCGCTTGGGTCAGACTCGCTCAAAGGTCTTATCAGTGCCAATGCTACAGCTGAAACCAATTACAGGTAGGTTTGGTTAGCTTACAGTACAGTACGTTAGGGTTTGCTTAGGTTAAGTTAGTTTTAGGTTATATTATATTAGGTTTGCGTAAGTTAGGGTAGGTTAGGTTTGGTTTGGTTTGGTTTGGTTTGGTTTGGTTTGGTTTGGTTTGGTTTGGTTTGGTTTGGTTTGGTTTGGTTTGGTTAGGTTTGGTTTGGTTTGGTTTGGTTTGGTTTGGTTTGGTTAGGTTTGGTTTGGTTAGGTTTGGTTTGGTTTGGTTTGGTTACGTTAGGTCAGCCCCGCCCAACTCACTGGTTCCTCCGAGGACACGAAGGACTGCTGGGGGTCAGGCGTCAGTCACGTGGTCCAGGAGACACACTGGTCCTCCAAACCTGACTTATGTGGGGTAAACACGTTCTTCTGCCAGCCCCTCCAGTGTCCCCCTCCCACACTCCCTCCTGCGTGTGTCATTCCCTTACTCCCTCCATCCTCCCTCTTCCCCCCCCCTCCCTCTCTCTCCCTCTCCCTCCTTTCTTGCCTGCCTCCCATAGTCTTTCCCTCTTTCCCTCAATATATCCCTCCCTCTAACTCTCCCACCCACACCTCCCACCTACTCTCCCACTCATCTCCCCTCCCCTCCCACTCATCTCCCCCTCCCCTTTTTTGTCTCACCGTGTTTGTGAACGAGTCAGGTTTTTGCCTCCAAGAAACGCGTCAACTAGACCAACTCATTACGTTGACGACAGCCAACCGGACCGGATATCCACACACTTACAAATTCGGATAATGTTGTGTCGTACTCGGAGTGCAGATGATTGATGCCAGGATGTCAGAAGTGGTATGCGTGGATATTATTTAGGATATAAGGGTTGTGTGTGTGTGTGTAGGTTAGGTTAGGTTGAGGTTAGATTGATGTTAGGTTAGGTTGAGGTTAGATTGATGTTAGGTTAGGTTAGGTTAGATTAGGTTAAGTGAGGTGAATATGGGTACAACTTTTATGAAAGGTTTCTCACTTCTGTAAATCTGTGAAAAATCTTAAGATGTAAAGGAATTGAGAGAGAGATAGAGAGATAGAAAGAGAGTGAGAGAGATAGTAAGAGAGAAAGATAGTAAGAGAGTGAGATAGTAAGAGAGTGAGATATAGAGATAGAGGAATACTGGAAAATTATACCGAACCTTGACCAACTTCCAGAATACTAAAGAGACGAACCTACATTTTTACATTGAAAGAAAGGAAGACTAGTTCCCCCCAACTCCTCAAGACTCGGGTGGGGGGGGAGGGGAGGAGTAGGAGTAGGAGAGAGGGAGGGAGGGAGGGTAGGTACTCTTTTAAACAGGTCGCTACCATCAAACACCTTAATAAGATCTGTCTTTTATGTGTTTTGGTATAGGTCAGATGTTAAGTTAATCTAGGGCAGCTCTGATAATGGTTGGTGAGATGTTAAATGTGTTCTCTCTCTCTCTCTCTCTTTCTCTCTCTCTCTCTCTCTCTCTCTCTCTCTCTCTCTCTCTCTCTCTCCTCTCTCTCTCTCCTCTCTCTCTCTCTCTCTCTCTCTCAGTTCAAGTTCCTTCCAGATGAGATTTTTTATAATTCTATAGAAATGGGACTAGTGTGTCAGACTCTCTCAAGACTCATTCTCTCCCCCTCTCTCTATATATCTCTCTCATCTCATCCATCTCCCCAGAACAATCAACTCATGAGTCATAGGTCAGGTAAAATAAAAAAATATATATGTACTGTATTTACCCACAACCTGAAGTAATTGTTAGAGTGTGTCGCCTTGTCCCCTCCCTCGCTATGGAGGTGTTGGTAGGTAGGTCAGTAGCATCAGGTGGTAGGGTGACGGAGGAGAGGTCATTCCAGGGATATCCAGTAAACAAGGTCATGTGTGGGGCGAGCAAACACGTCTCGTATACACACAACACAACACCAACACACATTATGTTAGGTCAAAGCACTAAAGCTCATGTGTGTGTGTGTGTGTGTGTGTGTTTAAGGTTATAACAGTCACAACAGCTAAGATTTGAAACCATGTTGATATGTACTAGGATATTGTATGTATGTATATATGTATGTATGTATGTATGTATGTATGTATGTATGTATGTATGTATGTATGGTATAAAGTATCAAATAACTACACAGCAGTCACAGGGTCTTGAAGATTAAGCCGAAACTCTAACTGTAAATAGATACGTTCCTCTTATCCACCCAATTAACAGGTAAAG
The DNA here is from genome assembly GCF_018991925.1 of Homarus americanus. Classification (NCBI taxonomy): domain Eukaryota; kingdom Metazoa; phylum Arthropoda; class Malacostraca; order Decapoda; family Nephropidae; genus Homarus; species Homarus americanus. Next base: position 61,987 of record NW_024749541.1, on the reverse strand, counting down.
TAAGGAGAGTTACACCTGTGGACCTCTTGTAAATACACCTGGATACTGTTGGGAGGTTCAGGTAACAGCCAGGAGCAAGTTTAGCCAACACCTACTCTGGTTTAATCTGGGTTTTACTGTTTGTTTCTGCTATTTGGGTTTTTTTAATTGAATTTTACTGTTTATTTATTGTATTGGGTTTTACTGTTGTTTCTGTTATTATAGGAAGGATTCGTGGGTTTTTCTTGGCTAGTTTTTCTAAGAATTTTTTCCAAGCGGTTTTTTTATTTATTATTTTTTTATTTTCAAAGTGAATTATTGTTTAATTTCAGGTTTTTCCTCTATGGGCGGGTTTATCAGTGGCAGTTATGAGCAGTAGTAGTGACGGGGGCCAGCTAAGTATAGGTGTGGGTTTACTGAAGCCAAGCACGTTGTGGTTTAACTGTTTTATGTCGTTTTATTTATATATTCAACGATAACGCTTCATCTGTGCTTGGCGTTTACGTGGTCTTGTGTGTGTGTGTGTGTGTGTGTGTGTGTGTGTGTGTGTGTGTGTGTGTGTGTGTGTGTGTGTGTGTGTGTGTGTGTTTACGTCGTGTATATATTAAAACAAAACTAATCTAACACGTAACCAAATCTTGAATGAACCAAAACTTTCCTAGAACACCAAAACATTATAGTACTAAAAATTTAACCCAAGTCTTCTTCTTACCTGAGCTAACACCTGAGAACCACATTGAACCAACATTCACACCCAAAACAACAACAACCACTACACAAACGTCTTGAAAGAACAGAGTATTATTACCACAAATTCGTGTTAAGATAAAGGCATCACTCTCTTATCTCTCATCATTGTCATTTACATATTCACGGATAAGATCAAGTAACATAAACAAAAAAACACTCAGTAAAAACATGAAACAAACAGCTACTTGACCTTCATGTGAGTTGTTATTGTTGATAGTGTTTGTTTACTCTGCCTCGTGCTTGGTGAGCCGCCGCCCCACGAGGGAGTGTGACGCTGTATGTAAACAAAGACGATATGTAAACACGACTAGCGATGTGCATTTGTTTTGAGGAATGGGGTGTTATGGTGGACTAGTTTATATAGGTTATGTGTATTGCCTGAAGTATCTCCCATCCTCCAGTTTAAATCAGCTTAAGATTGACCATCCTAATGCTAACCTAACCTAAACTAATCTAACCTGTGCTAACCTAACCTAACCTAACCTAACCTAACCTAACCTAACCTAACCTAATCTAACCTGTTCTAACCTAACCTAACCTCATCGCCCTCCCTAAATAACGACAGGGTGATTAATCTTTAGGTGAAATAAGGTAGTGTTGAAAAATGACACTAATGGCACTAATATTACTTTGTAGTGTCACTGTATGTAGAAAAGTGTCACTATTCTTACTTCAGAGTGCCATATTGAAAAGTTACATTGATTTATCCTTACACATCTTGCATTACATTCTGGCATCTGATCTCGATAATTAACCTCCTCAGTGGTTTATTTTAGAGTTGATTTGCCTGTCTAATGGCGTGTAGATAATCGTTAAGCCAGCAGAGGACTGAATTTATTGCCCTTAGCTGGGAACTACACTGTTATAGAGAGTTGTATTGTGGTTTAAAGGGTTCTTACACTGTTATAGATCGCTGTAGTGACTGGGGATCGAACCAACGAACCGTGGGATGGAAGGCGAACTCCGTATCCACTTGACCACCGCTCTCCATTTTTTTTTGTATATTTTAGAGGCATTAAAACCCAATAGCTCCGAGGCATTAATAAGGGAGGTTTTTATGGATCAAATTTTGGCATATTGTTGAGTTTTTTTGTCCCTCACAGGCATTGGAAGTCGGCATTTATACCCGATCATAGGTCAGGGAGCACTTAAAACACGGCTTTACCTATATACCTCCTCACACACACACACACACACACACACACACACACACACACACACACACACACACACACACACACACACACACACACACATCTTTATTTAAACAAAGACCTTGACCAGATTTTTTAGGCATGAGTGAAAGAGATACAGTCATTGCTGTGTCGTGGTTTTGCCTTAGTGTCTGGCTCGTCCTCCTCCTCCTCCTCCTCCTCCCATCCTCCTCCTCCTCCTCCTCCTCCTCCTCTCTCCCTCTCTTCTTTCCCTCCCATCCATTCTCTTCCTTCTCTCTTCTCCCATTTCTTTTTCCCTTTCCTCCTTCTCTTCCTCCTCTCTCTTCCTCCTCTCCTTTCTTCCTCCCCTCTTCTTCTCCCCCCATACTTCTCCCCTCCTTCTCCCCTCCTCCCAGCGCCCAGACTCAGCACAATTGACTCTTAAACTTCTTTCTTTCTATGTGTAGATGAAGGGGGTGGTAGGAGGAATCTCAAAGGAAGTGGATGAGAGGAGAGTGGATGGAGAGGAGAAGTGAATGAGAGAGGAAGATGGATCTTGGACCAGGCAGTAGTCTTGCTGTGTTTGTTGATTTGTCCTTGTTGAAATTTGACTGTGGTGTGTCAGTGGTTGTGTGTGTGTGTGTGTGTGTGCGTGTCAATCAATGATGTGTGTGTGTGTGTGTGTGTGTGTGTGTGTGTGTGATAGATGTAGGGGTATGGGTGTGTATATATATGTGTGTGTGTATGAATGAATGTATATGTATGCATGTGTGTAGGTGTGTAGGTGTATATGTATGTGGGAATGTGTGTACGTGCTTGTTTGTGTGTATATAAAAACTTGTTGTTGTTACCAGGGCCACTTGAGGTTGAGGTGAGTGGGTACAGGTGGACGGCCACGTGTCTTTCAGGTGCTCCATTAATTAGAAAAAAATACCTGAGATAGTTATGTCCGGCGCCAGATGCTGGACCTGTGTGGGGGGGAGGGGGAGTGTAGCTGGGTGGTGCTGTGAATGGGTGTAGCTGGGTGGTGCTGTGAATGGGTGTAGCTGGGTGGTGCTGTGAATGGGTGTAGCTGGGTGGTGCTGTGAATGGGTGTAGCTGGGTGGTGCTGTGAATGGGTGTAGAGAGAGAGCTACCAACACACACACACACACACACACAAGGGAGGTGAAAGACACAGCGGGCAGTTATAGAAAGTTTGGTTCGCCGTACAAGTCAGGTTTAGGCTGAAGAACCATGGAATAAGGAGTGGATACCATTACCACGCCACCCTACTCCTCCTCCTCCACCCTTCCCCCTCCCCCCTCCCTTATTCATATCCTCGGGGGTTAAAGGGAGAGCCCAGGAAGACCAGATCACTTGCTAACTGCACTGGCTAAAGTTAACCATTACCTATCCAGAACAGACGATCCTATGTAACAGCTGAACTTGGCCAATTCTTCACCATTGTGCTTGACAAACACACCCGGGACCGCTCACTTATAAGGCAGGTGTCTTGACTGCTGCATCATGTGGTGGTGTTTGTCTCTCTCTCTCTGCAAGTGATTTGTTTTGGCACAGTGATTTTATTTTTGTAGTATTGAAGATGTCTGTTAGGTTGTAATGTGGGTTATTATCATTGTTATTATTTTTGTTATTGTGTTGTTATTTATTTATTATTATTGTTGTTGCTGTTGTTGTTGTTATCGTTTATTATCCAATTACCACTACAACACTACCACAGCTGTACACCACATCACCAGACACAGTATCTCTCCTCAAGACAACGTGTCGACAACAAGCAGAGTGACGCGTCTTGGGGTGCAAATAAGTTTACTTTGCCACCGGTAATTACAGCTGTGGGCCTGTGCATGCCAAGAACACAGGCAGGCTGGCAGGCAGGCTGGACAGGTGATGCCATGCTGATGTTGATCACGTGGTAGGCGGCGCCATGGTAACACCCCTTCTAGCCCGCCCCCTCCCCCTACCCCCTCCCGCCTACTCCCTTCCCCCTACCCGCCTCCCTCTCTCTTATTTGTATTCTATGTTTACTTATAACTGAAGGGAGGGGGTAGAGGGGGGTGGGGGTGAGGTGAGTGGAAGGGTAAAGGAAGGAAGGTGATGAAGTGAATGGAGGAAGGACAGGTGGTGGATGAAGGAAGGGAAAGAAGGTGAAGTGAGTGAAGATGATGAGAGTGGAGGGAAGGGGAGAATGAGAAGTAGGTGACTTAGTGGAGGGTAAATGAGATGACTAGAATGGAGGGAGAGAGGAGGAAAAGGGGGAGGGAGAGAGGGGGGGTAAAGGGGTTAAGATGAGTGAGGAGGAAAAGGGAGGGAGGGGGGTGAAGGAACTAACTGAATGAATAACAAAAGGAGGAGGGAGAGGGAGGGGGGGGATGGAGAGTTGCTGGTTTACCTGGAAGGCGATCAGTGAGGTGAATAAAACTGGAATTAACTGGAAAGAATAGGATACAACGGTCAAGAGAAGGTGAGGAATGTGAGGAGGAGAAATACCTAGTGAGGGGGTGGAGAGGAGAGGTGGTGGAAGGACTACAACTTGTACTTTGTAAACACCTCAGTTACCAGTTAGTTAGTTAATTGATTATACTCGTGTTAAGCTTCCAG
>NW_024749541.1:0-52500 GCF_018991925.1 Homarus americanus | reverse complement strand
CTTTTTACGCAGTGGACCCCCACCCCGGTCATGTGCATAAATTGTGACGCATGTGGAGGCGTACCGTTGCACTCGACGGTCAGACTTATATACGCACTGCCTGGCCAAACATTGCAGTGTGTGTGTGTGTGTGTGCGCGCGCGTGGTGGCCGGGAGGTATTATAATCACCCGTGTCTGTGTTGTTGTTGTTGTGTGGTGTTGTGTTGGTAGGGGGTGAGGGGGAGAGGAAGGGGGAGGGTGAGAGGGAAGGGGAGGGTGAGAGGAAGGGTAGGGTGATTGAGAGAAGAGGGAAGGGAGGGTGAGAGGAAGGGGTAGGGTGAGAGAGGAAGGGGGAGGGTGAGAGGAAGGGGGTAGGGTGAGAGAGGAAGGGGGAGGGTGAGAGGAAGGGGTAGGGTGAGAGGAAGGGGAGGGTGAGAGGAAGGGGGAGGGGTGAGAGAGGAAGTGAGGGGGGGGTGAGGGGTGTATCTTGTCTTTTAGGAACACACCTGTAGTGTTGTTGGGTGATGACGTCAGAGAGGAAAGGCGTGTCATTTAGTTTATACGAAGAAGTGGAGGGTAAAGGAAGGCAGTTTTTTTCTTTTCTTTTCTTTCATTTTTCTTTCATGTGACGTAAATGGGATGTTGTCTCGTTATTTTTATCTTTTTTTTATTTTCTTGTATGTGTACCGGGGTGTTTATAAAGTCCCTTGATAATGTTGGTGTTTATAAAGTTCCTTGATAATGTTGGTGTTTATAAAGTCCCTTGATAATGTTGGTGTTTATAAAGTCCCTTGATGGTGTTTATATAGTTCCTCTATAAACACCAACCTCAAGGGACTTTATAAACACCAACATTATCAAGGGACTTTATAAACACCAACATCAAGAAAATAAAACCCGTAAATAAGTACAATTTCAGGAACCGTAAGAAATTCCCTGTTTGTACAATGACCCCAGGAAGTACAGACAGGCAGGAGACAGATAGACAGACAGACCGGACAGACGGATAGATAGATAATCACCTTCCTGTACGTTACCCGAGACAGAGAAAGAGAGAGAGACAAGGAAGTAGTAGAGACAGAGAGAGAGAAGTGAGAGAAAGAGAGAAGGTAGTGAGAGAGAGAGAGAGAGAAATTGTGAGAGATATGGTGGCTATTATTATTGTTATTATTATTATTATTATTACCACCACCACCACCACCACCACTCACCTCCAACCCACCTCACCACCACCTCAGTCCAACTACTACCACCACTATCACTACCACCAATACCATCACCACCACCACCACTGCAAAAACAACCACCACCACAACAACCACCACCACCACCACCCCCCCCACCACCACCACCACCAGTCCAACTACCACACCACACCACACTCACCCACCACCACCCTTCCCCACCACCAGCCCAACTACCACCACCACCACCACCACCACCACCTCCCCCACCACCACCACCCTCCCCCACCACCACCAGCCCAACTACCACCACCACCACCACCACCACCACCTCCCCCCACCACCAGTCCATCCACCACCACCACACAACCACCACCCTCCCCCACCACCAGCCCAACTACCACCACCATCACCACCACCACCACCACCTCCCCACCACCAGCCCAATCCGCTACCACCACCACCACCACCACCACCACCACCACCACCCACCCTCCTGCACCACCTCACAGCCCAACTACCACCAATTACTCACCACCACCACCTCCCCCCACCACCTCCCACCACCACCACTACTCAGCCCAACCACCACCACCACCACTCCCCCACCACTATCATCTCCCCACCACCACACCCCCCCTGACACACAGTACTTCCTCCTCGTACTATTCCGTATATATTTACCTCCAACACAGTGAGGATATAAAGCACAGTTAGTAATCCTATAAGTTTTCTCGTGTACTTTTTTTTTTTTAGTGATTCAGTTCTGAGTAAACTTTTGTGTAAAACTATAAAGCTTTTTTAAAGGAATTGGTCGAGGCGGAACAATGCGACGATATTTTTTTATTTATTTATTTTTTATTGTTGTTGTTGTTATGTGGTGGTGGTGGTGGTGGTGGTGTCTATGGGAATTTGTTAAGCTACCATAAAGCTATTAACCACAGTATCTGTCTATCTGCCTGTCTGTATCTGTTAGTTTGTCTGTCTGTGGCTGTGAGAGAAAGAGGTAGGTAGGTCAGTGGCTGGGTAGTGGGTCATGCATGGGGTGGCCGACAGAACAAGGCACGGTGTGGGAGGTCACATGAAATCTGGAACAGCTGACCTCTTGTTGCGCCGGACATGTGACGTCAGGAGTTCCGTGACGTCATCGAAGCGCCTTGGTGACGTCATGACGGGTTTATGACGTCAGAATACCCTGTGGCCCGGAAACATGTGGTGAGTCAGGGTATTGTTTAGCTTTGTGTGAATGACGTCAGAATTTAGTGTGGCGCTGTGTGAATGACGTCAGAATTTAGTGTTGCTTTGTGTGAATGACGTCAGAATTTAGTGTGGCGCTGTGTGAATGACGTCAGAATTTAGTGTTGCTTTGTGTGAATGACGTCAGAATTTAGTGTGGCGCTGTGTGAATGACGTCAGAATTTAGTGTTGCTTTGTGTGAATGACGTCAGAATTTAGTGTGGCGCTGTGTGAATGACGTCAGAATTTAGTGTTGCTTTGTGTGAATGACGTCAGAATTTAGTGTGGCGCTGCTAACTAACGGTAGAATTTTGCCTACCGATAACATTGACGTCAGCATTTTTTTATAGTATTAAATTGGCAGATAATAAAGAAATAATTCCCCGTTCTTAGTATCAGCCACCATAGGAAATTCCTCCATTAATGTTTTTTGTGAGAATTTAACATCAAACTCAGATAAAAAAAGGAAAATTCTCGTATTTTTATTGAACAAAGAGGGATATTATTTTTTTATTTTGTTTCTCTGTTAATAAAAGTCTACAGGTGAGATATATCAGGTGTTGTTGTTAATTTGTTCAATCAAGGTATATTTCCCCCTTGCCAAAAACTTGATTCACCTGATGGTTAAACAGCCTAGCCTAACTTAACCTAACCTAACCTAACCTAACCTAACCTAACCTAACATAACATAACCTAACCTAACCTAACCTAACCTAACCTAAACTAAATTGAACTAACCTAACCTAACCTTGCCCTCCTAGCTTATCTCACCTGATGATTAAACAACATTCAGTGGTTTGTCATCGAACTCAAGGACTTGTCATCGAACTCAAGGACTTGTCATCGTACTCAAAGGGTTTCCATCGTACTCAAGGGATTTCCATCGTACTCAATGAGATTATTATCGTACTACTGAGGTTAAAATCTTATAACATAAATAACAATAAAGACATAATCTCAGGTAACAGGCCTTGAGACTCTACAGGTGAGCTCAGGTACTTAATTACAACCAACAGGTGTTATATATCACAGGTAAAATAGGGGAGAGGTAGCCAGTGGGTGACCTTTCGTAACAACCTCTTTCCCTTGACCTAGATTAATCCCTGTGGCCAAATATAAACACCGTCCATTAAAAGACTTCACAAAGATACATTATTGGAGCCACTGTAGAAAAATTACGATTGAATTTAGGGAGGAAATATAATAGTTGGTGGTGATTTTTATTATTATTTTTTCGTTTTCTATTGATATGGATTTCTATTCTGTGTTTGTTTTGTTTTGCTTGTTTGGTGTTTGTTTGTTTCTTATTGATTTATGTTGTTTGGTGTGTGTTTTATTTCTACCTCAGCGGGAGTTTGTGTTTGGAAACTATTCTGCTTCCTCGTTTTATTGTCATGTAAAATAACACAAAACAAAACAACAGGAAAAGCATTTAAATAGAGTTGTTCCGGTGACTCTGTACAAACTCGGGGTTTGAAAAATGATGTAGAAATATAAAGGTGGACACACACACACACACACACACACACACACACACACACACACACACACACACACACACACACACACACACAGCTTTGTTGTATACGTGTCCGCATTCCTACACGCACCTACATACATTAACATGGCTAAAAATAAACACAGACACACAAACACACGCATACACACAGACAAATAGACAGACAGACGATTCTCTGGAATAAAAGAGCAGGACATGACAAGTGACGTCTGCATAATTCCCCAACTTCCTGTCATACCGGATGTCACACACACACACACACACACACACACACACACACACACACACACACACACACACACACACACACACACACACACACACACACACACACACACACACACACACAGATCACTCTACCTTGGACTATTGCCGTCGCTAGTGAGGAATGTTTACACTCTGTAGTAGTCTGTCTGTCTGTCTGTCCTGATAAGTTATTCTCCTACACACACAGGTACAACTAATATAACCTGTATTTTGACTTAATCCAGCATGTGAGCGGTTATATAATTAAAGGTCAATCTGTGTTGTGTCTGGTACTCTAACTGCCAAGGTTAATTGTACCTTTAACACTGTAATAACTGCTCTAACTACAAAGGGTAATGGTGCCACATACTAGTACAAGGTATAAAGCACAGGTAAGGTCATGGCCAGGTAACGACAGTACAGGTAAACACAGGTATTAATTACATCACTGAACGATAAACAACTGCAATATTATCAAATCTACTTAATTATTATTGTTTACAAATTACTCTTGATAAGATAAATCACTAGTATAGATAATTCTTGTCTTTATATGTAAGTTTAAAGTATATATATAACTTACAATTATATATGTATTATTATGTATTACCTGTGTGAGAATCTTTTTAATTATTATCATTTCTTTCTTGATAAGGTAATCTATCATCAGTAATCAGTTTTTTATATCATGTTCTCCCCTCAGGATACTTTGAAAACAGTTCAGTTAGATCTTTTAGTCTGTACGTAAGTTTAAAAAGGCGATATATGGTTAATGTTTGTTATTGAGTATATGCTACCTGGTTAATTGATGAAATACCTGTATGTGAGTCTGTGTGAGTGTGTGAGAGGAGAGGCGTGGGTGGTGAGCCTTGACCGATTCTCTACACACACACACACACTTAGGGTTTAGTAGATCAGGGACAGTATATAGTATTATATTAGCAAGGATTACGGTCTGGTGGATGCTATATTAAGTTACGCTATAGAAGAAAAACAAAAACATTCCTCTCATGCGTGTAAAACATCCATCCGGAAGATCAGGGAAGGCGGAAATTAGGTTGTGACGGAATTGTAGTGTTGTGTTCTTTTTTCCTTCTGTTATATTTGTTGCTGTTTGTGTGTCTGAGATTACGAGCCTAAAATCTGCAAAAAACAAATCCGTGTCTGTCTCTTTATCAGTACCTTAATATTTGTCTGTCTGTCTGTCCATACCTCCATGTATGTCTGTCTGTCTCTGTCTCTACCTCCACATCTGTCTGTCTGAGTCTGTACCTCAATTTCTGTCTGGCACACAGTAGGTCAGCTGGGGCGGTGGGTGGACAGAGAGGCGCTACTGCCACATCTTGATAAACGTGACATCGGGTGTTTACAGTAGTGGTGTGTTTACTGGGGTGTGGCCAGTCTATTCAGTGTACCGGCTAGAAGAATGATGCTTGAAGTGTTAATTTTAATAGTCATGTGAAGATTAGATACCCTAGTTTATTTTATCTGGTGATTAAATATCCTAAATTTAACTATAGTTGACCTAATCTAATGTAACCTAAAGATACCTTAGTTTAATCTAATCTAAAGCTAATCTAAACCTACGCACACCTGCTATGTAACACTGTACAGTACTACTATACATTGGTAATACTAATGTCTTAGAGGTGAAGTACATGCAGTCACCTGTACAAGGTTGATATAAGCATTAACTGTACTGACGTCCATGTGTGTGTGTGTGTGTGTGTGTGTGTGTGTGTGTGTGTGTGTGTGTGTGTGTGTGTGTGTGTGTGTGTACAGGGGTTAGTATAATGCACAAATACGTCAATATCAAAAACAAAAGAAAAAATATTATACATAAACTCTGGAAATGTGTGGGAATGGGATGTGAGGGAAGGGAAGGAGGGAGGGAGGGAGAGGAGATGGGTAAGGAATAAGATATGAAAGAGGGAGAAAGATAGGGGTGAGGAGAGGAGTGTTGTGGATGGAGAGTGTGACGGAGGGAGTGAGTGAGTGGGAAAGAGAGGAAGAGAGAGAGGGGGGGGGAAGTAGTAGTCTGTACCACCAAAATTGAACAGATATATACACTGATTAGCATATAATGTTATATTCATACTTCATCTCTGTATAATTTATCCTACTGCGTTACCTGTATGTATGATGAATTACCGATATGTATACAAGCACTGGGTGTATGTTATGTATATATTATGTGATATACAGATCCGTAAACTGTGTATGATTAAATGTATACCCCAGTGCTATATTGGATCATGTATACCATTAATGAGATATACAAACTGTTATGTATACTGGTACTGTACCTATACAATATGATATGTATACTATGCCGTAATTTATGTCTGATTTATTGTGTATTTAGTGTCATAGCTTGTATTAGGGATGGAATTTATTGAAAGTAATATACGTATGTTATGTACTGTATGCTGCGTCGGTATGTCTATGTGTGTGTGTGTGGCTCATTCAGTTTCACAACTTGTATGTCATGTTATATGCAGGTTGTGTAGTTGAGCTTCTGTCATGAGGTGTGTTCAAGTTGTAGAACCCTTAATTAGTGTAATTTTTTTTTTGGGTGTGTGTTTGCGTGCCGGTTTCTGTCTGTCTGTCTGTCTGTCTGTCTGTGTATGTCTACCTATTTCTTTCTGTCTGCAATTTGTCTATCTATATCTTATCTGTCTATCACTATCTATCTTACGAACTCTATAGAGATGAAAGCCCGTTATATCGAGGTCTCACTAATGCTGTCAGGTGCTGGCATGTTAAGTGGCGAGTGTAGTGCGTGTCACAAGATCGCTGTAATGGTGATGTCAGTGATGGCTACAGGTGTGCTGATGGCTACAGGTGTGTGCTGATGGCTACAGGTGTGTGATGGCCTCCGACACACCTGCGCTTCAAGGATTATATGTGAGGGTGTGTGTGTGTGTGTGTGTGTGTGTGTGTGTGTGTGTGTGTGTGTGTGTGTGTATGTGTGTGTGTGTGTGTGTGTGTGTGGGGGGGTTTCAGTAGGAGTGACAGGCGAGGAGTGTAGGTATGAGAAGGAGGAAAAGAAGAAGAAAAGAGGAGGGGAGGAAGGAAGGAAGAGAGCAGAAGGAAGAATGGGAAAAGGAAAGAGAAGGGAATAATAACGCTGATTTTTTTTCTTCTTATCGGGAATGTGATTACAACTTCCAAGGTGCCAAGGTTCGATTCCCGTTAAGGTGGCGGAATAGCGCCACTGTGAGCCAGGAATGCGATCATGACTTTAAAGGTGCCTTGAGGTGTCGAATTTCTTTCCAACTCGTGTTTGTGTGTGTGTATGTGTGTGTGTGTGTGTGTGTGTGTGTGTGTGTGTGTGTGTGTGTGTGTGTGTGTGTGTGTGTGTGTGTGTGTGTGAGAACCAGTAATATCCAGTGATTAAAAAGAAACCAACTATTTTTTGGGGGGTCAAATTTTTACTATGTTATGTTAGGATTTATTTTAAAACTCCCTCATATGGAAGAAATATCATCAGTCAAGTCAGTTAGTAAAGAAAGGTATTAATATAAGTGTATTTGTGAGCGAATAATTTAACTGTTTATTATTTATTGTATATCTGTATTGTTTGTGTATATGTTGAATTAATGTGGAATTGTATGATATTTTTGTTTAATTTCTATATTATCTTTGTTTATGCATCTATATACATCTCATTTTATCTATCTATTTATCTGTCCATCTACCAATGTGTTTATTTATTTATTCATTTATCTCTCTTTAACTATATATATCTTCCCATCTGTATGCAGTATCTATCTCACTCACTCCGTCAGAACTTACCTCAGGGGGCGGGAGAGGGGGGTAGATCACGTGGGGTCTCAGTGGCGGGGCTGAGAAAGTTTTACACACTTGGACCAACTTTTAGTCCCTTCCCCTGGGTCACATTTTGGTGTGTAGCGCCTTAGGGGACCTCCTGGGCAATGGACAAAATCCTACTCTGGACAAAATCCCCACTGCGGACAAAACCCCATCTCGGATAAAGTCCTAGCTCGGACAAAGCGCCCAGGTACCCCCTTCTCACCCTGTGAACGTTTATAATAAAACCTTGCCTGGCTGCTATTGATCAGTGCCTCCTCACGTGGCACTAGTTTATGGCACAGGTGCCTCCTAGGGGGTGGGGGGGGGAGGATAATGTGAGAGAGGGAGATAGATAGACAGAGAGAATTATAGAGAAAGTGTAAATAGTGGAGAGAATGAAAAGAGTGACTTAGAGAGAGAGAGACAAAGTTAGAAATACAAATAAAGATAAAGAGAGAGAGACTACTCAACATTCCTTCACTGTACACACACACACATACAAGGTCAATAGGTTGTGGAGGTCCCTTAACTCCCCAACCCCCCCACCATATACCACAAGGTCGACACACACCTATATGGCCAAGTCGGTCTTCCAGAAACCGATGTGAGCGCCCCTAGTGGTCATATGCCACACCATGTATACTGTTTTGGTTTTATCGTGTGGGATTTTACCTTGGTATCTACCTGTCCTTGAGGGGTTAATTAACTTTGGTATCTACCTGTCTTCTCCGGATGTTAATTACCTTGCTGTCTATACCTGTCCTCACTGGGATATTACCTGGGTTAGGTTATAAATGAGGATAGGTTAGATTTGTTAATGTTAGTTCAAGTTAACATAGGTGGAGTTTGTTGAGGTAAGGATAGGCAAGGCTTATTGAGGTTAGGTTAAGTAACCTTATCTTAGCTTAGCCTAGGTCAAGTTAGCTTAGGATAGATTAAGTTAGGTTAGCTTAGGTTAGGTTGGTTTATGTTAGCTGAGGTTGGTTTAGGTTAGCTGAGGTTAGTTTAGGTGAAGTTAGCTTAGTTTAGGTTAAATTAGGGAAGTTTAGGTTAAGTTAGGTTAAGTTAGGCTAGTTTAGTTTAAGTTAGACGTAAAAGACATAATCATAGAGGCAGTGGGTGGTGTAGGGAGGAGAGTCTTGGGTTACGGCCACGTGTTGTTAGATCTCCGAGTCCGTCTTGAAGGTGAGGTGCTGCTCTACCTCTGTCTGTAATGGGGTCGGAGGTGAGTATGAGTGTGTGTCTGTGTGTACTGGGGACGTATGTACTGTATGTGTGTGTGTGTGTGTGTGTGTGTGCTGGGACCCGGGTTCGTATGTATGTGTGTGGGTGTGTGTGTACTCGGGTCGTATGTATGTATGTGTGTATATATATCTGTATGTATATGTGTATATGTATTTATCTTTAATTACGAGCTCTTAACTACATATCAACCACTAATCACCCTTTCAAAACTGTACATATTGAGCATTGAATCATAACTAGAGACAAAATAGTTGTAAAATCGTTCCTAAATATAGTAAGTTCCATCTCTTGCCCTTGTAGTACCCGAGATAAAGTTAATAAGTACACTCAGAGGTTTGTGTCCTGTTTTAGACTCTCTCGGTGATAGAGGTCGACCTAGTGATGACCTACTTTTGATATTGGCGGCCATTTTGATTTTATCTGACGGCCATTTTTTTTTTTTTTTGACGGCCATTTTGATATAAGGTTGAAAACTCTGTGGGTTTCTCTCTCTCTCTCTCTCTCTCTCTCTCTTTCTCTAAATTCATCTCCCGGACCATTGTTAAACCAACTAATAAACTTTTATGGAAATTTTCATTGTTCTCTCTTCTCTCGTTTCTTCTCTTCTTTTGTCATTATCTCTCTGTCTCCTCAATTCTTCTTCTCATCGCTTTCTCTGACTCATTTATTTTTATTGTCTTTATTTTCTTCTTGTTTTCTCTCTTTCTCATTTCTTCCCTTGTTGTTCTCTGTCTCGCTTCTTCTTATTCTCTCTCTTATCTGATTTCTCTTTTCTCTCTCTTATCTGATTTCTCTTTTCTCTCACTCTCTCTCTCTCACTTTCTCTCACTGCAGGAGAGAAAAGACGTAAACTTATTTCTCAAAGGAATCCCATTTTGTTTGAATCGACCCTCCCTCCCCCCTCCCCTTCCTCTCCCCATCCCACTTTCACCTCCTCCTCCTTCCCCCTCCACCTCCTGCTTTCTCCCTCCGACATCCTCCTCCTTCTCCCCTTCCTCTTCCACCTCCTGCTCTCTCTCCTCCCTCCCACGACAGACCGACGGACCCCCCGAGCGGTTCTTTCAATATCTGGCAGCGTTCTTTACCCCCGTACCCCTGCCATCCGAGTCCCTGTTATACCTGAGTCCCTGCCACTTGCTGCCTTGCTACCTATGCTTCCCTGCCACTTATTACCCTGCCACATAAGGTAGAGAGGAAGATAGAGTAGAGAGGAACAGATGCCACTATAGAGGTGTCGAGGAGGCAGGATTCTGTAGACAGTGTGCTATACTTGCCAGGTGGACCCCAGCCCTGAGAGACCCCCCCCCCTCCTCCCCCATCAACTTAATCAAACTATTAGGAGTGGAGCCAAATCCCATGGTCCTCAGTATCCAATGGTCCTCCCTCTAGTCCCCATGGTCCTCTGTATCCAGTGCCCCCTCCACCTCCCTAGTCTTAATGGCCCCCTGTCCTAATGGCCTTCCTGTCTCAATGGGTCCCAGTGGAAAGGGGTCCAAATTGTAATGGTAGGGTTAGTTTAGGTTAAGGACGTGGAAGGAGGTCCTGATGATGCTGACCTGCTGACAAGCCGGTAGATGCTGATGTGCTGACGCTCTTAAAGATACTGAACTGCTGACGCCCAATAGAGATTAATATTACTGATTCACTGTACACCATTAGCGATATACCCGGAGTGTTTCACCTGTCGTCTATACTTGGAGTGTCTCACCTGTGAATTGTCCTGTTTATTGTAATAATTTTATCCCTCGCTGTTCTATTACACCTTTAAGTACGAGAGACATTTCCAACACACGAACTACCACCATCACCACCATTACCACCACCATCACCACCATTACCACCACCACCATCACCACCATCATCACCACCGCCATCATCACCACCACCTTCCTTCCTTCATCATCACCTTGGTTCTCCCCATAAGCATATACCTGTTGTTGTATTATTCACTCGTAAATAATGGATATGCCTTCTCTTGTGTTAATAATCTTCCTTGTTGGTAGATAATGATAGCAGGAAGGAAGGAAGGAAGGAAGGAAGGAAGGAAGGAAGGATATTATTGGGGGGTAAGAGGGCTATCTGTACGTACTTTTGTCTGGTTAGGTTAGATTAGATTAGGTCAGGTTAGGTTAGGTTCCAGAATATGACCTTGTGGAAGTACAAAACCAGACATAAAAACCTAATTGTATATCAAGGTTTGTGTGACTCAAGTGTGGTTCTGGATCAAGATCGCGTGTGTGTGTGTGTGTGTGTGTGTTTATTCCTGTGTCTTCATCTGTCGACGACACACCTAAGAGAATAAGCCTGTCTTTCACACATACGCTCACGTACACATAACTACACGTTCACACACACACACACACACTCACTATAATTTACATGACAATTGTTGTCAGTCAAGTGTCCGCTTTACACAGATGTTTTGATCGGTTACACCACAACAACATTCAACGAATTTGTTTTATAACTAATTGATAGTGAAATAATAATAATAATAATAATAATAATAGCAAAATATAGTTAATATGTCTGTTTGTTTCTATATGTGTACAGTCATTGCATGTTTGTATTTACATGTATCGTAAAGATTTTTGCCTGTTTTTATAGTATACATTGTCTTGTCTATACCTGCCTTGTTTACCTGTCTGCCACCACGTTTAATGAGTCTGACCTTGATGAGGGGAGGAAGGGAGACAGTGTGAGGTAAGAAGCTTTCCCCCTCCCCCCTCCTCCCATCCCACCTCTCCCCCCAGCCTACCTCCCCCATCCTACCACTCCCCCATCCTACCTCTCCCCTCCATCGCCTCTCCCCCATCCACCTCTACCTCTCCCCATCCTACCTCTCCTCCATCTCCATCATGCCTCCTCCCCATCCTACATCTCTCTCTTCCCCATTACTCACTGTTTTTCCAAAGGATCATCTCCAAGGTCATTCTTCTTGCTTCCACCTGTTCCACCTTCCTCGTGATGAAGAAGTTCCTCATATTTTTGCTCTTGCTTGACGACTTAGCGACCTGGATTCTTTCGACCGCGTTACGACCGACCCCTTAGGATATCTTACGACCCCTTAGGATATCTTACGACCCCTTAGGATAGCTTACGACCCCTTAGGATACCTTACGACTCCTTAGGATATCTTACGACCCCTTAGGATATCTTACGACCCCTTAAGATGCTCTACCTCCCCTTTACATCCCTTTATGCCCTCTTACAACCCCTTATGATGTCTTACGACCTCCTTACGACACCATTATAAGATTTTACGATCACTTTGTGTATGTAAAGTTTGATAACTTAAAGAAATGGTCTGAGTTTATGTTTTTCCATCTTGTGAATGTATGTGTGTGTGTGTGTGTATAGACGTGCGCTCATGTGTGTTTAGAATCTCTCCTCTTCTCCATTCCCTTCTCTCACCCCCCCCCTCCCCCCGCGTCATCACGAGAGGAGAAGGAAGGTGAAGGAGGTGGGTGGAGAGGGAGGAAGAGGATGACGGGCGCCCCACAAACAAGACCTCGCTTCATGGACGTCAGGAAGGTCTTCAGGACACTCCCGGCCTAGCGTGACACAGTGGAGGAGGGGGAAAGAGGGGGAATGAAGGGATGGAGGAGATGGGAGAAGAGGAAATGAAGGGAGGGGGGAAGGAGAAAGAGAGAACAGGATGAGATATAGGAAGGAAGGAGAGATAGGATGGATGGGAAGAGAAGAGGAGAGAGAGAGAGAAAGAAGAATGGAGGAAGGAAGAAAGGAGAGATAGAGGAGGGAGGGGAAAGGAGGAAAGAGAGAGAGAAGAGATGAGGAGGAGGTAGGGAAGGAGAAGTGGATATCTCGGGGCAGGAGCTGAAGGCGAGGACTTATCTTAAAAGGACAGCTCCCAAAAGAAGCTAATTTTGTGATGGAAGGATGGTAGAGGAAGGGAAGAAGGAAGGGTGAAGGAGGGTGGGGGAGGAGGTGATGGAGAAGAGGGAAGGGAAGGAAATAAGATTGTGGAGGGAAGGAGGAAGGAGAGTGGTGATGGAGAGTTAGGTGTGAAGTGAGGCTGAAGGAGGTGGTGAAGGTGAGGCAAAAAAACGTAGAGGATAAACAAGGAAGACAAAACAGCAGAGAGTAAACAGGGAAGTGACGAAGGAAGAGGAGAAGAAGAAGAAGAGAGGAGGAGAGGGTAGATTAGTGAAGGAGAATGTAGAGGGAGGGGAAGAGTAGAGGAAGAAGTAAAGAAGAGAGACAGACGAACACACTGAAAGCGAGAGAAAGATAAAAAGACCATACCACCTTAGCTCACATTGTTCGCTCTCTGATGTGACTGTCAGATGAGAGTGTAATCACCAAGACATGCCCCCCCCCTACACACCTGCTGTAATTAAGTGGTCATCACATATCTCTCTCTCTCTCTCTCTCTCTCTCTTATCAACAGTTACAAATTAGTGTCATTTCCACTCCCTCAAACACACACAAAATATCAGATTTAAGTACAGGTATAAGCACAAGTACATGTTTAAGTACAAGGACAGGTACAGTGTTTTGTGTATAATAATAGCATCGTAAGGACAAACAGCTAAAATGGACACACAGTTAATAAATCACAAACCGCTGTACATGATGTTACGAAACTTAATCTTTGACCTTTAGATGTTTTTTGTTTACATTGTGGAGGGAGGTACAGAGTCTCCTAGCAGCTATCGTGGGGTCAGTTTGGCGTTACGTATCACACACTCATACACACCTTTCTGCCTCTCTCCCTTCCTTCCCCCCCCCCCTCCCTTTATCTCACTGCCTCCCTTTCTCTCCCTGCCTCCCTCTCTTCCTCCCTGCTTCTCATCTCCCCCTTTTTCCTTTCCTACCTCTGCCTCTCGTTCCGTCCCTCCCTCCCTTTTTACCTGCCTCCCTGCCATCCTACCTGCCACTCCCTCCCTCCTTGCCTGGCCTCCCTTCCTACCTCCCTCCCTCTCTATCACCCTCCCTACTTCCCTCCCTGCCTGGCCTACCTGGAAGAAATGTACCCCCTGACGAAGGTCACGGTGACCACCAGAAGGTCACTGGTCAAAGAACTAGACATCCTTGTGAGGGTCGCTTGCTGCCTTCTCTCTCCTCACCTGCTGCGTTTACCTTCTCCTCCTCCTTCCCCTTCTACACTTACCTCTTCGCTTTCCTCCTTCCTCACCTACCTCCTTACTTACCTCCTCACTTCCCTCCTTCCTTTCCTCCTCACTTCCCTCCTCTCCTTCTTTCTCACCTCCTTCCTTCTTTCACTCACCACCTGCCTCTCTCTCCTCACCTTGGTATCCCGGCCGCTAAGTTCTCTGTTACACGTCTCTTGCATTATAAACCTCAGGTATACTTACTGGTCAAGGAACTCATACCAATAGACATCTGGGCACATCTTTGGTCAGGGGTACGTGCCCAAAATCTGTGTCTGTTATTGTTAAGGTTACGTGCCCAAAATATATCTTATTAAGGTTAGGGATAAGAACCCCAAATACATTCTGTTGTTGTTAGGGGTATGTTGATTAATTAAACATACTGTATAGTCAACACAAATATAAGTCATAGTTTAGGAAATATAGCAATTATATATATGCATAGGTATATATACAGGGTGTCCGTAAATGATTACCCTAAAAACATTATGCTCTCATGTTTTAATCAGGGTAATCATTTATGGACACCCTGTGTATATATATATATATATATATATATATATATATATATATATATATATACTGTATATATTTATAGAGTCGTGTGTTGAGGGGCGTTAAGGACAACATATACTGCGGGAAGGTGAAGGTTAACCATTATAACGGACTTTAAAGCGACCCCACCCACCCATCCCTTCTCTGTAACGCAATGAGACCCTCTGTACCCATTTTATGTATCCTAGTAAGCTAATATAAAGGTCTTTGAAGTGACTATAACGCTGTACCCCAGTAAACCAATATAACGGTCCTTGAAGCGACTCCACCTCCCTTCTGTAACACTGTAACTCTTTTTATGTAGCTCAGGTGAATAAATTGAACAGAATGTGAGACACCAACAACATGACCTTTTGAGAGTTCTATCCCGGGGCCACCACAGGTTCACCAAGGGGGACCAGGACGACTCTGGTTCAACCCTTACCCCCCCCTCCCTCTCCCCCTCACTCCCTCCCCTTAACCCCCTCCCCTCCCTCCCTTTAACCCCCTCCTCTCACACACCCGCAAAAAGTTATATGAAAGGTCAATCCCTCTCACCAGTAACTAGTTAGAAGGGCGATGGAGGAGTCTCGATGGCACCTGTACCCTGGGTGGCACCTGTAACCCCGGTGACACCTGTAACCCCGATGCCACCTGTTCCCTGGGTGGCACTTGCCTGTCTGGGTGGAGCCTGACAATGGGTGGATATTGTGCTGTATAAGGAGAGTCGACTATCATACGTTTATAAATAAGAGAGAGAGAGATATTAAACGAGAGATAATAAAAGGGAGAGATGGATAGATAGAGAGAGAGAGAGAGAGAGAGAGAGAGAGAGAGAGAGAGAGATAGTAAGAGAGATAGATAAATAGATAGAGAGAGAGATGGCTAGATAGATACATAGGTTGATAAACACAAGATTGAGAGATGAATTAAACTACAACCGGATCAAGACGATGATTTTAACTTTGAAACTCCTTAAGGACGATGATTTAAGCAATAATTCACAGAGTCCGATGTTTAAATAAGATTATCAATTGAAATAAGTACGATGACATTAAACTCGGGGATAATTCATCATACTCAATGGGTTAACTCATCTTCATCTTTGTACCGTAACTTATGTGAGTCATCGAGTCATCTAGTTAGGTGAGTTAAAGCAGCTCTGATTAGTTAGTTAAGAGGGATAACTTACCAGCCTTGTGAGAATCTGTCTTTTGTTATCCTGGTTTAAGCGATCCGGTTAGATGTGTTCTGTTTGAGTCTAATTTGTAGGGAAAAATTAACGTAGGAACAGTTGAGAATCTATCTTGGTTTTTGTCTTACGTTTGTGTTTGGGGTAAAAATTAATCATAAGAACCATTGAGAATCCATCATTTAATGTGTTTATCTTAAGTAGGCCAATAAAATACCTTTTTTGGGGGGGGAGGGGGAGGTGTAAAATTATCGTACGAATCTTTAAAAATCTATCTATATATCGTAAGTAAAACAAGGAGGGTAGTTAGATCGAGTTTTTGTATCTGTAAACACTTAAGAGGAAAATATCTGTTTGTATACGAACCACTGAGATTTTGTTTTTGTGTCGTAGCTTAAGTGAACCAGACAGGTAGATGCGTTTCCCCCCAGCAACTGAACTTGGTGGTGGTTGGGTGGTGGTGGGAGAAAAGGGGTTGGGGGGGTTTGGTGGGGGTTCGGGGTGAGTTGGGGGTTCGGTGGGGGTGGGAGGTTCTGTGGTGGGGATTGTGTGGAGGTGGGGGGTGGGATTGAGTGGAGGTGGCGAGTTGGGTGGAGGTAGGGATGGAAGGTGAACTAATTTAACGTACTAGTTTTTGGGAATGTGGCTCCTGAGTCTTGCAAAACACCCTCACTACCGCAAACTGTCTCACTAACTCACTCGCTCACTCACTCACTCACTCACTTCTCAGTAATTACGACGATCTTTACACTATCATCACCTTACAGAACCTCGTCATCTACAGTATATCCCACCAACCCTCTATATTAATGATACAAAAAAATTACTCTAGTACTCTAAATCTGGAATCTGGAATCTGGAATCGAGGACATTTGAAGGAGATTAGTCGATAGGGATCATTAGGAAGATGTATTAGTTATGAAGACGAATAGATGTTGTGAGATGCCCGGTGTAGAGAGAGGAACAGCCAGGGTGGGTGGACACTACTCTCTCTAACCTTGTATAATGTGACGCGGCGATACACACACACACATGCTGGTGGTAATAGTAATGGTGGTGGTAGTAGTAGTGGTGGTGGTGGTAGTGGTTGTTGTCCCTCACTAAGGCGCCATCTTCGAGGTCATTTGCTTGTGAATGAGAATTATTTATGAGATTATTTCTTGTAGTGTGTATGTGTGTGGCGTCATCCTTGAGTGAGGTAGGTAGGTAGGTGGGTGTCGGCCAGGGGAATACCCTTCGTGTTAACTTTTTGCCTGGCTCCTGTACCATCTTGAGGGGAAATTCCCTAAACTCTTATTATTCATAAAGGTTCCTCCCTAAAAAAAAAAAAAAAAAAAATCCATCCCATATACTGTAATTGAGAAAAAAAACTAACCGATTAAAAATGGCGTCTAAATTGCCCTGAGACTGTACTAGATCAGGTTTGTTTACTTGCGTTGCCTCGACCATGTGCAGCTTCTTAGAAATTGATGTTTTTTTAAGGAAGGGTTCAAGAGGACCAGTTCCCTTACTATAAAAACATTCTGGGGTGTACCGATACACGTGTAGTGATCAAGGTGGCATCTTATTCATGGGTTTAAGAGGTGTTACGATATTATTTTGTGTGTGTGTGTGTGTGTGTGTGTGTGTACGTGTGTACGTGTGTGTTTGTACGTGTGTGTATATAGGACCAAATAATCAGAACCATACTTAGATTTTCGGTGATATTGAATATTTACACACACACACACACACACACACACACACACACACACACACACACACACACACACACACAAGAGAGAGAGAGAGAGAGAGAGAGAGACCTGGTGTTCCTGTGACTGGCGCTAACTCTTAAAACAAAGTCCATTGACCCTTTCAAGAGAGACGACTCGTGGAGGTGGTACAAGAGGTCGTCCTATATACTGCACACTGATTTTTGAGGTCGTGTCGTTTGTCAGGAAGAACTAAAGTGGGTCTCTCTCTTTCTCTCTCTCTCTCTCTCTCTCTCTCTCTCTCTCAACAGGTAGCGTAACGAGACACCTGTAGAGGGGATTTCCAGAAGTGTTGGTTCATATATCATCCTGAAGGGGGAGGTGTCGGTAGTGACTACACCTCGACACAGGGCTACACTCTTCGGTACCTGTGGGTGTAGTGGTGTTTGTAAGTCCTATACACCTGGGGGATGTGATGTTCAAAAGGGTGTAGTAGTGTTTGAGGGGGAATAGGTGGAGGAGGGTGTGTGTGTGTGTGGGTGGAAGGTGTGGCAGGAAAGTGGAGGGTGTGGTAAGATTGTGGAGGGTGTGGCAGGGTTCGAGCACTTTAACCACACCTGTCCCCCTCGCCACACCTATCCCCCAGGGCATCCGAAACAGCCCTAACTAGTGGTTTTACCTGGGTAGACAGACAGGTAGGGTCGGGAGCAGGGAATCCAGGTCCAACCTCTGTTAAGCGCTGCGGAGAAACAAAAAACTTAAACTTAGGACGATCTGTAAAGACAAACCTCTAAGACTCTGGACTAGTGGACCGTGGTCACCAACCTTCAGAATGACACCTTTGAAACAGTTCATTACGACAGTCCTTTCTTGGTGGTCGTGGTGGTGGTGGTGGCAGTAGTAAGAGTGGTAGGAGTAGTAGTATTATTAGTGATCATGATAGTAGTAGTAGAGGTTAATTAATGATGGTGATGGTCACGTGTAGGTCAGGTGGGCAGGAGGAGAAGGAAGGCACGTGTGGTCAGGAACAGCTCGTCACATGAGACAGAATAACCACCCATTTGATACCTTGCCACAACTACCACCACAGCTACTACCCCAACTACCACAATTACCACTATTATACTCAAGAGATTCATCACTATCACTCATCCTCGTTAGCCACACCTTGTTCATGAAGCAGAGGAAGTTCAGCGGGTCTAACCGAACCCTGATTTACCAATCAAGTTCCGGAATTTTCAGATGGATCTAGAATATTAAATCCCCCTCCCCTCCTCCTCCTTCCTCTTCCTTATCCCTTCCCCACCTTCCTACCCTCCATCTATCCTTCTCTCTATCCTCCCCTAACCACCCCCCCTCCCCTCCATCTATCCTTCTCTCTATCCTCCCCTAACCACCCCCCCTCCCCTCCTCTCTACCCTCCCTTGCCATCCCCCTCCCATCCCTACCTTCCTACCCTCTACCCTCTACCTTTACTCTCTCCTGTTCTTCCTACCCTCCTCTCTACCTGTCTTCATACCCTCCTCCCCTCCCCCCTACCCACCCTCTAAACTATCTCACCTACACAGATCATAAGTCGATGGCCAACACAATGTCCTCAAACTTGCTCTAAGACTCTACCATAACTGGGTGTGTTTTCCCATCTCCAGCTCTGAGGGATATCTGCTTTGAGTCTTTGAGAATCGGCCCCGAGACTTTGCCTTAACTTGGGGCATTCTAGCAATATCTATTTCTGAGGGATAACAAATTTGAGAATCTTTGAGAATTGGCCCTGAGACTGACGTAACTACCTGCTAAGTGGATGATAAGTTGCAGGTATGATGGCGTCGAGTGAGTGATAGATACATATCTCAGAACCAGGTCACGTCAGTCAGGGGGTCTGGTCAATGCAGTCGGAACCCACATGGCGCCAATAACGCTACTGTGTGTGTGTATGTCGTCGGCAAGAGATGATATTATCGTTAAAATTTTTTCCTCCTTTAACAACTAAGTTCTTTAACCATATATACTAAGACACTCCATTCACTAGACAACAATAAATAAAAACAAAAGAACGTATTTTCTTTATATAACAGATAGGGGGGGGGGGAGGAGGGAGAAATGGAGTACTACTTATTATGCAGTCCCTTCCCTCCCTAGGAAATATGGAGGGACCCAGGTACTTACCCTTATGTCTCCCTAAGATTGATGTCTATGATAATGAAAGGTAGTTGCGAAACACCTTCTTCTTCTTCTTTTTCTTCTGTTTCTGGGGTTTTGTGACGTGAGGTGAGGTGAATTAATAGTATGATGATGTGAGGCGAGTGAGACAGTCAGTATCCCGGGTTCGCGAGGAGTAGCTGTCAGATAGCCAGTCCATTATTATGAAACTCGCTGTGTTGCCGTGTGATATGCTCTCTCTCTCTCTCTCTCTCTCTCTCTCTCTCTCTCTCTCTCTCTCTCTCTCTCTCCTAATACTACTACTACTACTACTAATAATAATAATAATAATAATAATAATATGTCATGACCTCAAATTATTCGCCTGTTGTATGTAACCTTCTTCCTGACCTTCCTGGCCTTCTTCCCCTTCACTGACTGACCTCATCCATTCATTCATAGATACGTATTTAAGGAATGAATCTGATTGTCTTATTTTCTTCATATTTTATTTATTGTTAAGTATTTTTTCGTACTACCTGAAGATTAGACACCCCGTATGTCAGATTTATAATTCATCTTTACAAATTAAAAAGAATATTATGAATTTATAGATATTTTCCAAGTATAGAGTTGTAATCATAAAAAAATAGTGTACAAATACTCCAGTCGACCTTGTTACTGTACCGAATATGTGGTCTGACACTCCGAGACTGATTCGAATTATCCATCTTCAGGTCGAGACAGATTCGAACTCTCAAACGTCGGGTTGAAACGGATAAGGTGGGGGAACAGTACCATAACAGCAGACTTTAGTGGAGGCAGGAACAAATCTTTACTGCGGGAATCACTTAATTTTCCACCTAATGAGAACACTTAACCTCCAAATCTCACAGCTAATTTTAATGTATTACCTATTGTCTCTCCTGCTTGGTCGAGTGGGGAGTTGGTGTGGGTTAAACAGTTAGTAGGTACAGTGGAAGGGTGTGGGTTAAACAGTTAGTCGGTACAGTGGAAGGGTGTGGGTTAAACAGTTAGTCGGTACAGTGGAAGGGTGTGGGTTAAATAGGTGGCCGATACAATGTAAATAACCTCTGTATCGTTAGGTTAGGGTTTTTGTTAGGTTGGGTTAGGTTAGGTTAGGCACTTTACTAAATAACAAGAAAACACAGTAACATTTATATAGCTTTTGCTCTCACCTCGCCCTAGTTTTTCCCTCAACCATGAACTGAATCCCACGCCAGAACGCATTACAGTCAGCTCTGAAAATTATTGTATTGTTGAAGAGGAAAACAATTATGATCGTTTGTTTTATGTCAGACAGGTAATTGGTTTTCACTTTACCTGTGTGACCTCCCCCAAAAGTTATTTAGTGTGCAGTCGAATGAAAGGTTGTCCCCTCCAGAGTAAAACCTAAACTAACTTAACCTCATCTAATTAACCTAACCTGACCTAATCTATCCCTAAGAATAATCCTAATATATAGTCCAGGAGTGTCAGGTAATGCTTTAAAAAAAAAATCTTGAGGGCGCGTGACGTATAGCTCCTGCATTGTCTTGTATAGAACCCAACTCCATACAGGCATTTGTTTACCTTCTAGATGCGTGACTCGTGAACCGCCTTTCCCTTGTCTCATTAAACTCATCGACTATAACACACACTCAGGCACGCACTTATCCTGGACTTTATCAATATTTAAGAGTGTTATAAAGTTTATTAGTGCTGTGGAAAAGGAAATATGGAACGTTTGGTGGAAATTAGAGATGAGTGGAAGGTTTGTTGTGCCACGGCGAGGATCTTCTGTCTGTCATATTGGTAGAGTCACTGGACACATCTGGGTCATGTAAGCCTTTCTCAAGTATTTCAGGACGTCGTAAAGATATGAGTAAATGTGGCGCTGTTATATAAGATTCTTACCTGTTAGTGTAGTGCTAAGAATTAAGAGAGTGAAGGAGGTAGAGGTAGAGTCATTGTATTAAGAATGAAAACAAACACTGAACGATGCTAGGAAGTTTATTTCTTCTCATTGATTCATTCTTGCAATATTTTTGGTTTAATATCCAGGAAATTTTCAATAACACTGGCCATGGGTTACTCCCCGGGTCGTTATTTAACTACAATGACATTATTTTTTTCTCTGCTCTGTTACCTGGTTTGTATTATCGGTATTAAAAAGTCGTCCTGGTGAAAATCCCATTGACGATAAGCTATTGTTATCATGAAGTGCCCTGAACTATACTTTTACCGTTGCTGGTGTTGATAAATTTCCCAGCTGAGAAAGTTTTAAAATCCCCAGGGAATTAATTGTGGTAATATTGAACCTGATCTAACTAAGGTAACGGGACCTGATGTATATAATATAACTTAACCTAACCTAACCTAACCTTACTTAACCCTAACCTAACCTTACTTCACCTAACCTAACCACCAGGTCATTTCATAGTCGTAGGTATTTAAGTTGATATCTCTTGTCCAATCATTTGAGGTGGCAGGTGGTCGTCTCTCCCTCTCTCACCTCTCCCATCCTGTTGCAGTTACCAAGGGAGGGAGGGGAGGGTGGCTCGGCTCCAGACACTGGCATTATAGTCCACGTCTGGGAATAGATGCCACTTGTTGCTGAGGAGTGCCAGATTGCATCATTCACCACTGTTTGGGTCATATGTTGGGTTGGTTAAGAAACTGATCCTTTCATTCATTGTCTGTGTTGCATGTTGATTTGTGTATTGTATTTAATCACGTGGGGTTAAGATTCGGTAGTGGACATAGTTCTTCTGGATTGGGTGATTGTTAAGGTTAAGTGATTAGTTAATGATTCACCTGTTATTTGAACCATGAGATTAGATATACACCTGTACCTGTATTTGAGGAGACCTAGTATTGTACAGTTGCGGAAATGTGTTCCTACACCACCGTCGCTGTAGTAGTATCACTGTTTATGAATGAATGGGTGTTGGTGGTGTAACGACGGACGTGATTGGTGGATAGGTTTGTTATAAGTTATAAAGGTTGGGTGTTTGGTGACTCGGGTTACCATAGAGGGCGTAGGAACACATTTCCACAACTGTACATATGTAATCGTTCGGTATTAGATTAAGCTTACGGAGTGTACGTTGTGTACTTAGGAAAATGTACAACTTAACTCTTGAAACAGTGTATTTAAGAAAGCTTAGTGTTTAGGCAAGCTTAAAACGTCTTAGGAAAGCTTAATGTTTTGGCAAGCTTAGCATATACTTGAAGAAGGTAATAATGTCCTTAGGGAGGCTGTCAGTCTTGAGGTACGTGTACGTAGAGAAAAATGTACACTGTCCTTGGAGAAATGTACTCCATGTACTTAGATAAGACAAGGGGGGGGTGGACGAGTCGTGTGTTGGTCACTCACGAATAAAAACCTGCCCCTCACTTCCTGGTGTGTGTGTGTGCGTATATGTGTGCGTATGTGCGCGTGTGTGTGTGTTCAAACTACCCGGAAGAGCACCCCAACTACCATCACTACTATTACCACCACAATCATCACCATCGCCATCATCAATAGCCATCTTATCTCCTCCCATCACCACTATTTACCACCCATTTATCCTCCCCCGTCACTACTACCCCCAATCACCCTCCCCACACCCCCACCACCCTCCCCACACCCCCACCACCCTCCCCACACCCCCACCACCCTCCCATACCTCCCCCCATCTTGCATAATGACTGAGACCTTCGATACAGTGACGTAATCTTCCCCCTTGACACACTGACTCAGCACCTTCGCAAATAACGAGTAATAACTAGTAATAAACGAATAATAACAAGTCATAAAAAATAATAACTAGAACAAAACGAGAAATAACGAGTAATAATTAGTAAATAACGAGTAATAACTAGTAAATAACTAGTAAATGTATCCTCACTGAGCTATTTTTTGTTTTAGCTTATTCAATGTTCTTACTTTACCACGTCCGACTATGTTGATATATGTGTATGAATGTCTATTGTTTATATACATGTGTTGGTTATAGTAATGTAGATGTCTATTATATACATTCAGAGGTGTGTTGCATACGTATAAATGTGTAATATAGCCATGCAAATGTTTATTGTTGATATGCAAATGTGTATGGCTTTAATTTCGAATTGGATTGGGTAGTTTAATGTCTAGTTTGGATTGGATGGGTTGGTTCAGGTGAGGTTGATTAGGTAGGCACAGGTAGAGATTGGATAGTTGGGTGTCACCTAAAGACCCATCACACGTTAATTGGTAGTTATGAGGACGACCTTAAAATGTGTTATGTGCCAGAGGGACATAAAAACCTACCAGGTGTAAGGTCTTCCTCATCTTTGGGAATGTCCTCCTTCTCACCCCCTCCTCCTTCTCCTCTTCCCTTCCTCATTCCTTCCACCGTTCTTCTGTCTGGTTTTTGTGGTGTGAACTTCTTCCTTTTACGGCTGAGTGTCTTTAAGTACCTCGTATTTCATCGTTACTGTGTGTGTGTGTGTGTGTGTGTGTGTGTGTGTGTGTGTCGGTACAAAGTCCTTTCACTCTTCCAGTCACAATAAAGGGAATTCAAAACTTTTCTCTGGCAGGTCTTCGTCAGTAGGGAGTGAAGGTCCTCTTCAGTAGTTCATAAGGGACACTGTTCCGGCTACTAGCAAGGGCAGGATCCTCTCTCTCTCTCTCCTTCAGTTACACACTCTGGCCTCACCGTCTGCTTTTGCATATAATTTGTAGGCAGTTCGAGGCCTCCTTCAAGCATCCGGTAGACAAGACTCTCCCTCACTCCTTCCTCCTGCAGGCAAGACCCTTCCTCACTCCTTCCTCCTGCAGGCAAGACCCTCCCTCACTCCTTCCTCCTGCAGGCAAGACCCTCCCTCAATCCTTCCTCCTGCAGGCAAGACCCTCCTTCACTCCTTCCTCCTGCAGGCAAGACCCTCCTTCACTCCTTCCTCCTGCAGACAAGACCCTCCCTCATTCCTTCCTCCTGCAGGCAAGACCCTCCCTCAATCCTCCCTCCCCCAGGCACGACTTGAGGTTCATCCTTGTGCTTGCGGTACTGCGTCCTTCAGATGGGAGGGGAGTCCTACTGTTGTAACCTTGTGTTGAGAATTCCCTTGACCCCTCTCTTCCTCCTCCCTCTAGGTCTTCCCCCTTACTTCCCCCTTTTCTCTCCAGAGGTCTTCCCCCTTAACCTCCTCCTCCACAAACCTCACTTCTACTTCCCCCGTACCCACACACCCACACACCCCCACACACCCACCATCCTGGTCATTTATCATCGTTGTTCCAGGCTTACGGTGAATGTCAGACAAGGTCAATTGCCCCTAGGAAGCTGACCTACCTCCTTTTTCTCTCTCATTGTTTTTGATTTTATTGTTTTTTTATTATTTTTATTATTTTAAAATTTTGTTGCACCATAATGATAACAATAATCAACAGAGTACTGTCCGTCCGTCAGTCCGTCCGTCCGTCCGTCCTTACTCTGTACGCCTTGCACATGTCCTCATCCTCCCACACAACGTATCGTACAGCACGTGACCAACCGAGCGATGATTCCTTACTAAACATGCATCAGAATCACTTACTGAACACGAATCACAACTCTCGGTTATTACGAATCAGAATCATCTCAAATCCTGCATCAGAATCCTCAGTAAAGATGAATTATTAACAATCAGGTTTAGAGTAGATTTGGGTTAGATTAAGTTTAAGTTAAATTAGATTAGGGTCAGGTTATGGTTAGACTACATTAAGTTAGATTACTTTAGGTTTAAGTTAGGTTAGGTTAGGTTTCGTGACGTCATCAATTTACCCGTGTTTATTGGTAACCGTTATCATATTTTTTTATTATTCCTCGTCTTCATTTGTCCCTGGTTATCGTCTTCCTGGTGTTAATTAGTATTCTTATTAATTTTTGTGTGTGTGTGAATTAGTATACAGACATCATGGCATTTTTGTCTAGATAATTATGCTGACGTCAGAATTAATATAATTTTATCAATAGCCAGTTGTTTGTTTTCTTTTGTTTTTGTTTTTTATATCCCTTGGTAGACTGTCACTTGTTTTCCATGGGTTGACGTCACGGGGGGTGGGAGTGGCTTGTTAGTACGTGATGAGGTCACTAGGTGTCTGCTGACGCCACGCCCGTACTCCAGTACACCTCCACACACCTGGTGACTCTAAGGACACACACATACTTCCTGGTTAGGTTAGGTAAGTAAAGTATTTGGTAAGAGTCTTGATGCAGTTTTGTCGCCATCTTTGTTTCGGGACGTATAAGTTAGTCAGTTATTCTTATTCTTATTTATTTTACATCGTCTGTCTGTTAATCTCTAGATAAAGGTAGAGTCTCAATGCAGTTTATTCGCCAAGGGGTTAAGTCATCGTACTCAAAGGTTCAAGGGTTAAAGTCACCGTATTCAAGGGGTTAAACCATAGTACACAAAGGGACACTGAGATTACACCTGTCCACCGTAATGAGTTGACTACACACCTGAGAGGATAAAAAATAAAGGTAGAATGTCTCTTGAGAGGATTCCATACCTTACCTGTCTCCTACCTGGTGCTAAATGAAGGTATCTAATTAAGGTAGAGTCTCGGGTTAATTATGTTACCTTTTTTGGATGTTTTGGTGTTTAGCGTTTAAGTTTAGTAGTTAAGTAAAGGTTTCTAGTTAAAGGTAGAGTCTCAGTCACACACACACACACTATTGTTGTACATAGTGCTTGCCTTCCCTCACCTTGTGTCTGGAAGTTGCCACCACGATAACTTGAGGAAGTGTCGTGGGATTTTGTCTAAACTTGATGTGTTAATATGTCAGTACAAGACCTGACACGAGTTCAATTATTGGAGTTTTCTGTTGAGGCAGTTGGGAGTTATGGCGTCTTGGGTGTATTGTTCTGGCGTGGCGAGGTTAGGTTAGTCGTGGTAGTAGTAGTAATGATGGTGGTGACAGTAGTAGTAGTAGTAGTAGTGGTAACAGTACTGGTGGTGATGATAATAGTGTTAGTAGTAGTGGTAATAGTGGTTGTGGGTAATGGTGGTGGTGGTGGTAGTGGTAATGATGGTGGTGACAGTAGTAGTAGTAGTAGTAGTGGTGGTGGTGGTGTTAGTAGTAGAGGTGTTAGTAGTAGTGGTAATAGTGGTTGTGGGTAATGGTGGTGGTAGTAGTAGTAATGGTGGTAGTGTGAGGTCGCACTTAACCACACTGTGTCATGACCTTCAGTTGCTCTATCACACATGATATCCACACAAACACTTACTTCTCACGATTTGTCGAAAATATGCGTCGTTTCTTGTGTGTGTGTGTGTGTGTGTGTGTGGATGTCTTTCTTGGTGTTTTTTTTACCTCTTACTGTGTTTGAGATAGATAAATAGATAGATAGATAGACAGATAGGCAGACAGATAGATACATAGACAGACAGACAGACAGATAGATACATAGATAGATATATAAATTAGTTAATTTCACCCACCCTCCCACCCACAGTGTTGTTTTTAAAGTCACGATCAATTTAGATTCATAACTTAAGCAACATTGTTCAAGTTCAGTTGCATAATGTATCAACAAAAACAAGACAGAGAGAGAGGCAGACAGACACACACAAAGATGACAGAATATCGTACTTGGTTCTCTAGTCTAAATATAAACTCATGTCCTCATTGCGTATCAGTAGTACAAGTAAGTGTCCTTCCCACACACACACTGCGTAGCTCCACCACTACCATCGGCCAGCTGTTCTTTGTTTACATATGACGTCACGGCCTCGCTCGCCCACCCGCACTATCACCACGGCCAATGCCTCCCCACCACCACCACTACACACACAGTTGTTTAAATAGCTCTTAATTAGGTAAATGTCGCGATGTGGAACGAGGACGGGGACAGTGTACAGACAGACAGACATACACACGTACAATAGTTGTTCTGGCTAACCTCTCATGCTACCGTAGCGAGGACAGCGGGCAGTGAGAGGCATCCAGGATAGGAAATAGTTTATCTAGTGGAATTTTTGGCAAGTATGTCTACGATCTGTTGTTGTAGAATGCCTCGGAGGTTTTAGAGTGAATGTGTAACCTGTAAAATGTCTCCAGACGTGTAAAATGACCCGTAAAACCTAAAGAATGACCCTTATACTTATAGAATGCCCTTCACAGACCTACAAAATAACCCATATACCTGTAGAATGCCCCCTAGACACCTATAGGAAGATCTTGTATGTATTGTACCTGTATGTACGACGCAGCAGCAGGGGAGGAAGGAGGGCACCAGATCGCGTGAGTCGGAACCTTAACCAATGCAGGGAGTCACACGAGGAGCTGCTGCAGTGAACATGACTAATGATGCCCGCAGCCGCCGTCGCATATCCTGGGGGCATTCTGGTCACCTGACGGATATACCGAGGCGTTATGGATGGTCCCTTTACCCTCCCTTACTTTCGCTCTATGTGATTTAAGGGTCGTTCTGTTGGTGTTTAGGTCATTATAAAGGGGGTGGAGGGTCATTATTTAGGTCATTCTACAGGTGTTTAGGTCATTCTACAGGTTATTAGGTCATTATAAAGGTGTGGAGGGTCATTATTTAGGTCATTCTACAGGTTATTAGGTCATTATAAAGGTGTGGAGGGTCATTATTTAGGTCATTCTACAGGTTATTAGGTCATTATAAAGGTGTGGAGGGTCATTATTTAGGTCATTCTACAGGTGTTTAGGTCATTTACAGGTTATTAGGTCATTATAAAGGTGTGGAGGGTCATTATTTAGGTCATTCTACAGGTGTTTAGGTTTCGATACAGGTGTTTAGGGTCGTTCGAAAGGTGATTAGAGTCACTCTACAGGTGTTATGTCATCATACAGGTGTTTCGGGTTATTGTGCAGGTGTTTAGGTCATTCTACAGGTTTTTTATCATCCTGTATTCCCCTCCCACTCCCCTGGTCATTATAGAGGCTTCTGTATTCATGTATTCTCACCACTGTATCATTACGAAGCCCAGGACACAAACACACCTCTCTCTCTCTCTCTCTCTCTCTCTCTCTCTCTCTCTCTCTCTCTCTCTCTCTCTAGACAAGGAGGACGTGTGTCGCCACCCCCACGTGTTTGTTCTGGTCGATTGGTGCTTGTGGCGTGTTGAGAGTGTTATGGGCATGCGTCGTTCGATCAACGTCTAACTTAACCTAATATGAGCTTACCTTAACCATACTTAACCTGACCTAATCTAACCTTAACCTAATCTAACCTTAACCCAACTTAACCTTACCTAATCTATCTCATCTAACCTAATGTAACTTAACCCAGGCCTAACTTAACCTTAAACTAACCCAAACGTAATTTAACCCAATTACCCTAAATTAACCTAACCTAACACTAATATATCAAGCTTTTAGAACAAAGCTCAATTAGCGCTGGGGTCAATTAGGACTGGACCCCAATCCTTAAAGTCAGGTCATATTAGGGTGTCATTAGGGCAGGATATTTCCAGGTCACGCACGTGCTTAGTTTGTTTATCTCGCCCTGAAAAAATATGCTCCCTGAGTGGCCTGCTGTGGTGTGATGCATAGATTGATTTATGATTGCTTAGTGGTGAGAAGGGAACGACTCGTAAAATGCTCTCTGAGTGGCCCCTGTGATGTAACTGTTGGAAAGCCATCTGACTGGCTAGTGTGAAGCGACTTATAAACTAAGCTGAGTGGCGAGTGACATGATTAGTAAGTGGCCCAGTATAGTTATTCTTTTTAAATGATGTCTGAGTGTCTGTTGTTGAGTGGCTCATATGAGGTTTGAATTCTACCTTCTGAGTGGCCTTCGCGATAAGGTAACTCGTAAGAATGCTCTATAAGTGGCCCTCACTCGGACAGATTCATAAAATGCTCGCTAAGTGGTCCCACAAGATCAAAACAAGAGGGTGTAGGGGGCGTGGCGTTAAACCTAAACATAAGCGACTCGGCCCTCTCTACTCAGCAGCTCAGACTAAGAAGAGTTATATCTCGTTTGTATTGTGCAATTCTCTTTTGTTTTTGTTTCTATCAAGATGGCCGACCTAGAGTGTGGGAACTTACAGGTATGTCACTTATGAAATGGTGTGTCTATACTTTTTGTTTACGCGGGTTTGTTTGGGTGAAGAGGACACTTGAGGGAGTTCAGATTCGGCTTGATACTGTGTGTGTGTGTGTGTGTGTGTGTGTGTGTTTTATATGAACTTTGAACTCCTTAAACGTGTACAAAAGGTTCAGTACACCATACACACACACACCTGTTCCTTAAAGTGTTACATAAGCAGATACGTCTTAAGATCCCTCTTAGTACCGTCACCTGAGACTGTTACATAATATAGAGACACGAAACTAAACCGGCTTTATAAATAACCTAACCTAACCGAATCCTTCCTAACCTAAAGTAACCTTACCTTATCTAATCATACAGTTGTTATACACATTGGAGCGTCTTGTAAGCAATGGTAGTGTTTTCTTATGCTGTTTGGCCAAGTAGGTCTTGTGTGTGTGTGTGTGATGCTCTTCACTTACGTAACTATAGGGTAGAATCAGCTGATACTCTCTGGACGTAAACATTGCGACGGTGAGGTGGAGGATGGAAGGGGGAGGGTGCGGAAGGTGGAGGATGGAAGGGGAGGGTGCGGAAGGTGGAGGGTGGAAGGGGAGGTGCGGAAGGTGGAGGTGCGAAGGTGGAGGATGGAAGGGAGGGTGGAAGGTGGAGGTGGAAGGTGATGGAAGGGGAGGTGCGGAAGGTGGAGGAGGAGAAGGGGAGGGTGCGGAAGGTGGAGGATGGAAGGTGGTGGATGGAAGGTGGAGGTGCGGAAGGTGGAGGTGCGGACGGGGGGAGGTATGAAGGTGGAGGGTGCGGAAGGTGGAGGATGGAAGGGAGAGGGTGCGGAAGGTGGAGGATGGAAGGGGAGGGTGAAGGTGGGAGGACGGAAGGGGAGGGTGCGGAAGGTGGAGGATGAAGGGGAGGTGCGGAAGGTGGAGGAAGGGATGGGTGGGAGGGGAGAGTAAGAAGGAGTGGGCAGGAGACACACACACACACACACACACACACACACACACACACACACACACACACACACACACCCACCACACACACACACCACCCACACATGGCACAGTTCTCTGTTTACTGCATAGTGACATATGAACGCACCAACTTTACTGTAGAGTCTTGGTTCAATTTCGACGCCATTTTTGCCTAAGACAATACGGTACTGTCTCACATCTTGGGTTAGGTTAGATTAAGTTAGAGGGAGACGGGGTAGGAGGGGGGGATACCTACGAATCTGAGAGTATTATGACCTTTATTTGTCCTTGGAATATGGGGGAGGGGGAAAGACAGAGGTGGGAAAGGAGGAGATTGAGAAAGGGGTGAGAGAGAGAGAGAGAGATGACGGAACAAAGGAGAAAGACAACAGTTATAGAAAACAGATGGAACTCTAGGTAAAAGAATGAAGAAAGAAGTGAGAGAGAGAAAGAATGAAGGAAGCAGGATAGAGGCAGACTAGGTAGTGAAGGTCGACTCTTGGTGGTGGTGTGTCCTGTCATGTCAGCTTTACTGGGGGTCGTTCAGAGGTCGTACTGTGTGTCTTGTTTTGGGTCGTAGTACAGGTTGTACTGTGCCTTGTTTTGGGTCGTAGTAGAGTTCGTACCCAGCCATATTTTAGGGTCGTATTACTGGTAAATTCAGGTCTTATTTTGATGTAGTACAAGTCGTTTGTGGTCCCCAATCTCAACACGACCCCCACCACTCCTACGTTCGAAAAATTTCCTCACAGTAATGAACAACAACACACACACACACACACACACACAATATCATCAATATCACACACACACACACACACACACACCTCCTTAGCTACAGTCTGGTGTTGTTATGACGCCATGTTTGTTTCTCAGCTTCCAGTAAGACATTTGAGATATGTTCACACCTGTCTCAATTAAGAGCTAAAGGAGAGAGAGAGAGAGAAAGAGGAAGAGAGAGAGAGTGAGAGAGAGAGAGAGAGAGAGAGAGAGAGAGAGAGAGAGAGAGAGAGATGGTACTATGCAAGTGGAAGGAGTGGAGGATAATTGCAATCAAGGGGAGAAAGAGAGGAGAAGGTGAGACAACGAGGATAAGAGGGGAGGAGGTAGACAGGATAAGAGGGAAGATTCCGACTGAGACATTTTCCAAGGCTAAGGTCACCTCCCCTGCGCATAAATACCTACACACACACACGCACACACACACACACACACACATACACACACACACTCACACACATGTTTAGACACGACATACCTAGATATGTATATACATTGTGCATCTCTCTCTCTCTCTCTCTCTCTCTCTCTCTCTCTCTCTGTTAGATCAAGTTAGGTTAAGTTAGGTTTGGTTAGGTTAGGATAACGTTTGATGCTCGTTGTGGGAAACGTTTTAAGGAAAGTTTCAACGTTTTCGGGGAACGTTTGAAACCCCTCTGCGCAGGAACGTTCTTTAGGGAATGGGTGACGTTTGTTAGTGTGGGAGGGGAGGATGGGAAGGGAAGGGAAAGAGGGGGGAGGGCGGGAAGGAAGGAGGAGACGAGGAGAGAAGATCAGGAAGAGGGAATGGCAGGAGAGGAGGGGGGGAAGGGAAGGGAAGGGAAGGAACGGGCGGGGTGGTGGAGGAGGGAAGGACAGGAGGAGGGGGAGGGAAGGGAATTCTAATCAATAGCCTTATCCTGCCACCCCTCCGTCCCTCCCTCCCTCCGTCCCTCCCTCCACGCTCTTCCGGGTCAACACAGACTGGTTTGGGCTGTGAGAGGAGAGTAGGTGAATAGGGAGGGGGAGGAAAGTAGGTGAGAGAGGGAGGAAAGCAGGTAAGAGAGGGAAGGAGAGGAGGAAAGTAGGTGAGAAAGGGAAGGAGAG
This sequence comes from Homarus americanus, assembly GCF_018991925.1. Lineage (NCBI taxonomy): Eukaryota > Metazoa > Arthropoda > Malacostraca > Decapoda > Nephropidae > Homarus > Homarus americanus. Next base: position 19,708 of record NW_024749541.1, on the reverse strand, counting down.
GAGGAAAGTAAGTGAGAGAGGGAGGGCAGGAGGAAAGTAGGTGAAGTAAGGATGGAGAGGAGGAAAGTAGGTGAGTGACGAAGGTAGGTAGGAAGGGCTTGTTATAAGGCATCTTTACCCAAATTCTTCCTTACGTATTGAAGTGTGAGGAAATGTGGACCAAAGCCTCTGTAAATTTTAGTCTTTAATCCACCCAATGAAGACTGACCGGGGATAGATAGATAGATAACGAATCGGTAAACTAGACAGGTTTGTTAGTTAATAGCGAGGTATAAACAGGTGTCTGCCCCCCCCCCACCCACACACACACCTGTAAACCCAGCCCAACAGCACCTGTACCTCCTACCCCTCCCTTCCACACACATGCCTCCCCACACACACACACACCCAAAACCCAGCCTCCAACAGCACCTGTACCTCCCATCCCCTCCCTTTCCACACACATGCCCCCCAAACACACACACATGCCAGTGTTAACGGTGTGGCGCGTCCTAAACCTCAGCACATATGGTTACTTGGTGTGCTAAGTGGTGGCAGCTGTGTGTGTGGTAGATGCACTTCTTTTACGATTTGTTTGGCTGAAATATGATATATTTCTTTTGATTCTGATTGTCGTAACTCTATTTACAATCACGATTATTATTATTGTTTATTGTTGATATTATTATTATTGTTATTATTATTATTATTATTATTATTATTATTATTATTATTATTATTTTGTTGTTGGTAATGGTGTTATTGTCGTTAATCTTCTTCTTATTATTATTATTAAAATCAGGTGGTAGAGCAAAACGTAATAAACAAGAAGAAGAAAGTACACAATACCTGTATATATTCACAGTAAGAATATGATAAAGTTAAACAGAGACCTTGTGATACATTACTCGCCAAATACTCGAGTTGAATGTGTGGTGAAGGTTGGCTGTGAGGGAGGGTTAGGTTAGGTTAGGATAGGATAGTGTGGGTTAGGTTATGGTAGTGTAGGTTAGTTTGGGTAGGTTAGGATAGTGCAGGTTATGTTAGGTTAGGGTAGGTTAGTATTAGGGTGTTTTAATCATCAGATGAAATAAGCTTGGAAGGACACAGGGCAATATTGTGATAATCCGATTTTTGTTCTTGTAATCTTTAGAGCGTGTGTGGGTTTGGCCTGATTCTTGGCGTGAAGGGGTGAGAGAGTATCATGACTGGACACACACACACACACACGCACACACACACACACACACACACACACACACACACACACACACACACACACACACACACACCATCTACTCCCAAAGTTTCCTACGGTATACTTGAAGATTTCCCAAGAGTCTGGAGATTGTGAAAACTTACCTGGCTAGTTCACTGTAGTTCACTCGAATTCTAGTTTGGTGTTTGACGAAGGTGTCTGGTTATGGTTAGAGTTTTGGTACAGCTTGGATGTTTCTCCTAACCAGCAGTATGTAGACCTAGGTGGATGGTGGAGGGAAGGATGGATGGTTGGAGGGATAGAGGCAAGGATGGGGAGAGAGAAGGAAAGATTGAGGGAGGGATGGAAGGAGGCCAAAACCTCTTGCATTCAACATCATCTTTAAGACGCTGCCTCTCGAAAAGTTAATCGAAGGGTAATAGAAAGGTCAAGGTCAGGGGTTACAAGAAGGTCACCCCATGCCAGGAAACATCATTGACAGTTTGACCGATCGCTACCAGATTCTCGCAGTAAGTCAGCCTAGGTCAAAGGTCACAAAGGTCATTCTAGGCTTGGGTCAGTCTTGTTATTTTTATTTTGTTATTTAATCTGTATTTTCATAAAAAGATCAACATTATAATAAGAATAACATGCTAGGTGTGTGTGTGTGTGTGTGTGTGTGTGTGTGTGTGTGTGTGTGTGTGTGTGTGTGTGTGTGTGTGTGTGTGTGTGTGTGTGTGTGTGTGTGTGTGTGTGTGTGTGTGTGTGTGTGTGTGTGTGTGTGTGTGTGTGTGTGTGTCACCTGTCACTCCACCACGCGACCAGGTATTGGCTTAATGACGGAAGGTAATTTTTACTAAATAATACACACACACACACACACACACCCCAGGTTCACGTGTTGCGTTCTGTGTGTCTTTGTTGATTAGCTTTTGCAGGTATTAGGTGGATGTTTTGTACATACATACATACATACATATACATACATACACAACACGTACATAATTATGACTTTGTATATAAAGATGAGGTCAAATTAATCAGTACTTTCATCCCTGTTGGAGACTTAGGTTAAAGCAGAGGTTATGATGGCGCCTCCTGGTAGGTCAGAGGTCAATTGGTGACCCCTCTCCCTCCCGCCCCCTAGTGAAGGTGCCGCTGATACATAACATGATTGACTCACTTACTCATTCTCTCCTTCACTATCTCCCTCCCTCCCTCACTTTATCTCCCCCATCCCTCCCTCACTCTCTCGCTCACCCTGTCTCGCCCTTTCCTCCATCATTAACAAAATACCTCACATATCTCATATCCTTCCTCTCGGCCTCACACAGCACCTGACGTGGCTCCTAAGGCCTTTATTGTACGCCTCCTCCTCTCTCCTTCATCCCCTCTCTAGGTGCCTCGTGAAGCCCGTGCCCCGAGGATATGAGTTCCGGGGGGGGGGGGTTGGTTGGTTGGTATTATTATTCTTACTATTATTGTTATTATTCACCATCACTATCATCATCATCATCATCATCATCATCATCATCATCAATACAGTACAAGTGGGTGACCTTATCTCACCAACACCTCTATATAATAACCCTTGACCTACTGACACACAGACACACAACGATACTACCTTGTCACACTGCTTGAATATTGTCTTGGCACTGGCACTCCCTTGACCACCTGGCCTCCGAGTGCCATTTGTGAGGGTCATTGGTGAGGTTGAGGTGAGAGAAGGTAGAAGTGAGGTAGATTGAACAGGTAGAGTTAATGCTGGGGTAAGAATGAGTATTGATGCTTCCCAAATCATCATTGTTCTAGTAAAGGTGATTTAGATATGCTTGTGTTTCGTCAGTATGTGTGTCTGTGTGTTTGTTTGGGTCCTGTAGGTGTTCGATACGATGATGGAGAGGAATAGTTTGTGTATTTGAACCAACTTTAGTATGTGTGTGTGTGTGTGTGTGTGTGAGAGGCGGTGTGCATGTGTTGCTATGGTGATCTGGTAATTCCTGACTCGCAAATGATCAGGATGCGGAAGAGAGAGAGAGAGAGGATAATAATAACGATGATGATGAGAGGATGAGAGAAATAAACAATGAAAGGATAAGACGATATTGATAAAGAGGAATAACAGAGAAAGATACGAAGATTAAACGAGAGAGAAAATGAGAATGAGGAAGATAAGAGAGAATAGAAGAGAAGAAACAACTAGAAGGAGAGAGAGAGAGAGAGAGCAAGCATTACGTCGTGCACTGCAGACACATTGAGAAGCATGTGACTGCCTCCTTCAACCCCTCCTCCTACTCTCCCTCCCTCCGTCCCTCCCTCCCTGACACCCGAGAACACCCCCCCCCCCTCCCCCACCTCCTCACCAGACACTCAGGTAACCAGGAGCTTTAGTAGGCGGCGTCTCGACCAATCAATGACGAAAAAAAAAATGGTAGTCACCTTGTTGACCACCACCTCCACGTGACGTCAGATAACAATGACCAATCACGTTCGTAGTTAGGGTTTGTTTACAGACTACAGGTAATCATGACCAATCACAGGCTTGAAAAGGAAGGGTTTATATTCCTGACTGATGTGTGACGTTTGGTAGCTATGGTTAGTCACGGAAGAGTGTGTGTGTATGTGTGTGTGTGTGTGTGTGTGTGTGTGTGTGTGTGTGACTAAAGGGAGGAAGGGAGAAACTGAAGGAAAGAAGGGAGAGAATGAGACAGGGAGACCTTGGTGAGGACACAAGGTAAGTGCACTTCGCTTGGTGTAGACTAAGATCATGTCCTTGTGTCACTCGAGGCTCTTCTCTGTTTATATATGACGTCACAACCATAGCAGCGTATTTATCTGTTACGTCACGAGGGGTACAGGTTGTGATTGGTTATCGCTGATACTACGATAATGGCCATCAGCTGTAAGGTTTGTTGTGACTGGCATTATTATTATTATTATTATTATTATTATTATTATTATTATTATTATTATTATTATTATTATTATTATTTTTATTACTGTTGTTATTATTATTGGTGTTGTTATTAATACGGAATTTATTATTATTAGGTTTGGTGCTTGCTGCGAGTGTGGTGGTGTTGTAGTGTGGTGGTGTTGTAGTGTGGCGAGGTATAGTGGCGTGGTGAAGTGTGATGATATGGTGTGGCTAGGTGTGGTGGTTTGGCGAGTTATTATGGTGTGACGAGTTATTATGGTGTGACGAGTTATTATGGTGTGACTAGGTGTGGTGGTGTGACGGGGTGTGGTAGTGCTTGTGGCGCCTCTGTGTTGAGGAATGTTGGTCACGCCGGGCACGTAGTAGATGTCCCTCAGCCAAGCACCGCCCAGCTATCCCCAGTGCCAGCCCTCAGTGCCAACCCCAGTGCCACCCCCGCTCTCTGTCCTAGCCCCTGACCACCGCCCAGCTATCCCCAGTGCCAGCCCTCAGTGCCAACCCCAGTGCCATTCCCGCTCTCTGTCCTAGCCCCTGACCACCGCTGCCATCCCTCGTTCCTCTCCTGACTGTTGACGTTTCCGGCGCCTTTGTGTATGACGACTAAACTAAGCCTTACTGTTAGCTGCTCTCCATTAATATTCTCTTTCCTAGTTCTTTAGTTTCTCCCATTGCTGTATCATTCTTTCTTTCTTTCTTTCTCTCTCTCTTCTTCTTTGTCTCTCCGTCTCACTGGGAAAAATGAAGGTCGTTTGGCGGAGCTAGTCGACTGTATCCCTCACCTCACCAACACACACCCTCTTTCTGTTATTACGTGTGTGTGTGTAGTGCGATGCTTGTGTAGTGTGTCTGTGGATGAGTATGTATAATAATATATGTATGTATATGTATGTATGTATGTACAGTATGTATGTATGTACGTATGTATGTATCTATATCATCAGTCCATAAAGCACGCGGACTTCCATATACTGTACAAACAATATGTATGTATAATGTATGAATGTATGTGTGTGTGTGTGTGTGCGCTACTTAACCTGTTAATCGAACCTAAAACTAACTTAACATGGCCTAATCTAATTTAACCTAACCTAACTTAACCTAATTATCAGGTGACTCATATATACACCTGCAGTAACACGTGAGAGGGGAAACCACCGTGTATGTGTTTGTTTGGCATACTATCTGCTCTCTCGATGGTGATTGGCTAACCCATGTGACGCCATTACCCCAAGAGACAAGATTCCGAGACGTGATTGGTTCTTCCCCTGTAATGATAGTGTTACGTCACGGATCATATGTTTACCTGAGGAAGAACGCATGACGATCATCTGACATACACACGTGGCAGGTGGGTAAGGAGATATTGAGGGGGTGGTGGCGGTGGTGGTGGTGGGATGTGGTGGTGGTGGCGGTGGTGGTGGTGGGATGTGGTGGTGGGATGTGGTGGTGGGATGTGGTGGTGGTGGTAGTGTTGTTGTTGATAGTGGTTGTGATGTTGTTTTAGTTGTGAAGTTTATGATGATGGTAGTGGTGTGGTTGTGATGGTGTTGTGATGATAGTGGTTGTGATGTTCTTGATGCTGGTAGTGCTCTTCCAACATGACCCCCTGGACCAGCCTTACATCTTGCTATGAATTCTCAAACACTCATATAACCTTCAATAACTTATTCCTTTTCAACTCCAGCACCAACTAAACGTCTTGCCATGAATCCTAAAAGATGGTTCTCCTTGACCTCTGCTACAACTTGAAGTATTTCCTTGAACCTTAGAAAAAAGAAGTCAGAAGTCTTCCCATATAATCCAGGAAGATCTGTTGGCATGAAGCTAGAAACAATGTCTCCTACGCCCTGGCTGATTCTTTTCCATGACTCCGGGAAGTACAGCACCATTACCACGAATCCCGGAAGAGAGTAAAGGATATACACAATCCCTGGAACAGCCTGGTGTCTTCTAGTGAATCTTGTGACGTTATTTTCCATGAAGCTGGAACATACTACACGAGATCTGGAAACCCTTCTTCAGGAATTTGGAAAAGTACTGCAGAATTTCCAATGATCTCTGATGAGTGACCATTGTATCCTCACCCTTGTAACATTATGAAGGATATTCGTAAATCCTATAACAGCTTGAGTCCTAAGATAATTATTTTCCATGGTCCAGGAACTTCCCGTGCCGTTTCCCTAATCGTAGACGGTATCCTTGTTGTCCTAAAGGCACGTCCGGGTGGTTCTTCATATTCCACGCCTTACATTTGTATTTTGTCTGTGGCTTCCGCATCGACCTTGGGCACGGCGCCAAACGTTGATAGGGAGGTGGAGGGAAGAAAGGAAGGAGGTGAGGGAGGGGTACTTAGTGAGGGAAAGTGAGAGGGAGGTAAGGGAGGAGGGGTACTTAGTGAAGGAAAGAGAGAGGGAGGTAGGAGAAGAGGGGGATATAGTGAGGGTAATTTTCAGGCTATAGGAAGCGTGTGTTCGATGAGTGAACACATATTAATTTTCCTCTCAACGAAATGAATGACGTCAATCATTACCGAGGAGAGAGTGTTTGTTGGGGGGGGGGGAGAGAAGCTCTTCCTTGTTGTAGTGAGATAACGAGGGAAATGGTTTGTGTGTAGACTTAATAAAGACAACAGAACAACACTGAGGTTATGAAGGGGTGATAGTGGAGGGTAGTGAAGAAGGGTTTGTGTGGTGGCTGTGTTGAAGTGAAGAGGGGGGAGGATAATGTGAGGAAATAATCGAACTGGATCTACTTAAAATGGCGTCAGAATTCCATAGAGACTTGAAATGTATATAGATAATCCGTTCTCCCCAATCCTCAATTACTAGAAAAGTCTAACTTACGAACCTTTTAGAATCTGAGTCCTAATTAGCCTCTTAAGGTAAATTTATAGGTGCTTTGAACCTTTCACAATCTGAGTCATATCAGGGAGAAGACGTGAGTTGTAGACCAGCGCCCTCTGTCTTATACTGTGGGGTCAAAGATCGCGTGAGATGTGTGGGTGGGTGGCTGACTCATTCTGCGCTTCACCTCTCACTCTGGTGTGTGTGTCTGTCTGTCTCTGTCTGTCTGTCTGTCTGTCTCACATTAGGAGTGCAGGTGTACGTGAGTCAAGTCTAAGCACCAAGTGCGTATGTGTGAGGATCTGCTGCGTGTGTGTGTGTGTGTGTGTGTGTGTGTGTGTGTGTGTGTGTGTGTGTGTGTGTCTGAATGTGTTGGGGGTTGAGTCACAGTAGGCATGGAGGGGGATAGGGAGTGTGTGTGTGTGTGTGTGGCAGGGGATTATGGGGGAAGAAATGTATGTTTGTGTTTTATGTGTATGTATGTATATACAGTATGTATGTATGTATGTATGTATGTTCTCTACCTCTTCATCAACCAACAGCCTCTAAGCTAAACGCTACCTAGAGTTACCAAAGCATACTGCGTCATGCACCAACGAACATGACATTCCAGTGATAAACATTGGGCCCAGGATGAGGAAGCTCGCTATTGATCTGTGGGGTCATTAGTGGGTCAGAGGTCAAGGTCGTTAATAGCGGATCAAAGGTCAAGGTCATAATTGATTAGAAGATGTAATTGATGTTTGTAAATCATTATATGCAAATATTTGTCATCGCCACTCGTATTAATTGAGGATCCTTATGTTTTTGTTTCTTTAATTCTTTCATTATTTCTTTCTCTCGACTGTTATCTTGTTTCTTTCATTTCCTTCTGCATTTTATCATATAGTTTACTTTCAGGTCAATATGATTAGGACTTCTACAATGAAGCATCAAGATTGACCTCCTAAATCACCTTTAAACGACCTCAGCACATAACTAATTGACCCTCTAGTGATAATGAACTGACATCTGACCTCACCACTATCGATCCCAAAAGTCGACCCCCAAGTCCATCTTCAAAAAGACACTCGCCATAAGTCTGATCCATCGTAAGTGTATAAGAACACAGGTTAGTTAATTGATTCCAGGTAAGAGAGTTTGATCCACCTGTTGATGTACTTAGGGGAATTAACCCTCTTGATGTACCCAAGTTGATTGATTGATTGATTGAAACAGTATATTTAGCCAGAAAAATACAGATACAGAGTGGATAATAATAACAATATTAACATGGCTGAGCCAGTTGAGAACCTGAGCTCTCTTTGAGGCACCTGATATACTGTATACTATACATTTATCTCAAGGAAGTATTATGTAACATTTAGTATCATCTGGAATAGTACAATAGCATGGTAGTAATAAGAACATCTCATAATGTTACCACGATTATCACTTCAATATTTATTTTTTATTATTTATTATTTGTATTTTTTTTTTTTATATACATATATATATATATATATATATATATATATATATATATATATATATATATATATATATATATATATATATATATATATATATATATATATATATATATATATATATATTACAGTGCAATTTAAAAACATAAGTATAATGGGGGAGCAGTACAACCTGGGTTGTACAGTAATAAGGTTGAACAAGAGGACAGAGCCGTCAGGATTATGTCTAGTTGGCAATTATGTTTATTGCAATGGTAATTACTTATTTATTTACATGATAATTTCCGATAAAACGGTTTTGATGGTACAATAAAAGCAGATACTGTAAATATAGTAGGTGTTACAAGAAATGATACTTCGACAATAGATGTTTTTTAAGAGATGATTTAAAGGAAGGGAGCGTAGTCTTTGGTGGGATGGGTAGGAGGTAAGTTGTTCCACACCTTCACACCGTGATATTTTATGGAGGTCTGGGACTGAGAGGAGCGCATGGGGGGTGGATTTAGTAGCTCTGGGTGCCTTAAGTTGTATCTCTGATTATTCCGAAACTGGAAATAATTATTGTCAAGCAAGTGATTGATAGATTTGTAAACAAAGAGGGCACAGCAGTAAGTGTTAATATCCTCGAATTTTAAAAATTTCAATATAGCAAATTTTTCGTTTGTGTGATCTGTTTTTTTCAAGTAGGTCATTGTCCGTACAACTCTCTTTTGTGCAGTAACCAGAGATTGTGTGGGTAGTAGTAGTAGTAGTAGTGTAAATAGTAGTAGTAATAGTAGTAGTAGTAGTGTAAATAGTTGTAGTAGTTGTAGTAGTAGTATAAATAGTAGTACAGGTAGTAGTAGTAAACATAGAAGTAGTGGTAGTGGTGGTGGTGGTGGTGGTAGTATAAATAGTAGTAGTAGCAAGCAAGGCACATCAGACTAAACCTGGTCGACGAACAGCACTGAAAACTTATATAAATTCAAACAAAAAATAATATATAAAAATTCATCCATGCTCGACATTTTCACAAACCAGTATTTTCTAAGGAATTTTGTTTATCATTTTCTGGTCTCATAATTTTTTCCACTATACGAGGGTCTCTGGGAGGTAAGAGGGCAAAAGTTGTGTTTGTATTTACTGATTTTACTTATATACATTGATTCGTTTGGGAAAGATGAACCTCAAGTAATGAAATGTATCATTTTGTGTCCGTAGAGTGTCTGGGTGTGTTTGTATGTCTTATGGGGATTATATGTGTGTATTTATGTATGATTTTATGTATGATGGTGTATATATATTCGTGTGTATATTTGGATCTCTCTAATTTTATCTATGACGTCACAAACCCTTCCAATTTGTCACTCAGTTGCACCTCACCTGTCTGATGCCGGCACAGCTGGGGAGTGACGTCACCGAACAACAGGTGTGGGGGCTCAGCTGACGGTACCACAGGGGGATTAATTACAGAAACACACCTGAGTCACACACACACCTATACGCCGGGATACTGCGTGTTTGTTTTGTGTGCCAATGTGATTTGTTTGTTTGTTTGTGTTTTGAAGGTAAGATGAACCAGTTTGTTTGTACATTTGTGTGTTTGGTGTTGCGTTTGTGTTTGTATGCATAACGACCGTATGTGTGTGTGTGTGAGAGAGAGAGAGAGAGAGAGAGAGAGAGGCTGGTCTAAACTGATCCTTGGAGTTAATTCTTGTGGGTGTGTAACTATTCAATCAACTCCGCTTCGTGTGCTATAAATACACACACACACACACACACACACACACACACACACACACACACACACACACACACACTCTCTCGTGTATGTATGTGTGTTGTTCTTGGTTTATGTGAGAACTGGACATGTTTGTATGAGTGTTTTATAGCCTAATACACACCTGTAAAGGACAGTTTATGGGTTATATATATCTGACTATATTTGTGTCTATTTCTGGACTGGATGTCACACGTTGTCGCGTCTGTGTGTCTGTATTTATATATATGTCTGTATTTGTGTAGTATATGTATGTGTGTGTGTGTGTGTGTGTGTGTGTGTGTGTGTGTGTGGGGGGTTTATATAAGTATGTATTTGTATGTACGTATGTATGTATATATGTATGTATGTGTATGTATGTATGCATGTATGTATGTGTATGTATATGCATGTGTTGTTGGTGTTTCTCAGAGCTGGACGTGTGTGTGTATGTATGTATGTGTTTGTTTATATGTATGTGTGTCTGTGTCTGTATTTACCTTTGTCTGTATGTGTGTATTAACCCCACAAACGATCTACACTAAATTAATACCAAAGTTGGAGGTCTATATATATCACTCTTTTAAATAACTGAACTCTTGGTTAGTGTGTCTGTGTGTTTCAATGTCCAGTATTGTTGATCGAATATTTATAATCCATCCTCACTACTTCGGGTGTGGGCAGAAGGTAAGCGAACGTCCGCCTGGATATGTTTATTATTAATATCTCATCCATTACTAACTGCTGACTACTGATAGGTTAGGTTTAAATGAGGTTAAATTAAGTTGGGTTAGGTTAAGTTAGATTGTGTTAGATTAGGTTAGCTGGTTGGATTAGGTTAAGTTAGGTTAGATTAAATTGGGTTAAGTTAGATTGTTTCATATTAGGTTAAGGAAGGTTAGATTAGGTTAAGTTAGGTTAGGTTATTGTTTGGGTTGTTAATCTCAAGGTGAAATAAGCTTAGGGTGGCTAATCTTCACGTGATGTCTTGTGGTTTCTCCAGGGTGAGGGAATGTTGTCCTGTGGTCGGTCAGTCATATCCGGTTCTGTGTCGCTGATCGATGCTGAGGTGAATGTGGCCACCTTGCACATACGGGTGGTGGTGGTGTGGTGGTTATGGTAGTGGTGATTGTGATGGTGATGATGAAGAGGTGATGTGGTGGTGATGGTGATGAAGGAAGATGATGGTGGTGGTGATGATGAAGGAAGATGTGGTGGTGATGGTGATGATGAAGGAAGATGTGATGTGGTGGTGGTGATGATGAAGGAAGATGGATGTGGTGGTGATGATGAAGAAGATGATGGGTGGTGGTGATGGTGATGATGAAGGAAGATGTGATGTGGTGGTGGTGATGATGATGAAGGAAGATGTATGTGGTGGTGGTGATGGTGATGATGAAGGAAGATGTGATGTGGTGGTGGTGATGATGAAGGAAGATGTGATGTGGTGGTGATGGAGAAGAGAGGTAGCCATCAGACAGGTACGCAGAATAAGGAACACAATGATGACATGTCCTTATACGTGCGTTCAACTCCGTACAACATCCGGTCTTGCGCCAGGTGTGTCTGTATGTCTGTCTTTGTGAACGTTGGTGTATACGTATTTACTTGCATTTGGGTAGATACATATATGTGTGTGTGTGTGTATGCGTAGATGCGTAACAGAGAGAGAAAGAGAGAGAGAGCAGCAATTAGTAAGGGTAGCATATTTTCAAGTTAATTTCCTGTCTTTAAATTACTGCGTATAATTTGTTTTCCTTTAAAAAAATTACACCATCGGGTCACCTTTGTCGCCAGTGTAAACATGACGCCCGCATGAGGCTCACCTGTCACCCGGGGGGACTCTTTTGTTTACATTGGCTCGACAAGATCAGTTGGCTATGACGTTAGTGGCGTTCGAGTCACTACACCTTCAAAAGTAACATCGTCTCTACTATAGTTTTTTGTAATTTATGTATTTATTTATTTATTATTTTAGCTAATTCATAATTTTATTTTTGAATTACTAGAACGTAGAAATGAAAAGAGTTATATCCGTAGCAGTTAATGATATAATTATTTTTAAACTGACCGCATTCTCTGGGTATTCTAGGTTAAATCCATCCGCTTATATGGGTATGTGAGAACGTATTTCCTCGTCCAAGTTAAACTAACACCCGAGGGAGGGAGGAGGGCGAAAATGGCGTCAAGACTGCGCTAAGACTGTACCGTAACTACATAGATGCTTAGTCGTACATCGTAAGGCTGAAAAAAATAACTTACGACAGGGACTTTCTGACGTAGGGAAGAGATTCTCAGATAAACTTAGTCATTTTGTACATACTGTGGTCGTGTGTACATAGCATGATCATGTACACATACCGTAGCCATGACCACACACCTGTCATGTACACACAGCGTCATCATCTTCGCTCAATGTTTATATGAATTTCATAGAACTCAGGTCGATAAAGATTTGTCAACGTGGTGTTCAGGTGAGGCTCCAGCTACCTGTGGATCAGCTGAGTGCCAGGTGTGTACTCTTACTGCGTTGAGCTTACTATACCTGTAACATTACTCCTTTTGTATTTACACCTGATCCTCTGCTGTACCTGAAGGTGTGTGCGTGCGTGCTATGTGACGACCGGACCACGTGGGTGACGACGTGGGGTGACCTGTGCATGTTTCAAGACTGAGCGTGTGAGTGGGCACACCTGAGGCTGGGCTGGCCTGCTGGCGTGTAAACAAGATCTCTCTCTCTCTCTCTCGACCACAACACCTCTTCCTCTTCTCCTGCCCTGTCCTTTCTTCTCCTCTTCCTCCTCCTCCATGCTCAGCTAAAGTCGTGGACGTAACACACACACACACACACACACACACACACACACACACACCACTCACCACTCATACACTTCTGAGAATGAGTGACCGGTGTGCGGCCTCCCTCCCCCATACTACACCATCCAAACTTTTTCAAGGAATTGTTTGTCACTAAAAAACTAATATTAAGAAGCTGAGGAGGAAAAAAAATTGGCAGGTGGGTTAGTGAGATAGGCAGGTGAGAAGACAAAACAGACAAGCATTGGTGGCAGATATGGAGGCAGACAGACAGGTGGGCAAGTTTTTAGGCAGACAGGTAGATAGATAGACACGTTATTAGGCAGACAGGAAGGTAAACAAGCATTCAGGTAAACAAACAAGCAGGCAGACACTGAGGCAGGAAGGTCGTAATACAGGCTCGAGGAGGACCTGTAGTGGACCAGTTACAAGGTGAACCTCCGCCCTCACTGTACTGTCCTCCTTATACCTCCACCCGCCCACCACCCCGCCCTCAATCCTTCACCCTCGTCCTCAATCCTTCACCCTCGCCCTCAATCCTTCACCCTCGTCCTCAATCCTTCCACCCTCGCCCTCAATCCTTCACCCTCGTCCTCAATCCTTCACCCTCGTCCTCAATCCTTCACCCTCGTCCTCAATCCTTCACCCTCGTCCTCAATCCTTCACCCTCCACCTCAATCCTCCAGCCTCCACCACGACCTTCCACCCTGACCCCACTTATCTCACCTCCCACCTGCCTTCCACCCTCCACCCATAAAGGACACGGTTAAATGGAGTAGGATAGGAAAGATTAAGGACACTGCAGGATAGTTAGGACACCCCAAGGATACTGTAGGGTATTAGTGAGAGGGAGCCGGTAAGGTGTTGTTGACGATGGAGGAAGGGGTGAGGTCAGGTTCGTCGAGGGTCAACTGTGTTCACCTGTGTCACGCTGATTGACTTGGTCCTATCACCATGACCTTTGACCTGACCTTCACCATGAGCCTTTGACCTGACACCTTATCTGATGTTCTCTCTCGTGGCACCACCCCCTAGCAACACACGTCTCCCTCCCTTCCCCCTCCCTCCCTCCTCGCCCCTCCCCCCCTCTCCCTCCCTCGCCCCCTCCCTCCTCGCCCCCTCCCCTTCCCTGCCCCTGTTTATATACCTTGGCACTCCCTATGAACACACACACACACACCCTGGCATACCCCTATCACCACCTGCCACACACCCCCTATCACCCCTTCCCTCCTTATGTTTTCACTGGTTTCTTTCCCCTTATTACACTCATCCCCCCACCCCTCTCTCCCTCTGTCATCTTTACCTCACACAACCCCTCATCCTCTCTCACCATCTTATCACAGCATCCTCCTCCTCCTCCTTCGCCATCCTGACACACACAACCTTCGTTATCCTTCTCTTCCTTTCCCTCTCTCTTCTGTTCTATTGTTGCCTTCACCTCCTCCATACCGTTATTTCTTCCCTCTCTCTCACTCTGGTTATTGTTTGTTCATTTTCTCTTCTCATCTATTCATCTTTGTCCTCCCGTCAACTTAGAAATACCGTGTGTATGTATGTATGTATGTATGTATGTATGTATGTATATGTTCATCACTAGAGTTCATACAGACGCATGACGTAAGGCGTGACCCAGCAGGTCTTAGGCGAGTTATTGAGTCATTTCTGATTTCCTTGTCCCATGTCTTGTCTTGACCTCACCCCCTCCTCCTCCTCCCTCCCCGTGACCTTCTCTGCCCTCCCTACTGAGACAACTTTCTAGGGGTTAACTTTCACTTGTATCTTCACCTCTTGAACTATGGCCTCTTGTCCTTTTCCTCCACTGTAACTGTATTCAGCTCTCACGCCTTCTATATATTCACCTTGAACTAACTGACTACTTGTCTCTTTCTCTGTTTACGTCTCTATCTCTGTTTACGTATTTTGTCTGTATGTTTGTCTGTCTGTCTCTGTTTACATCTTTGTCAATCTCTCATCTTGTCAATCTCTCTCTCTCTCTCTCTCTCTCTCTCTCTCTCTCTCTCCCCTCACATGTCCTCGCTGGTCACGTCCTTAAACACCACCAGCACAGCATCAGGTACCCTGCTTTTTCCCTGAGAGCCACAGTCCAACTTCACACGTACCCAGGCCGTTCACCACCTGCACCCAAGGACACCCGCCCACGTGGGTCCCAGCCTCCAGGACACCAATCTGTGTGTTAAAGCCTCCAGGACACCAATCTGTGTGTGTTAAAGCCTCCAGGACACCAATCTGTGTGTGTTACAGCCTCCAGGACACCAATCTGTGTGTTACAGCCGCCAGGACACCAATCTGTGTGTGTTACAGCTTCCAGACACCAATCTCTGTGTGTTACAGCCTCCACACCAATCTGTGTGTGTTACAGCTCCAGGACACCAATTTGTGTGTTACAGCACACCAATCTGTGTGTGTTACAGCCTCCAGGACACCAATCTGTGTGTGTTACAGCCTCCAGACACCAATCTGTGTGTGTTACAGCCTCCAGACACCAATCTGTGTGTGTTACAGCCTCCAGGACACCAATCTGTGTGTGTTACAGCCTCCAGGACACCAATCTGTGTGCAGCCTCCAGGACACCAATCTGTGTGTGTTACAGCCTCCAGGACACCACCTGTGTGTTACAGCTCCAGACACCAATCGTGTGTGTGTTACAGCTCCAGGACACCAATCTGTGTGTGTTACAGCCTCCAGGACACCAATCTGTGTGTGTTGCAGCCTCCAGGACACCAATCTGTGTGTGTTACAGCCTCCAGGACACCAATCTGTGTGTACAGCCTCCAGGACACCAATCTGTGTGTGTTACAGCCCAGGACACCAATCTGTGTGTGTTACAGCCTCCAGGACACCAATCTGTGTGTGTTACAGCCTCCAGGACACCAATCTGTGTGTGTTACAGCCTCAGACACCAATCTGTGTGCAGCCAGGACACCAATCTGTGTGTTACAGCTTCCAGACACCACCTGTGTGTTACAGCCTCCAGGACACCAATCTGTGTGTTACAGCCTCCAGGACACCAATCTGTGTGTGTTACAGCTCCAGGACACCAATCTGTGTGAAGCTCAGGACACCACGTGTTACAGCCTCCAGGACACCAATCTGTGTGTGTTACAGCCCAGGACACCAATCTGTGTGTGTTACAGCCTCCAGGACACCAATCTGTGTGTTACAGCCTCCAGGACACCAATCTGTGTGTGTTACAGCCTCCAGGACACCAATCTGTGTGTTAGCCAACAATACGTGTTCAGCCTCCAGGACACCAATATGTGTGTTGCAGCCTCCAGGACACCAATCTGTGTGTGTTACAGCTCAGACACCACTCTGTGTGTTACAGCCTCCAGGACAATCTGTGTGTGTTACAGCCAGACACCAATCGTGTACAGTCTCCAGGACACCAATCTGTGTGTGTTACAGCTTCCAGGACACCAATCTGTGTGTGTTACAGCCCCAGGACACAATCTGTGGCAGCCTCCAGGACACCAATCTGTGTGTGTTACAGCCTCCAGGACACCAATCTGTGTGTTACAGCCCCAGGACACCATCTGTGTGTGTTACAGCCTCCAGGACACCAATCTGTGTGTGTTAGCAGCCTAGGACACCAATCTGTGTGTGTGTTACAGCCTCCAGGACACCAATCTGTGTGTGTTACAGCCTCCAGGACACCAATCTGTGTGTTACAGCCTCCAGGACACCAATCTGTGTGTTACAGCCTCCAGGACACCAATCTGTGTGTGTTACAGCCTCCAGGACACCAATCTGTGTGTGTTACAGCCTCAAGACACCAATCTGTGTGTGTTACAGCTTCCAGGACACCAATCTCTGTGTGTTACAGCCTCCAGGACACCAATCTGTGTGTTACAGCCCAGGACACCAATCTGTGTGTGTTACAGCCTCCAGGACACCAATCTGTGTGTTACAGCCTCCAGGACACCAATCTGTGTGTGTTACAGCCTCTAGGACACCTGTGTGTGTTACAGCCTCCAGGACACCAATCTGTGTGTGTTACAGCCTCCAGGACACCCAATCTGTGTGTTACAGCCTCCAGGACAATCTGTGTGTGTTACAGCCTCTAGGACACCAATCTGTGTGTGTTACAGCCTCCAGGACACCAATCTGTGTGTGTTACGCCCTAGGACACCAATCTGTGTGTGTTACAGCCTCCAGGACACCAATCTGTGTGTGTTACAGCCTCCAGGACACCAATCTGTGTGTGTTACAGCCTCCAGGACACCAATATGTGTGTGCAGCCCAGGACACCATCTGTGTGTGTTACAGCCCAGGACACCAATCTGTGTGTGTTACAGCCTCCAGGACACCAATCTGTGTGTGTTACAGCCTCCAGGACACCAATCTGTGTGTTACAGCCTCCAGGACACCAATCTTGGTGTTACAGCTCCAGGACACCAATCTGTGTGTGTTAAGCAGCCTCCAGGACACCAATCTGTGTGTGTTACAGCCTCCAGGACACCAATCTGTGTGTGTTACAGCCTCCAGGACACCACCTGTGTTACAGCCTCCAGGACACCAATCTGTGTGTGTTACAGCCTCCAGGACACCAATCTCTGTGTGTTACAGCCTCCAGGACACCACTCTGTGTGTTACAGCCTCCAGGACACCAATCTGTGTGTGTTACAGCCTCCAGGACACCAATCTTGTGTGTTACAGCCTCCAGGACACCAATCTGGTGTGTTACAGCCTCAGGACACCAATCTGTGTGTTACAGCCTCCAGGACACCAATCTGTGTGTTACAGCCCAGGACACCAATCTGTGTGTTACAGCCTCCAGGACACCAATCTGTGTGTGTTACAGCCCTAAGACACCAATCTCTGTGTGTTACAGCCTCCAGGACACCAATCTGTGTGTGTGTTACAGCCTCCAGGACACCAATCTGGTGTTAAGCCCAGGACACCAATCTGATCAGAGACACCAATCTGTGTTTTACAGCCCAGGACACTGTGTGTGTTACAGCCTCCAGGACACCAATCTGTGTGTGTTACAGCCTCCAGGACACCAATCTGTGTGTGACAGCCTCCAGGACACCAATCTGTGTGTGTTACAGCCTCCAGGACCAATCTGAGGCCAGGACACCACCTGTGTGTTACAGCCTCCAGGACACCAATCTGTGTGTGTTACAGCCTCCAAGACACCAATCTGTGTGTGTTACAGCCTCCAGGACACCAACGTGTGTGTTACAGCCTCAGACACCAACTCTGTGTGTTACAGCCTCCAGGACACCAATCTGTGTGTGTTACAGCCTCCAGGACACCAATCTGAGTGTGTTAAAGCCTCCAGGACACCAATCTGAGTGTGTTACAGTCTCCAGGACACCAATCTGTGTGTGTTACAGCCTCCAAGACACCAATCTGTGTGTGTTACAGCCTCCAGGACACCAATCTGTGTGTGTTACAGCCTCCAGACACCAATCTTGAGTGTAAAGCCTCCAGGACACCATCTCTGTGTGTTACAGCCTAGGACACCAATCTGTGTGTGTTACAGCCCAAGACACCAATCTGAGTGGTTAAAGCCCAGGACACCAATCTGGGTGTGTTACAGCCTCCAGGACACCAATCTGTGTGTTACAGCCTCCAGGACACCAATCTGTGTGTGTTACAGCCCAGGACCAATGTGTGTACAGCCTCCAAGACACAATCTCGTGTGTTACAGCTCCAGGACACCAATCTGTTTAAGCCTCCAGGACACCAATCTGTGTGTGTTACAGCCTCCAAGACACCAATCTCTGTGTGTTACAGCCTCCAAGACACCACTCTGTGTGTTACAGCTTCCAGGACACCAATCTGTGTGTGTTACAGCCTCCAGGACACCAATCTGTGTGTTACAGCCTCCAAGACACCAATCTCTGTGTGTTACAGCTTCCAGGACACCAATCTGTGTGTGTTACAGCCTCCAGGACACCAATCTGTGTGTGTTACAGCCTCCAAGACACCAATCTCTGTGTGTTACAGCCTCCAGGACACCAATCTGAGTGTGTTACAGCCTCCAAGACACCAATCTGTGTGTGTTACAGCCTCCAGGACACCAATCTGAGTGTGTTAAAGCCTCCAAGACACCAATCTCTGTGTGTTACAGCCTCCAGGACACCAATCTCTGTGTGTTACAGCCTCCAGGACACCAATCTGTGTGTGTTACAGCCTCAGGACACCCAACCTGTGTGTGTTACAGCCCAAGACACCAATCTGTGTGTGTTACAGCCCAAGACACCAATCTGAGTGTGTTACAGCCTCAGGACACCAATCTTGTGTGTGTTACAGCCTCCAAGACACCAATCTGTGTGTGTTACAGCCTCCAAGACACCAATCTCTGTGTGTTACAGCCCAAGACACCAATCTGGGTACAGCCTCCAGGACACCAATCTGTGTGTGTTACAGCCTCCAAGACACCAATCTGTGTGTGTTAAAGCCTCCAGGACACCAATCTAGTGTGTGTTACAGCCTCCAGACACCACTTGTGGCCCAGGACACAATCTGTGTTACAGCCTCCAGGACACCAATCTGTGTGTGTTACAGCCCAGGACACCAATCTGTGTGTTGTTACAGCCTCCAGGACACCAAACTCTGTGTGTTACAGCTTCCAGGACACCAATCTGTGTGTGTTACAGCCCAAGACACCAATCTCTGGTGTTCACACAGTGTGTTACAGCTTCCAGGACACCAATCTGTGTGTGTTACAGCCTCCAAGACACCAATCTC
>NW_024749540.1:0-5126 GCF_018991925.1 Homarus americanus | reverse complement strand
GCAATTAACAGCTACCAGTGGTTCTCGCACCTCGTCCAGGCAGCAGATAAGTGGTCAAATCCCGGCCTGTTTATGTTGTTTGTCGACTGACCTGACTTGACCGTGGGAGCCCGTCAGCTGTGGCCGCCTCCGTTTTGTTTACACACCAGATACCAACTATTAAGTCTTTTATTTATCATTTATCAATTATTTTTCTGTTATTTATTCATTACTAGACTTATTATGAACTTGTTCTTGAAGGAATGGATAAATTAGAGCCTCGTGTTGGATTTGGTTTTAGTGATAGGAATATAATGGTTAATATCCTAACTGGTAATGTTATTTGGAAAGTAAACGTTCGGGTAAGTAACTATTTTTCGGCTGATTACAGTGGTGATGGATGTGCTTGCCTCTCACTCGGGAATATATATTTAACTCTTATTTAATATTCTTACTTTTAATTATTCATCTGTAACAACACAACCATACAATATAAACATTTAGGTCTGGTTAGTTAAATCCGCTTTAAGACTGAAGACTTGTAGTAGGGTTCAAATATGGCGGGGAAAAAGTATAAGCACGGCAACCACTACATTAATAGACGAGTGAATAAAAACAAAAGAGGATCAAGTACATAAACAAGTCTGGCTAATCCAATTTTTAAAGGGAGGTCACAAGGAGGAGGGGGAGGGGGGGGTTGTTTTTGTCTTGGTGAGCCTTAGAGGGCGTCCTGGTGAGCCTATAAGGGCGTCCTGGTGAGCCTTAGAGGGCGTCCTGGTGATGGTATATTAACAAGAGAAGCGAGGGAAGGATGTTTACATGGCCGCCATTAGCCACAGGAGAAAGTGGTAAGGGATTTGTAGTGTATTGTCTGTTGTGGGCTGATGTTGGTACCTGAACCACAGACACGGGGTTGTTAGGTCTGACTGGCACTTTTATTAATATATATTTATACATACATACACATACATACATACATACATACATACATACACACACACACATACATACATACATACACACATACACCTATACAAAATATACATACATATATACATACATACATACATAAAGGTCTTAACCTTTTCTCTGTTACACCTGATGATTAAACACCCTAACCTAACCTAACCTAACCTAACGCTAACCTAACGCTAACCTAACCTAACGCTAACCTAACCTAACGCTAACCTAACGCTAACCTAACGCTAACCTAACGCTAACCTAACCCATTACAGGTCACTCACCACAGCAGGTTCAATAATGACAGTAGGAGGGGCGTGCGGGCGTGGGCGTG
Organism: Homarus americanus; assembly: GCF_018991925.1. Taxonomy (NCBI): domain Eukaryota; kingdom Metazoa; phylum Arthropoda; class Malacostraca; order Decapoda; family Nephropidae; genus Homarus; species Homarus americanus. The sequence continues at coordinate 3,853 of NW_024749540.1, read as the reverse complement.
CGGGCGGACAAAGCGACAGTGAGCAGCATTTTCCACAATCACGCCACCACCGCCCCGCCATCACTGTTTACCCCTAGTCTGTGTTGTGAACCTTCCTTCCTTCCTTCCTTCCTTCCTTCCTTCCTTCCTTCCTTCCTGCCTTCCTTCCTTCCTTCCTTCCTTCCCTTATTAGGTTAGATTAAAGGGAAATAAGATGATGTTAAGTAAGACGAGTGGAGGACAAAAGCGCCGAGGAGAAATAATAAGAATTTTTGAAATAATTATTTTATTTTTTACAGTTTATGAACACTTCTCTAACCTAACCTAACCTAACCTAACCTAACCTAACCTAACCTAACCTAACCTTCGAGTATTCTGTTATAGTTATAAATAAGTATACAAGGAATGTTTATTATATCTGCAATGACGTATGTTGTGTCCACTGGGGTAATTACTCCCCTGACACTCAATGACCTCACTGGGCCCTCGGGTCACCTCACTGGGCCCTCGGGTCACCTCACTGGGCCCTCGGGTCACCTCAGTAAATACAGAATGAACATGAAAGTAAACTATGTCGTCTTTATACTTTTCTATTTATTTAATAATTTTCTATATAAGAATTGAAAGTTATAATAATATAATTATTTAAATTGTAATAATTTCGTATTTCAATCTATATAGTTTTAATATTTCTAATGACCCTCTCTTTAACAGGGGGCTTTTGTCCTAGGGGGCTTTTGTCCTCGGGGGCTTTTGTCCTAGGGGGCTTTTGTCCTAGGGGGCTTTTGTCCGGGCCCCTAGGTGAGTCACACACACACACACTCACACATTCCACCACCACCATTATTATTAGTATTACTGTGTTTAGGTTAGCTTAGGTTAGGTTAGCTTAGCTTAGGTTAGCTTAGGTTAGGTTAGGTTAAGCGGAGGTGAGTGACCGAGGGACCAAACACGGAAGCGAACACTCACAGTGGTGGAACTTCCGCTTGTGGTTGATCTATGTATGGACGCACACACAGGCACACACGCTATCAATGACCTCTGTTTTTTTGTGTGTTATAAAATGACGGAAAAATATGTTAGTTATCCCTGCAGGTAGTCAGAGAACAGGTGAGTTACCCAGGTAGTCACAGAACAGGTGATTTATACAGGTGATTTAATGCATTTTTTCGGTGGATTTTAAACGTGAAAAAATAACATTGCAGTCAGGAAACAGGTGATTTAATGTGATTTTTTTTCTCGTTCTGGATTTTGTTAAAGGAAAATAACAAAAGAAGGAACAGGTGATTTTTGTTTTTGTTTTTTGTTATTGAATGATATCAGTTAAACAAAAAAATTATTCATTGTTTTTAATAGTGATAAATTACATCATAGAACAAGTGATTTTATACATATATATTTCATTGTTTACTTGTTTTTATTTTATTTTATGGTTAGGTTAGGTCAGTGAAGGTCATATTGCAGGAGACTCATTCTTACCTGGCGGGTCACCTGTTGCAGAGAGAGAGAGAGAGAGAGAGAGAGAGAGCTGAAAATTAATCTCTCTATATAATACAGTGGCTACACAATACATGAGCTATATAATACAGTGGCTACACAATACATGAGCAATATAATACAGTGGCTACACAATACATGAGCTATATAATACAGTGGCTACACAATACATGAGCTATATAATACAGTGGCTACACAATACATGCGCTATATAATACAGTAGCTACACAATACATGAGCTATATAATACAGTAGCTACACAATACATGAGCTATATAATACAGTAGCTACACCATACATGAGCTATATAATACAGTAGCTACACCATACATGAGCTATATAATACAGTAGCTACAACACATGAGCTATATAATGCAGTGGCTACACAACACAGAGCTATATAATACAGTGGCTACAATACATGAGCTATATAATACAGTAGCTACACAATACATGAGCTATACTACAGTGGCTACACAACACGAGCTATATATAATACAGTGGCTACATAATACATGAGCTATATAAATACAGTGGCTACACCATACATGGTTTAAATAATACAGTGGCTACACAATACATGAGCTAAGTATAATACAGGCTACAATAACACATGAGCTATATAATACAGTAGCTACACAATACATGTTTATATAATACAGTAGCTACACACACATGAACTATATAATACAGTAGCTACACAATACATGAGCTATATAATACAGTAGCTACACAATACATGAGCTATATAATACAGTAGCTACACAATACATGAGCTATATAATACAGTAGCTACACAATACATGAGCTATATAATACAGTGGCTACACAATACATGAGCTATATAATACAGTGGCTACACAATACATGAGCTATATAATACAGTGGCTACACAATACATGAGCTATATAATACAGTGGCTACACAATACATGAGCTATATAATACAGTGGCTACACAATACATGAGCTATATAACAGTACACAATACATGAGCTATATAATACAGTGGCTACAATAATACATGAGCTATATAATACAGTAGCTACACAATACATGAGCTTATATAATACAGTGGCTACACAATACATGAGCTATATAATACAGTGGCTACACAATACATGAGCTATATAATACAGTGGCTACACAATACATGAGCTATATAATACAGTAGCTACACCATACATGAGCTATATAATACAGTAGCTACACAATACATGAGCTATATAATACAGTGGCTACACAATACATGAACTATATAATACAGTGGCTACACAATACATGAACTATATAATACAGTAGCTACACAATACATGAACTATATAATACAGTGGCTACACAATACATGAACTATATAATACAGTGGCTACACAATACATGAGCTATATAATACAGTAGCTACACAATACATGAGCTATATAATACAGTGGCTACACAATACATGAACTATGTAATACAGTAGCTACACAATACATGAGCTATGTAATACAGTAGCTACACAATACATGGAAGAGAGTAATACAGTAGCTACACAATACATGAGCTATATAACATTGTAGCTACACAATACAGTAGCTATATAATACAGTGGCTACACAATACATGAGCTATATAATACAGTGGCTACACAATACATGAACTATATAATACAGTAGCTACACAATACATGAGCTATATAATACAGTAGCTACACAATACATGAGCTATATAATACAGTAGCTACACAATACATGAGCTATATAATACAGTGGCTACACAATACATGAGCTACATAATACAGTAGCTACACAATACATGAGCTATATAATACAGTGGCTACACAATACATGAGCTATATAATACAGTAGCTACACAATACATGAGCTATATAATACAGTGGCTACACAATACATGAGCTGTATAATACAGTAGCTACACAATACATGAGCTATATAATACAGTAGCTACACAATACATGCGCTATATAATACAGTAGCTACACAATACATGAGCTATATAATACAGTGGCTACACAATACATGAGCTATATAATACAGTAGCTACACAATACATGAACTATAATACAGTGGCTACACAATACATGAGCTATATAATACAGTAGCTACACAATACATGAACTATATAATACAGTGGCTACACAATACATGAGCTATATAATACAGTGGCTACACAATACATGAACTATATAATACAGTAGCTACACAATACATGAGCTATATAATACAGTAGCTACACAATACATGAGCTATATACTACAGTAGCTACACAATACATGAGCTATATAATACAGTAGCTACACAATACATGAGCTATATAATACAGTGGCTACACAATACATGAGCTATATAATACAGTGGCTACACAATACATGAGCTATAT
>NW_024749539.1:0-18562 GCF_018991925.1 Homarus americanus | reverse complement strand
TACCAACAACAAAGCCTTTTTCAATTACCATATAATACAGGAACCTCTTACAGGCAGTGACCATCTGCCAATTATACTAACACTGTCAACAAGCCCCATACAGATACCAATAAAAAAGAGACTGAAAATGAGTAAACAGACTGGGACAGCTTCAAAGACGACTTAAGTAATCACCACTCGATTAACCTACAAGGGAAAACAACAGAAGATATAGACTCAGAAATGGACAGACTGCACTCAGCAATAAAAACATCTATAACCAAACACACTCCTACTTCACACTTTAGAACATTACCTAACAACAGACTACCAGAAGAAGTTAAATTAATCCAAACCCATTACAATGAAATAAACAGGTATATGGAAAGACACGGCAGTAACAGATGGCTATATACGACACAGATAGCACTACAGATAAAATTAAGAGACGCATGTAAGGAAGCAAACAATAAAAAATGGAATGATATTATAATGGCGGCTGACATGACTAAAGACACAAAAACATTTTGGACTTCCATAAACAAGATGATGGGGCACAACAAGCAAAAAACACCATACATTAAAGACCAAAATGGAACAAAATTGCACGAGGAAAATGAACAAGAGTCAGCATTCAAAAGGAATGGGTAAAAGTTTTTAAAATATCAGATGAGGAAAATGAAGATTTTGATAGTGAACACGAAGAAAGGATAGAAGAAGAAATGGGAAGACAAATACATAGAATCACCCCAAGGCAATATATAGACTATAACTTATTACCTAATAATCAAATAATAACCATGGGAGAAATGATGCACTGTCTGAGGAAATTTAAGGAAAAAACCCCTGGGCTCACAGGTATTACACGAAATATGATCATGAATCTACCTGAAAACATTTTAAATACACTATTAAACATTTATAACGCATGCTTAATAACTGGTTACTTTCCAGACAAACTAAAATATGCTAAAATGATATTTATTCCTAAGGAGGGTAAGGACAATAAGGAAATATTAAACTACAGGCCAATATCTTTATTAGAAATTACCGGGAAACTATTGGAAAAAATATTAAATTCAAGACTTATAGCCTTTTTAACACAACATGGGAAAACTAACAACAGACAACATGGATTTATGCCCAATAGAAATACCCTAACTGCAATAGCTACAATAACGGAAATAATTGCAATAGAAAAAAGCAAGGGTAACCAGATCAATATAATTTTAAGGGATGTTTCTAAGGCTTTTGATAAAGTTTGGCATTTAGGCTTGAAATATAAAATATTAAAACTGGGACTTAACGAATACTTGCTAAGAATATTGTGTAACTATTTAGATGATAGGAGAGCACAAATTCAAATTGGAAACTTTATGGGAACTATGTTTAATCTTGAGAGTGGAGTACCTCAAGGAGGATGCCTTTCTCCAACACTATATACAATTTATACTTCAGACACACCTCAACCTACCCCCTTTAGCGAATATGTAATGTTTGCTGATGATATTACTCAAATAGTATCATACCCAGGAAAATCAACCCAATTTATGGCACTCTACACGGTAAGAGCGATAAAAAACATAAATGATTTTGAGAAAAAATGGAAAATCAGGACAAATAAGAACAAATTCAAGATAATACCAATAGCCAAGATTAAAACAAGTCCAGTAATAGTCGACCAGGAACTATACCCATACGACACTGAAGGTAGGATGCTTGGATTAAAACTAACAAAAAGAGGATATATAACATACTTAAAAGATAAAGAACGACAGGCAAGAATAAGATTATCAAAAATAAAACGCTTTAAGAACCTTAGCATTAATAACAAAAGAAAGATTTATATTGCCCTTGTTAAATCAATTATGGACTACCCACCCATCCCATTGAACACCCTTAGTAAAACGTGCATTAAAAGGTTACAAACAGTACAAAATATAGCCCTCAGATTTATATATAACATAAAATATACAGACCACATCAATAATGAACAGCTACACAAGAGAGCAAACCTCTTAGCAATCAATGTAGATATACACAACAAAGCTGTAAATATTTGGAAAAAAGTGACTGAACTTAACACAGAAACATATCAAAACTGGATAAATAATATAGACAACGAAGAATTCCAAGAACACAGTTGGTTTAAATCAGCCAGGAAGAAAGTAATTGAACCATCTCCTGCCCCAATATACATATAAAACATTAATAGAGAGAATAAAAGATGAGAGTGACCTACCAGCTCCACAAGAACCTGGCAGGCCTCTCCATACAGCGTACCTTTAGACTAACATAACTAATATTTAACATTTAACATTTAACATTTAACATTGAACTAACATCTTAGTAAAAAAAAAAAAATAAATAAATAAAAATGTGACTACCCTCCCAGCTACACAAGGACCTGGGCGGGCTCACTAACTCAAAAAAAAATTAAATAAAAAATAAATAAAAAAATAAAAAAATATTAATAATATTAATAATAATAATGTGATTACCCTCCCAGCTATATCAGCCAGGAAGAAGTAATTGAACCACCTCCTGCCTCAACATACACATTTCTACATAAAACATTACTAGAGGAATAAAGATGAGAGTGACCAACCAGCTCCACTAAGAACCTGGCAGGCCTCTCCATACAGTGTACCTTTAGACTAACACAACTAACACTTAACTAACACCTCAAAAAAAAAAAAAAAAAAAATGTGACTACCCTCCCAGTTACACAAGGACCTGGGCGGGCTCACTAACTCCAACAATAACAAATAATAATAATAAGCAGCATTATATAAATAAACCAATATTAATACAAAGGTCTGACGACCCAAGGGAGCAGAACAAAGACAAAACACCAATAAGAAAGATGAAGCGATCTGGTTGAGCCCAGATTCTTTCTACTCCTACTGTATTTCAGTTTCACCACTTTTCCTTCAACTCCTAATAATCTTCTTTCACCTCTTAACTAATGACTTCGTATCGTATCGTATCGTTCTGTCGTGAAGTGTTTGCATGTGTGTGGTGATGTTGTTTATGTGGTTTAAGATGTACCTTTGTTGTGTGGGGGGGTGTGGGTGGAAAATGTGTTCCCAGTGTTGTTTTAGTGTTTGTACTACGTCGGCTGGCTCATTGATTTTCCTACCATTTACTAGCAGGTGATCAAAGGGGAGTTTCGCAGTTCCTTTCAGCTTGGCGATCCTTTGCCAAAATTCTCGGGGGTTATGTGTTCTGTGTTCTTGGGCAGCCTCTACGAGTTTTGCCCAGTGAACCTCATGATCTTGACGGAGGCTATGGATGATGTGTGTTCTTAGTGTGGAGATGTCTGTGGAAACTGGTGCTAGGTTAAGTTTGTTTAGTTCGAATCGTGTCCTGTAGCAGTGAAGTAGGCGTTGAGTTCTTATGGAGGGTGTGAAGGAGTATTTTTTCTTGAACCGGTGTTTAGGAATGTGGGTATCTGCTATGGCGGTGATAGTGTTGAAAAGGTGTGTCCAGGTTTCCTCAATCATCCTAGTGGGTTGGTGTTCGAGGTTGAGAGTGTATTGTTGTTCAGAGAGTGTTTTCTTGAAGGCATCCCAATCTGCGTGTTGATACTGGTATTGAGGTGAGGTTGCTGGGAGGAGGATGGGATTGTTGGAGAGGTGAAGAGTGATGGGAATGTGGTCTGAGCCTGATAGGGGGCCGGGAGTGATGTAGTGTTGGAATTGGAGGGCAGGGGTGTTGGTGATGACGATGTCTGGAGTGCCTTTGCCGTGAGCAGCGTAGAATGTGGGGAAGAAAGGGCCAAAGTGGTGAAGGTTTTTGTGAGTGACCAAAGCGTGTAGTTGTTGGCCATGGGGGTCGATGCGGTTGTGTTGGAATGCGGTGTGGTGTGCATTGAGGTCGGCCATTAGTATTACAGGTAGGTGTGAGTTGTTAAAGATGGAGTTTAGGTCTGTGAATGGGATACGCGAGTTAGGTCTTGAGTATGTTGTGCAGATGATAATCTGTCCGTGTTGAGTGTAGATCTTGGCGGCCATGAAGTGTTTGAAGGCAAAGTTGGTGATGAATTCGTGTTTCATGGAGGATCTGATGAGGATTGCAACGCCCTCGAATAGTTCGTGGGGTGATTGTCTGCTTGTGTAGCCGAAGTGCTTGATTTTGGTGTCTGTGCATATTGAGTTGAGGAGGAGGATGTCTGGGTTGTGTTCTTGTATGAGGAGAGAGATGGCATGTCTGTTTGAGTGATATGCTCTACAGTTGTATTGCATAATGGTGATCATGTTGTATAATTTGTTACTTATATGAGATTGAAATTCTGGGGTGCAGGGATGAGGTCTAACTTGTCGAGTGACTGTGAGCGAGGTCTGAGTGAGGTGTATGTAGGTGAGGGATGGGCGGTTACGTGACTGTGTGTGTCGGGGAGTCGGGAAGAGGAGTGGAGTGTGCTAGGTTCGTGTCGGGGTTGTTTCCTGTTTTCTTTGGGGTAGTGCCGAATAGATTTACTTTAATTATAGATTTAGTTGGATGTGTGTATTTTATAATTCTTTTGCAGTCAGGTGTGTAGGAAGAAAGGGGGGAGGTGTTTTTCCTCTTAGGCCTAGTGGTCTTGACCACCATTTCAGTGGGGGGATGGGCAGCCATTTTATTCTTGGGAGTCTGAGGTGTTAGGGGAAGATTGGGTTTGGTTCGGATTTTGGAGGTTCGGGAGTTCATCGTAGTCGTGTGGGAAAAGTCAGGTGTAGGCAAGGTCAAGGTGGAGGGGTCGGGAGGTTTTCGACTGATTACTCCGGGGGGTGAGGTAACAGTAGGTTGGTGAGATAAGTCAGGTGTGGGCATGGCAGAAGTGGAGGGGCGGAGGGAGATTGCAGTGGCTTCTCTGGGGGGAGGGGGTGGCATGCTGGTCCGGTCGGGGATGGGGGCAGTGGGGAAGATGAGGTCGGGACCGGTTCTGAAGGAATCAGGAATGTGTATGGTAGGGAGGCCGTTCTCCCTCAAACCATCAATTGCCAGTTTCAGAAAAAGAGACCTGTTTCCGTTGCTTAGGGTATGTGCCAGAAGTATGATGGTGGTGATTTTTGCATCCATGTCGGAGGAGGGTGGGGGGGCGGTCACGTTGTTGGTCCAGCAAGTGCGGGTGGGGAGGGCCGAGGCAGTAGGGAGTGAGTGGTGGGGAGGTGGAGGTGGTGCTGTAGGAGGTGATCGGCGGGGAGGGAGTGGTGTTGTGCTATTGTCGAGTCTAATTTTGCACTTGTTGCTGATAGCAGCGTGAGGGCCTTTACAGTTGCAGCATTTTGTTACCGTGGCAGTGCAGTTTCGGTATGAGTGGCCTTGATTGGCACACTTTGAGCAAGTTATTGTATTACTGCAACGGTTGGTGTTGTGCCCGAATTGATAGCAATTGAAACATTGGTGTACCTGTATGTAGTGTTGAAATTCAATGTCTCTTGAGGGGATGATATTGCTGCCGATTTTAATTCCGTATGATTTTAATTTGATGGCGTCAGTTTGAGTAGCCGTAGTGATTTTTAACATGGGGAGAGTTCCCATCCGGGCTGCATATGTCATTTGGGGGGTGTTTTGTGAGTTGAGTTCTGTCAATAGGTTAGGGTTGTCAAGGATCTGAGGAATGACTTTTCTACATATGAGGGTGCATTTTGCGCGGTATTCGGGTGAACTGAGGACCGTTAGGCCATTGTCCCTCAGTCTGTTGTTCATTGCTGGGGAGTGGAATAGGTCGGCATCTTCATCAGTTTGTACAAATATTTTGATAATGTCGTCATTGGTGAAGGAACGGATCTGAAATATACATGTCAGCTGGAAAATAAGTGAGGCGAGGTCCATGCACGGTTGGATGGTACGGTCCACTTTGATTTTAATTGAAGGCATGTTAACTGTTTGAATTGGAGATTTATGGAGATCTCCCCTAACAGTCCCTAATTTCCTGCGCCCCTCACGTAGGGGAGGCCCTGCACTATCACAGGGGTCCCCAGGCGAATCGGCAGGCTGTGCTGTCCCTCCACCCTTCACACAAACACGCACTAGCGAGGTGTGGGGACAGAGGGCGTTTCCAGACGAATACTCCCCTGTACGTCAGCTGACAGGGGAATAGGTCCTTTCACGGCACGGAAGAGAAGGATTAGAGTAGAAGAAAAAGGTCTGAAAACTCACTGCCGACTCTCTCTTCACACCAAGCCCCTCAGCAGCATTCGGGGTTCCTAAGGGAGGTCCGATACTGTAGGAGAGGCTCAATGTGTTGATTGAATCAACAGAATTGTCAGTAGGAAAATGGCGGTTAGGAGCTTGGGTTTTCCAGGGTACGTGGGAAGGTGGGATAGGTCCAATGACTAGCCAATCAGCTGTGACTGTTCCTTCTCCGGCTTCCACTTCACTCTGTCTGACTGCTACTGCTCCTGATTGCGACTGCTCCCGACTGCGACTGGCGACTCACTGTGTCTCCTCCCATGGGAGAAATGATGCACTGTCTGAGGAAATTTAAGGAAAAAGCCCCTGGGCTCACAGGTATTACACGAAATATGATCATGAATCTACCTGAAAACATTTTAAATACACTATTAAACATTTATAACGCATGCTTAATAACTGGTTACTTTCCAGACAAACTAAAATATGCTAAAATGATATTTATTCCTAAAGAGGGTAAGGACAATAAGGAAATATTAAACTACAGGCCAATATCTTTATTAGAAATTACCGGGAAACTATTGGAAAAAATATTAAATTCAAGACTTATAGCCTTTTTAACACAACATGGGAAAACTAACAACAGACAACATGGATTTATGCCCAATAGAAATACCCTAACTGCAATAGCTATAATAACGGAAATAATTGCAATAGAAAAAAGCAAGGGTAACCAGATCAATATAATTTTAAGGGATGTTTCTAAGGCTTTTGATAAAGTTTGGCATTTAGGCTTGAAATATAAAATATTAAAACTGGGACTTAACGAATACTTGCTAAGAATATTGTGTAACTATTTAGATGATAGGAGAGCACAAATTCAAATTGGAAACTTTTGGAACTATGTTTAATCTTGAGAGTGGAGTACCTCAAGGAGGATGCCTTTCTCCAACACTATATACAATTTATACTTCAGACACACCTCAACCTACCCCCTTTAGTGAATATGTAATGTTTGCTGATGATATTACTCAAATAGTATCATACCCAGGAAAATCAACTCAATTTATGGCACTCTACACGGTAAGAGCGATAAAAAACATAAATAATTTTGAGGAAAAATGGAAAATCAGGACAAATAAGAACAAATTCAAGATAATACCAATAGCCAAGATTAAAACAAGTCCAGTAATAGTCGACCAGGAACTATACCCATACGACACTGAAGGCAGGATGCTTGGATTAAAACTAACAAAAAGAGGATATATAACATACTTAAAAGATAAAGAACGACAGGCAAGAATAAGATTATCAAAAATAAAACGCTTTAAGAACCTTAGCATTAATAACAAAAGAAAGATTTATATAGCCCTTGTCAAATCAATTATGGACTACCCACCCATCCCATTGAACACCCTTAGTAAAACGTGCATTAAAAGGTTACAAACAGTACAAAATATAGCCCTCAGATTTATATATAACATAAAATATACAGACCACATCAATAATGAACAGCTACACAAGAGAGCAAACCTCTTAGCAATCAATGTAGATATACACAACAAAGCTGTAAATATTTGGAAAAAAGTGACTGAACTTAACACAGAAACATATCAAAACTGGATAAATAATATAGACAACGAAGAATTCCAAGAACACAGTTGGTTTAAATCAGCCAGGAAGAAAGTAATTGAACCATCTCCTGCCCCAATATACATATAAAACATTAATAGAGAATAAAAGATGAGTGACCTACCAGCTCCACAAGAACCTGGCAGGCCTCTCCATACAGTGTACCTTTAGACTAACATAACTAATATTTAACATTTAACATTTAACATTTAACATTGAACTAACATCTTAGTAAGAGAATGGGGACTACCCTCCCAGCTACACAAGGACCTGGGCGGGCTCACTAACTCAAAAAAAAAAAAAAAAAAAAAAAAAAAAAGATATATATATATATATATATATATATATATATATATATATATATATATATATATATATATTAATAATACTAATAATAATAATGTGATTACCCTCTCAGTTATATCAGCCAGGAAGAAGTAATTGAACCACCTCCTGCCTCAATATACACATTTCTACATAAAACATTACTAGAGGAATAAAGATGAGAGTGACCTACCAGCTCCACTAAGAACCTGGCAGGCCTCTCCATACAGTGTACCTTTAGACTAACACAACTAACACTTAACTAACACCCAAAAAAAAAATGTGACTACCCTCCCAGTTACACAAGGACCTGGGCGGGCTCACTAACTCCAACAATAACAAAAAATAATAATAATAAGCAGCATTATATAAATAAACCAATATTAATACAAAGGTCTGACGACCCAAGGGAGCAGAACAAAGACAAAACACCAATAAGAAAGATGAAGCGATCTGGTTGAGCCCAGATTCTTTCTACTCCTACTGTATTTCAGTTTCACCACTTTTTCTTCAATTCCTAATAATCTTCTTTCACCTCTTAACTAATGACTTCGTATCGTATCCCCGCCTACGCCTACCCTCACCTCCCACTGCACCTCCTCCTCCTCCCCACCACTCACTCCCTACTCCCACGACTCTCTCCACCCGCACTTGCTGGACCAACAACCTGACCGCCCCCCTCCCTTCCCCCGACACTGACGCAAAAATCACCACCATCATACTTCTGGCACATTCCCTAAGCAACGGTAATAGATCACTTTTTCTAAATCTGGTAATTGAGGGTTTGAAGGCTAACGGCCTCCCTACCATAAACATTCCTGACTCCTTCAGAACCGGTCCCGACCTCAGCTTCCCCACTGCCCCCATCTCCGACCGTACCAACATGCCCCCCCCCACCCCCCAGAGAATCCACTGTCTCCCTCCTCCCCTCCACTTCTGCCATGCCTACACCTGACTTATCTCACCATTCTACCATTACCTCACCCCCCAAAGTAATCAGTCCAAAACATACCGGCCCCTCCACCTCGACCTTGCCTACACCCGACTTCTCCCACTTGACTACGTTGAACTCCCGGACCACGAACACCCAAACCAAACCCGATCCTCCCCTAACACCCCAGACTCCCAAGAATAAAATGGCAGCCCTTCCCCCCACAGAACTAGTGGTCAAGACCCCTAGACCAAAGAGGAAGAACACCTCCCCCCTGTCTCCCTATACACCTGACAGCAAAAAAATTATTCAATACACTCATCCAACCAAATCAATAATCAAAGTAAACCTATACGGCACTACCCCAAAGGAAACAGAAATCAATTCCGACACGAACCTAGCACACTCCCCTCAACCTCCCGACTCCCCCACACACAGTCACGTAACTGCCCTTCCCTCACTTGCATACACAACACTCATACCACCACCACGCTCACAGTCACTCGACAATTTAGACCTCATCCCTGCACCTCAGAATTTCTATCTTTAAGTACTAAACAGACCAAACACTCCCCTCCCACCTCCCTTGTATTAATATCTTCCCTATAACCACACCCAACAATTTCCCCCCAAATTAAAACCTAGCCTCTCCTTAACCCTCACCCAACGATTCCCACCCAACCTAACCAAATCAACCTAACCTCTCCTCAGCCCACACCCAACGATTCCCACCTAACCTAACTAAGCTTAACCTAACCTCTTCTCAACCCCACACCCAATAATTCCCACCCAACCTAACCTTACCTGACTTGACCAATTCCCTCCTCCCCCCCCTCACTCCAAACCCCACGCCACCAACTCAAACTCAAGACCACTCTGACAAAAAAATAAAAAATAAATAAATAAATAACTAAACCACTCAACCTGCACTAACACTCCCCCTAACAATCCCCCCAAAATAAAAACCTAACGTACCCAGCCATTACTAGCAATTCCACACAAAATAAAAAAATAACCATTCTACCATTACCTAACCACACCCTATCACTCCTCCCAAAACAAAAACCTAACATACCCAGCCGTTACTAGCAATCCCACACAAAATAAAAAATAACCATTCTACCATTAACTAACCACACCCTATCACTCCTCCCAAAACAAAAACCTAACATACCCAGCCGTTACTAGCAATCCCACACAAAATAAAAAATAACCATTCTACCATTAACTAACCACACCCTATCACTCCTCCCAAAACAAATACCTAACTTACCCATCCCATACTAACTCAGATGACATGTACGTTTCCCTTAGCCAATAAGGTCGGTGAGAGTTCCACAATGCCTGTACGCAAGCCCTCTCCCTCAAGGTCGGAGAGGTGTACCTTATAAAAACGGCACCAACTGCAGACGACATTGAACGCCTCTCTCGGCCAATAAGGTCGGGGAGGGGTGCAATGTACCTGTACACAAACCCTCTCCCTCAAGAATGGGGCCAGAACTCACAATACCTGCAAGAAAGAGTGAATGTAATAATTAACCCAACTCTGCCAACCACTAACAAAACCTATAATCCTCCCAAAAGAAAAACTTAACCCACCCAACCTTACTCACAATCCCTTCAATCCTCCCAAAAGAAAAACTTAACCTACCCAACCTTACTCACAACCCCTCTTAAAATCAATACCTACAATCCTCCCAAAACAAAAACTTAATATACCCGACCTTTCTAACAAGTCCCTTTGACCCTCCTAATAAAAAAAAACAAAAAAAAAACATATGACTCAATACAACTATTCATTGGCAACACAAAACATATCATTCCTATGTAATCCTACCATACTATAAAATAACCCAAGAACCTCCTAAGCCCGCCTCTCCTCTCCTCTCCTCCCCCCCTCCTCCCGACAACCGAACCACACCTGACCTTATAACATTATCCTAACCCTCCCTCTCTCCCCTTACATTTACATGCAAACACATACACACTCACACAACAACCCCCTTAAGCAATTTTAATTCACCTTAAATTAACATACAACCGCCACCCCCATCAATCCCCAAACACAAACTCCCCCCCTCCCTCAACCAATCTCCAAACACAACATCCCCCCTCGTCAGACAAAGCCCCCCAGAACACTACAACTCTCAAAACCAAATCAAACATACCCAACTTCTATAATCAGCCACCTCAACAAAATCGACTTAACTCAAGACTGAAACCTAACAACCTATATCTCACTCTCATCTCCGTTCACAATTTGACATAGCTCAAATCTGCCTCCTGCCATTCAATTTTCAATTTCAATTTCAATTGTTTATTCCTTGATAGAGGAAGCGGGATCCTAGTGCTGTCACTAGGTACCCCTGTACAATGACACCAGAATCATCTGGCAAGTGTGAAAAGTATATACAGTATAAATATTATAAAGGGGCTTACTAAAGCCTAAGGAAGGAAGGATGTTCCTTTAACACATAATTAATATTATTTACAAAATATCTGGCCAGTATTGGGAGGATCATCGTGTCTCCGTCAGGGGGTCGTGGAGTGGTGGTCCAGCAGGCGTCACGGAAGCGTTGTGTGTGGGGACATCTTAGGAGGTAGTGAATAAGGGTGCGGCTGTCGGGTCTTCTGCATAACGCACAAGAGCGTTGCTCAGGGGATGTGGGGATACCAATCTCCCAAGCAAAGTCATACCCAATGATGATACGGGCAGCAATCACGTCCCCCTTCCGCGACCCTTTCCCGTAGACGTACGAGAAGTCAGGAAGTTTACGGAGGACATCGTACCATGTGGGCGGGGAGTCCAGGGGAATGGCTGCTTCCCGAGCTTCTCTCTGTTTGCGGCGGATTTGGGTCCTAATCTGTAAGAGTGTTCGAGGAACAACGTAGTCAGGTGTGGCCTTGTTGCAGCCAGTCTTGGCAAGGTCATCTGCTGCCTCATTCCCCAAGATACCGACATGACTAGGTATCCATAGGAATGTCACAGGACGGCCTTCATCCTGAAGTGTGGATGTTAACCCTCGTATTCGGAGGATGAGGTCCTTATTTTCCCCAGATCCAAATGCGATCCCGTCGAGAGCAGACCTGGAATCGCAGCAGACAAGCAAGGGGCAGAAACCATCTGCTTCTTCCTCAGCGAGAAGGGCAGCAAGGAGAGCTATTAGTTCAGCCTGAGTGGAGGATGCCCCGTCAGAAACTCTGAGAGACAGTTTGATAGGCTCAGGGGCATGAGGACGGGAGATGTAGACACCAGCCCCGGCCCTACCTGTAGCGGGGTCAACAGAACCATCAGTGTAGAGGACGACCCTACCTGGGGACCAGTGAGCGATCCTGGAGAGGTGGTATTTGCAGAGAATAACAGGAAGATAATCTGAGTGGTGCTTGGAAGAGAATGCAACCAAATACCATTAATTCGATTAGATGTCGGTCTCGAACAGCAGTAGTCAAGTTGGTTTGGACATAGTTGCCCCTAGGATCCCGTAGAATGGAAACGGCAGTTTTTAGGTAAAACTCCTGGACACGATCCTGTAAGGGGGAAAGACCAAGTTCGTTATATAGAGAAGTAGAGCGTGTCCACTGAGGAGCCCCAAGGATGATACGAGCAGCTTTCCTCTGGATAACTTCGAGACGGTTGACAGCAGTCCGACTAATGTTGACGAGGGCAGGGGCGGCGTAGTCGACACAGGAACGAACAAAAGACTTGTACATGGTGAGAAGTACAGGGATGCTGGCACCAAGGGAACCCCTGCACATGGTAGAGAGGGGAGCGAGACGCCGAAAACATATGTCTCGAAGATAGCGGACTTCAGGAATCTGACAACGTGTGCGAGTTACATACACACCCAGGTATTTTGTCTCATTAACCCAGTCCAAGGGCGTTCCTGATAAGAAAAGGGGTGGAGGTACAACACGACCGTGCCACATGGCTTTTGTTTTCGCAGTTGAAAGAAGGAAACCAAGTGAATCTCACTCTCTGGAGACCAGATCAAGGGCTTCCTGCATGCTGAGGTAGTCAGGGGCTTGGAGGAGGACATCGTCGGCATATCCTGAGTGGACAACTTCTGTCGGCCACGGGAGTGATGCAATGGAGTGCATGAGAGTGTTAAACAAGGTGGGACTCAGGACTCCACCTTGAGGGGTGCCGAGGTTCATTTTTTGAACAGGAGACATAGAGCCTTCAACGCGAACCCGGGCCTGACGTCCAGTGAGGTAAGAGGCGATCCATTGTAGAAGTCTCCCTTTAACCCCTAACCGTGCAAGTTCAGCTAAAATGAGGGCAGGCTGAGCCGTATCAAAGGCTCCCTTGATATCAAGGAAGATGGAGACGCGGGCAGTCTGATTGCAATAAAAGGAAGCAATGGAGTGTGCTGTGCTGCGATGTTGAATGAAACCATTGAGGGAGTTGTGGAAGCCGCCTATGGTGTGAAGAAGGCGACGATGGAGTACCCTCTCCATCATCTTGCAAACACAGGAGGTAAGACTAATGGGTCGATATTTCCCAGGATCTCCCGGCTTAGGGATGGGGATAATAGTGGCATTTTTCCAGTTGGACGGGAGAACCCCATGTTCATAAGACATATTGTAGAGAGCAAGCAAGGGCCGTTAGGAATATTAGTACAGGCGTTGAGGACGGAGTAGGTTATCTGATCATCCCCAGGAGAGGTGTCTTTTCTAGAGCGACGAGCACTGTCAAGCTCGAACTGTGTGATGGGATGATCAGTGGGGGCAGGGGAGGTAAGAGCAGCACGAACAACAGGCTCAGACGCAACGATGCGGGCCTGCACTGCCTCCTGCATTGGATCTGGAAGTGCCTCAGGGGAGGAAGCTCGTGCCCAGTCCTCCATTAAAGAGCAGGCAAGGGAGGCGGGGTCAGGGTGGGGAGGAGGCCTCCGTCGAGTACCCCGTATAGCATTAATCCGATTCCATACATAAGAGGGTGACGACTGGAACGATAGAGACCCCGTGAAGGATAGCCAGTCCGCCTCACGTATCCGACGGCGCTCCTGAGCTGCAAAGGAGCACCAATTTTTGAAGTCTTCCCAGTCCTCTGGAGACCGAGACCTCCGTATGGCAGAGTGGAGATCACGGGTTACCTGCCGGAGATGTCTCATGGCAGGGATACGATACCAGTAGTTGGTGGCACTTCTGGGGTGACGGGGAGGGCGTGGAGGGGTAGCGCGATTGACAGAGTCATACACGGCATCAACAAAATCAGCGCTGTAAGAGTCAAGGGACTGAGGGACAACATAGGAATCCGCCCAGGTAGAAAGGTATTGGGTAAAGGGAGGAACAGCATCTTGTGTGAGACGAAGGCGAGGGGATCGATAAGGAGTTGATGTCGAGGCAGAGAAGGAGAGCCTGAGATGGGTAGTAACGGCAAGATGGTCACTATACAGAGCAGGCTCGGTGCAGACGGTAGGATGAAAGGAAGTATGACCGTTCAATAGTAAGCCAACATCAAGGAAACTATGGGGGAGGCGAGTAGGATCGTCAGGACAAAGAAAGCGAACATCATCATCCCCATTAAGAAACTGTGAGAGATGTGATCCATTAAGGGTACATGGAGTGGGATGATCCGGAGTAAGAGTGGGATGGCGGGCATTAAAGTCGCCAAGAACAATAGTGGGAATCCCATCATGGAGGTCGTGAAGAACCTGGGGGTCCAGAGAATCACTTTTGAAATGAACATTGACTACACGAAGGGTCCGGTCACCAAGAGTAAGGGAGACAGAAAGTAATTCAGACGGGGGTCCATGTGAGTCAGGTGAAGGGAGACGAACAGATGGAATGGTGTTACGCACAAGGGTGAGGAGGCCACGAGCCTGCCCACGGTACCGAGGCAGGGTGTAAACAGAATAGCCAGAGAGGCGGAGTGGAGTAACATCGTCTGTGATGGTTTCCTGAAGTAGAGCAACATCTACTTGATGGGAGAGCACAAACTGGGCGAGGTCTGTCCGGCGAGGTCTGAGTCCCTGGATGTTCCATTGTAAGAAGAGGAGGGAACGGCCTCCGGTGTGAGATGAGTCGGAGGGGCTAGACAGGGCTCCAGAGGAGGTACCAAATTCTGTTGAGAGAAATGGAGAGGGAGGAGTGGGAGAGTGAGGGATGGATCCTCCATCTCGGGAGATGGAAGGAGGCGGGTCATCAGGGCTTGCAAAGCGCGCCCCTGTTGGGTCAGGGTGTCCAGAATGAGTTGTTGTTGCTTCTGCAATGTCGCAATTGTTTTCACAAACAAGTCGAGTTGGGTTGAGAGAAGGTTGATTTGCTTGGAGTGGCGATCCAGATGGAGAGTGATTGTTTCCATAGAACCAACTTGGTGTACCTGTGCATGAGCTGGAGGTGGCGGCGAGGATTGCCGAGGGCCCGACTGGGCATGTGGTGGTGGTAGCGACGGAGAGGGACGGTGAGGGTTCAGTTGAGTAAGAGGTGGTGGTGCTGGTGAGAGACAGCGGGGGTCCGGGTGGGCAGGAGATGGTGGTAACTGTGTGGCAGGGCTGGCAACGACCTTGTTCCAAGAACGGTAGGGAGAGGGAGGGAGGGGAGAAAGGATGGGTGGTAGGGGTGATGGAGGGGGTGGTAGAGGAGAGGAGATCAATGGGAAATCCTTGGTGGATGGAAGAGGCGGTGGTGGATAGGATTGAGGTTTGGTTGACAGGGGCTTCGTCAGAGACGAGGGCGGTGGTACAAGGTAAGTTTTCCCCGGGCGAGTGCCAGGACGCTGTGGGCAATTGGCATTCCAGGCGTGGTGACTGCCATGGCAATTGACGCACCGTGGAATAACTGGGATTTTGTTCTGAATTTCGATTTGCATTCCACTGTTTCGTGAGGACCTGCACAGAAACCGCAGGCGACCATCCTCGTGCACTCCCAGGTGCGGTGTTTCCACGATTGGCAACGACCACAGATCTTCGGGGTTCCGATAAATCGGTCGAGAGGACAGTTGTGAATTGGTCCTACATTCACCTTCGGGGGGAGGGGGCCCACCCACCAGCCGATGAGTTCGTTGGATGGATGTTTGGAGACCGGGTTGATGCGGCGCTCCATGTCCAGTAGTTGTGGGAGAAGAGGGCGAAGATCGTCGATAGGGATCTCCCAGGGTACGTGGCGAACCATTACCTTGGTACGACGAGTTTCTGGGGTGATGATGGTGAACTTCAGCATCACCTCCCCCTGGGGAGCAGGAAAGCCCACCTGAGGGAGCATGCGTACCGTCTTGTCCATTTGTGTGGTGACTATCACGGTTGTGGGACCTCGGCGGAGGCGAAGTGTTGAGTCCTGAAGTGGAGAGCAGTGACGGAAGAACCAGGTCGTCCGTGTGCTCAGAGGCAAGTCCCGAGGAAAGGCGAGACGACGAAGGCGCGACGGGGCAGGGAGACAAAGGGAATCCCCTATGTCCATCGTCGGCGGAGGGTCGGTCATTGAGCCACATGTAGGCTCACTTGGGGACCCTGATGACAGGAGTCCACCCTCTACAGCCCCAGAAGGGGTGCAAGGGGGAGCCGTGGCCCCTGCTGGAGACCCTGACTTCTGAGGTTTCTGCTTCTTCTTTGACGTGTCTTCAAGAAGAAAGTCGTCAGCATCACTGTCACCTACTGCCGCCGTTTCCAACGAACGGGAGCGTTTAACGGCGGGCATAGGGCACGTTGGCAACACTGCAGTCAGGTGGAGGGGTAATGACGTCACACTATCACACTGCGCATGCGCAAACTTGAAAAACTTTGCTCAGAGGGATCGGGTGGTAGGACCAGATGTTTTATCCCCAAAAAATGACAAAGTCCAAAAGTAACAAAAAAATATATGCCACTGTGCTGATATCTGGGTCTTACTATAGTTGTCTGCACAGGCTGGGATTGGTAGACGCTCTGAATTCGTCAGAAATACGAATTTTAAGGAGCAGTCTCTTACAGCCTTTGTTGACACTACGCACGCATGCGCGTTCCTCCTCCTGCCATTACTAAACAACTCTCCTACGATACACTCATCCTTCCTCACCACGAATACTTTGACATTTCAAACTCAAAGATTCTAAACTCTTCCTCCAACTCTCTCCATTTCTCTCTGACATAGCTAAAAGACCCACAACTCTCAGAACCTAATCAAACATACCCAACGTCTGTGACATCCAATCTTAATAAAATCGACCTAACTCAAGACTGAAACCACTCAACCTATATCTCATTCTCGCCTCCGTTCATAATTTGACAAAAAAGCTCAAATCTGTCTGCTGCTATTACTAAAAACTCTCCTACGATACGCTCATCCTTCCTTACTATGAATACTTTGACATTTCAAGCTCAAAGATTCAAAAACCCTTCCTCCAACTCGCTCCGTTCCTCTTTGACATAGCTCAAAGACTTTACCTTCATCTCTCTCCAAACAACCCTACGACTAGCAAAATTTCTATATTTTCACCTTCTCTGTTTGATTTGATCGTGTGCTGCCTGTGCGTCCGTCCACCTGCGTTTCTTGGCTTGCGCCGCCGCCGTGGCGGGGCGGTTCTTCCTACGTTTTACCAACACTGCCTGCTAAGACGACAATCAGAACACCCGCGTTGGCCCTTTGCTTGCCCGGACCTGCTCCCGCCCTCCCTCTGCCTCGTCCTGATTGTTGTTGTTGCACCCTCCAGGGCATTTTGCCTACCCCCTCACGCAAGCGGTGTTTAGCCACTGCACCTGTTCTCTCCTTCTAAAATTCACTTCCATCCTATCTTTATTCTTCCTCTGAACCTCCTTCCCCCCTGTCACTAGCAATTTTCTAGTTCTTCTAGGCTGCACGCTGATTGGCTGGTCGGAGTGCGGCCGGAGCTCAGTTGGAAGTTGTAGGGGAGAGTAGCCACTACAGCCTTCTTCCTTTGTTTAGGAGCTCTTATTGACCAGTGTTAGTGAAGGAAGAAACTGGCATGTTTGAGGGGCAGACTGAAGAACACATTTACTGTACTTTCCCCACGTAGAGTTACGCCCGTTGCCACTGTTTTTTTTACTATGGTACCACCAACAAACCCGCTGTTTTCATTTTATTTTATTTTATTTTTACATAGTAACTGGAAAACTAATTTCCGAAAAATATAAATTGCACTAGAAATGAAAGTGACTAAATGCGTGAGACGATTACTTTATGAACCTTGTATGCCAACCTTCATGAAAGAATGAAGCTCCGCCCAGAAAAGTAGTTCCTGAAGTATTTGTAAAATGATTACATAAGTATAGACATTTCTTGCATATAATTGAAGAAAATTTGGAATTGTATCAATTTCTAGTTTGGTTATTAGTCAATTTCCCAATAAAATGATACTGGGCTATATTGATCTTGTTACTATGCCAAAGAAAGTAGTTCCACAATGTTCAGTTTTATATTAGGAGGGATAGCCCTCACTAGATAGCAAGTTCCTCATAATTGATATTATAAGTAATACCCCAAACGACTTAATCGTGAGAGGGAGAAACTTAAGGTCAATTTGAGATAGAAGAAAACTTGGCTTACCTCTATACTTTAACAAACTTATCCTGGCAAATCAATCTAAAGATGGTGGTTGAGATACTATTAATTACTTTATTTTGGATCTAATTTGAAATC
>NW_024749538.1:0-17313 GCF_018991925.1 Homarus americanus | reverse complement strand
CTCTATGTATAGAACAAAACAAAGAATTTATTTGAAATACTCTGTAACATTCAATGCCATAAAATCCTGACCACGGGGGTTAGTTATAAAGACCCTTTGTGAACTCTACTCTGTAATCCTATTGCGCTACCGCTCACAGGATGAGTGTAGGATGCACAATAAACTAGCAGCTGCAAGTGGCAAAATTAAAATTTAATTAACTAGAATCACTGCACCACCATCACCACCACCACCACCACCACTAACCCCAGAATCACTGCACCACCACCACTGCCACCACCACCACCACTAACCCCAGAATCACTGCACCACCACCACCACCACCACCACTAACCCCAGAATCACTGCACCACCACCACTGCCACCACCACCACTCCACCCAAGAATCACGCACTGCCACCACCCACCCTAGAATCACTGCACTACCACCGCCACCCACCCAAGAATCACTGCACCACCACCACCACTCCACTCAAGAATCACTGCGCTACCACCACCACCACCACTAGCCCCAGAATCACTGCACCACCACCACCACCCACCCAAGAATCACTGCGCTACCACCACCACCACCACTAGCCCCAGAATCACTGCACCACCACCACTGCCACCACCACCACCCACCCCAGAACCACTGCACCACCACACTACTCAGCCACATGTCACTGTTGGTACACCTCGCCAACTCATACCAATAAATATCATTCAGTTGGATAAGAAGGTTTTCACTCCTCAGCGGCTCCACATTTTCTGTTACTCGTCCTGACAACCGCTGATATACAACACTGAGGGATGTTGACAGTTGTGGACTATCCTCTGGGAGATATAAGCCGTCACTACTTGTCCTTTGTCATACTGGAGCCTAGACGACACCACACTGTTTCAATCCCTCGCTACTCTTTCGCTTTTAAACTAAATCTCTTTCATTGTGTCCTTTCTCGTCTCTCTTTCCTACATCCATGTTATTGTGTTTCTTTCAGCTCCTTCTTCTTCACTCCTCTGTCCTCCTCACTTCTGTCTGTTTCTTCTATTTGTCATCGCCATTTTCCCTACACATTTGTTCTGGACCAGTTTTCCACCTTTTTCTTCATTCTCTTGTCGCATTGTTTCCTCCTCCTTCTTCATTCTGTCTTCACTTGTCTTTCCTTCTCCCTATATGTTTGCCTTATCTCTTTCCCATTGCTTTCTGTCTCTTTTGTCCCCTTGGTCGTTATTTTCTTATCTCTCTCTCTCTCTCTCTCTCTCTCTCTCTCTCTTCCTACGTAACTTAGTCTTTCCTGCTCTTCTTTTCTCTTTATTCAGTTGTTTCTTTTTCTGCTTTTTCTATCCATCAATTGCTCTTCTTCTTTCTATCTTCCATTTGGTTCATCTCTGTTTTATTCTCCTCCGTTTCTACTATTCAATTCTTTCTTCCCAAATCCTTTCTCTACCTCCTCCTATCCTCGTTCACGTATGATGTTTCTTTCCCCACTACTCTTCCCCCAACCTCCCCTTCCCTTCCCCTCTCTCTCTCTCTCATATCTCACCCTTTATCTTCTTCTGTTATCGGAATTTCAATAAAATATCTCACTATTGGTCCAGCACAAACCCTACAATGTAGTCCAATATGTTACGTGTGTAGCCAAGGTACAGTAATGTCTTGTTTCATGACGCGGTATACTTAGAAATAGTGATGGATGGATTATTATTTCTGGGTTACATAAAAGAGATAAAAGGTTATATAGGAAAGATGACTCGTTAGTAAAACGATACAGTATGACGACACAGTATGTTGTTGTTGTTGTTGTTGTTGTCATCGTCGTTATTGTTGTCATTGCTGCTTGTGCCATCAGTGTTGTTACTATTACCACCATTAGTGTTGTCACCATCAGTTTTATCACTGTTGGTCTAAATTTCATATATTGTGTAATTTTGTTTGTTTAATTTTTTTAATATGATTATTTCTTCGATGTTGTTTAGCCTACATTAATGTTCTTATACTCGGGTTTTACTGTTGTTTTCTTACGATATTTTGAACACTATTTAGTGGTGAACTTTTGACGTAATACATAATCACCTTATTGTATCCATCTATATTATCTATTTTCCTAAGAATTATTATAGATTTGTTTTCATCATAACACAGTTGGTTATTATCGTCGTCTCTTGTCGTCCACCACCCAACACAAGCATCATTTATCACTCCCGGCGGCTCTTATCACTACCCTCTGTTGTTATTATTATATCACCTGCTTAACGTGATCTGAAATATTATAATTGTTGTTTACTTCAGCGTTTAATATTATTGTCCAGGTGTTGATGTAGTTATATTCATTATCTTTTGTGTTTTTTGTTCTTCTTATGTTCTATTTCTCTCTGTTCTTTAATTTCTGCTTCGTATTTAATTCCCTGTTTTCTTCGGCTTTATCTTTTATCTTCTTTCTTTTTCTTCTTTACCTATTTTTGTCTTGTTATTTCATCCTTCTTATTAATATCAGTCATCTATTCTTTCTTAGTAACCTTATAATATTCTTGTTAGTTTATCTTCATTATCTTCATCTAACCTAATTATTACTATTATTATTATTATTGTTGTTGTTGTTGTTGTAGTTGCTGTTTTTGTTGTTGTCCCCACTACACCTCAGTCGTCATTCACTTACAAATATACAATGAACTCTCTCATGCTGCATTAATTGTCATATATAACTTTGTTTATGAGTCAACAACAACAACAACAACAACAACAACAACAACAGATAATGATAAGGGCTGGGGACTACGGCTCGTCTCTCGCTAGTGTAAAGCATCGATTCACCTGGAAACTGTTTACCTGTGTTGGCAGTGATTAATTGTTTTATACCTGTACAACAAAGGCTTATGGGAAGAGAATAGTTGGGGCAGGTGTTGTGATGTAATGATAGGTGTTGTGATGTACTGGGAGGTATTGTGATGTACTGGCAGGTGTTGTAATGTACTGGCAGATGTTGTGATGTACTAGCAGGTGTTGTGATGTACTGGCAGGTGTTGTGATGTACTGGGAGGTATTGTGATGTACTGGCTGGTGTTGTAATGTACTGGTAGGTGTTGTGATTGTTACGAGTTGGGGATTTAGAATATAGTTAAAAGTCTACCCAGATCCCAACAGGCAACAACAAAAAAAAACAAAGACAATCGGACTATAAAAGGGTAGACAAAGGATGCGAGTTTTCGTTGTGTATAATAAAGTACCATAAATTCCTTAACAAAATATTCAGCTTCCTATAAATTACCCTTAACCATACTTAACCTAAACATTAACAGTATATACATATTAATACAACATAAAACAATCGTGAAGCAAGGTGGAGGTGGGAGAGGCAATACAAGATTACAAATACTTAAGTGAGGAGCTGAGATGGCTGACGAGCAAGGCTGAGTATTGTAGAAGACGGTACGTAGTCACTGTGCCGTAGGTTTAGAGGATAGATGATCCTGTGGTCACTTCCCAGAGAGTAGTGCTCTCTCCTCGAATTCGAGCTGACAAAGAAGAATTGGAGGAAGTGACGCAACAACCAGGATATGGAGAAGGGAAACCCCGGAGTGGTAACTAAGACGAGTCATACTCGTGTCTCGTCCCTAGATGGCGTTGCTCGTGGTGCTGGGTAGGTAGATCAAGACAATAGATGGCGTGGTTCGTAGTGCTGGGTGGAGGGGTTCGTAACACACCCCCTCTCCAAAGACCTCCGTAGCGCGGGCGCGAAGGAGGTGATCACCTGGTGCGTCTGGAGAGTAGCTGCTGCATTTCCACTGGAGCTCGGGATAAGGAGTCTGCAATCAGGTTGTCCACCCCCTTTATGTGCCGGACTTGTAGATTATAGGGCTGGGTGAGGACAGCCCAGCGGAGGATTCGCTGGTTGGAGGTCTTGTTGGTTTGGATGAACGTGAGTGGGTTATGGTCGGTGAAGACTAGGGTTGTTTGTGGGCAAGACTGGAGGTAACATTCAAACTTTATTGCCAACATCAGAGCCAGGGCCTCCTTCTCTATGGTCGAGTAGTTGGTCTGATGTTTTTTCAACTTGGCGGAGTAGTATGCCACAGGGTGAAGGACATCAGTGGTTGGGTCGGGTTGTAGGAGCACAGCCCCAATCCGACACCACTAGCGTCGATTTGCAGATGGAAGGGCAAGGTGTAGTCAGGCGGGTGGACTACAGGCTTGGAGGCAAGGAAGGCTTTGAGGCGGTGGAAAGACTGGTCGCACCTCTGGTTCCAGATGTAAGGGACCGCAGAACTGGTAAGGTCTGTGAGGGGTCCGGCCACGCTGGAGAAGTTACTGCAGAACCGACGGTAGTAGCCGCACATCCCCAGGAAGCGCACGAGTTCCTTCCTCGTCCTTGGAGTGGGGAAGGACAAAATGGCTTCAACGTTTGCGTCCTTGGGTCTCACCATACCATGCCCAACGATATGTCCCAGGTAAGTCACAGAGGCCCGGCCAAAAGCAGATTTAGCCAGGTTTATGGTGAATCCAGTCTCTTGCAGTCGTGCAAATAGTATCTCCAAACGCACCAGATGTTCGTCCCAGCCGTCCGACACCACCACCAGGTCATCCAGGTAGGCGAACGTCCCACCTAGGTCCTGAATTAGAAAGTTGATGGCCCTCTGGAATGTGGCCGGAGCATTAGAAAAGCCAAACGCCATAACCAAATATTGAAAAAGACCAAATGGAGTTATAAATGCCGAGATTATTTTTGCCCTATCCGTGAGTCCTACTTGATAATATCCTTTCAACAGGTCCACGGTACTGATAAATTTGGCACAGCCTATGCTGTCTATTATATCTTCAATTAAAGGTAAAGGGTAGGAGTCTGAGACAGTGACCTGGTTCACTTTACGATAATCGGTACAGAAACGAAAAGTGCCATCGGGTTTTGGAATGAGAAGGCAAGGTGAAGCCCAGGGGGA
Organism: Homarus americanus; assembly: GCF_018991925.1. Classification (NCBI taxonomy): domain Eukaryota; kingdom Metazoa; phylum Arthropoda; class Malacostraca; order Decapoda; family Nephropidae; genus Homarus; species Homarus americanus. The sequence continues at coordinate 12,396 of NW_024749538.1, read as the reverse complement.
GGTACTAGGCTCAGCTAAGTTCTGTTTTAACAAAAAATCTACCTCCTTTTTCATAATCTCTCTTTTTAGTGGATTTAGTCGATATGCTGATTGCCTACTGGGTTGTACATCATCTGAGATTAGCTTAATATCATGTTTAAGTATATTGCAAAACCCTGGGAGGTCTGACGTGACTTTAGGAAATGTTGATAATAACTAAGTGAGATCTTTTGTTTGAGTTGGATTCAGAACAGAAAAATACTCATCCAAGTTGTTGAGTATGTGACTGTTAGCAGGGTTCTCTTTAGGTAGAGGGAAGTCTAAATTCTCCAATAGATCCATGTCATCTGTCTCCGGCTCCGGCCCTGACCAAACCGTATGCAATACAGGTAGGCTTATAGCCTCTGGGATGTCTTCCTCTGACTGCCTGGAATGGTAAAGTTTCATGAGATTAATGTGAACAAGTTGTGAATCTTTCCTGCGATCAGGAGTATGGACTATATAGTTGAGGGGAGATAGTTTATCAGCATTGATTTGAAAGTTTTGATGGAACCGTTCCAAGCAACCTTGGGAGTGTGGGTGGTAAGCCGAAGATGAACAATGGTCCACACTGAGGTCTTTCATCACCTGTTTGAACAAAGATGGATCAGATTGTTGGGCTGAAATGAGCTCATCCTTACTAATGGTCTTATTGTACAGATCTTCTGTGGGTAGGAAGATATTGGAGGTGGTTTTAGATGAAGAGGGCCCATTTCGCACACTCTGTGACCGGGTGACAGCACAAGATGGGAAAAGGTGAGGAATAGTTTCTTCAAGGTCAGTGGTGGAGTTGACAGGTAAGGGAGAGTCGACTGTCTTTATGTTGGGAACCACTAGATCTCCTACCAAGTCATTACCCAATAATAAATGAATGCCGCTCACAGGCATTGGATCTTTCCTAATGGCTATTTGCACTTCCCCAGTAATCAAGGGACATTGGAGGTGCACTTTAGCTAAGGGATAGGAAGAATGGGATGAGAGATCTGAAATTAGAACACTCTCATTAGTAAATGCGGTAGATATATCAGGAATGACGTTAAACAGGAGGATAGATTGTGCTGCGCCCGTATCACGTAGTATACGAATAGGGAAAGAACGAGACCCCTCTATGATTGAAATTTTTCCCTAATAGGTGAATGAAGAGAAGAGATCCTGATGGGGCCTTTCCACATTGGTGGTTGCTATTGGTTTGGATTTGGGATCCAGGGAACTACTTTTAGCAATTCGACACTTTGGGTGTTTACAAGTCTGGATCGTATGGCCTGGGTTTTTACAGTAAGAACAATAAAACTTGGTTGCATCAGGGGGGGTAGGTGTGGGACCTTTCGACCTACCACTCACGTCCCCAAGGTTATCATCAGAGGAGGACCTAACATGTCGGAAAGTACCACGTTTCCCACGGCACAGTGACTCCACCAGCAAGGCGTACACATCAGCCAGCTCAGCCGCACGTCCTAAATTAACCTCTCCACGCTCCTCCACATGCTTCAAAATGTGAAATGGTATCTTGCTCTTCCACTCCTCCAGGACTACCAAGTTTAACAAATCCTGAGGTGGCCATTAAGAAAACCTAGATAAATTAATTACTGGTCAAAAGATAAGATAAGTGGATTACCCTAGAAAATATCACGGCAGTGGATAACCAGAAAGTCCCGGAAACTACCCAAGTTATACCTAGGGAAATTACACTTATGAATATTGTTCTTCTGAGAAGATCCTTAGATAAGGATAAGAGACTTGAAAGAGGAAGGGCGTATTACGGCATTAATATAAAGATCCTGATTAACAACCCTGAGGTACTTGAAAGAGGAAGGGAGTATTACGGCATTAATATAAAGATCCGGATTAACAACCCTGAGATACTTGAAAGAGGAAGGGCGTATTACGGCATTAATATAAAGATCCGGATTAACAACCCTGAGATACTTGAAAGAGGAAGGGCGTATTATGGCATTTACATAAAGATCCGGATTAACAACCCTTAGATACTTGAAAGAGGAAGGGCGTATTACGGCATTTATATAAAGATCCGGATTAACAACCCTTGAGTAAGCAGGAAGGGCGTATTACGGCATTAATATAAATATCCGGATTAACAACCCTTGAGTTACTTGATTATTGACCCCGAATGAGATGATGAGAAGAACAATAATTGAGGCTTTATAATTATTGGGTCCTGGTAGAGCGGGGCGTCCCAAGATATCACTTCACCCTAAACTAGTGACTATGGAACAGCCTACTCTGGAGTGAGGGTACGGCATTAAACAGATCCGGATTCTTCCCTACACTCGATAAGACTTACTACACGACTGTCACGTGTAATAACAGGTAAGCCTTATGACACTTGGAACCTAATATCCTACGTCTGTCACTCTTACTGTCCGATAATACCAATATATCCACACACATATGAAGGAAACTTTAAACCACCGTAAAGCAATTGTGAACAGAAGTGACTGGGAGGAATAATTAACAAGGAGTTACAAGGGAGGAAGGAATATGGTACTTAAGGTCGTGTCCTGTCACGGTCGCCATTTGTTACGAGTTGGGGATTTAGAATATAGTTAAAAGTCTACCCAGATCCCAACAGGCAACAACAACAAAAAACAAAGACAATCGGACTATAAAAGGGTAGACAAAGGATGCGAGTTTTCGTTGTGTATAATAAAGTACCATAAATTCCTTAACAAAATATTCAGCTTCCTATAAATTACCCTTAACCATACTTAACCTAAACATTAACAGTATATACATATTAATACAACATAAAACAATCGTAAAGCAAGGTGGATGTGGGAGAGGCAATACAAGATTACAAATACTTAAGTGAGGAGCTGAGATGGCTGCCGAGCAAGGCTGAGTATTGTAGAAGACGGTAGGTAGTCACTGTGCCGTAGGTTTAGAGGATAGATGATCCTGTGGTCACTTCCCAGAGAGTAGTGCTCTCTCCTCGAATTCGAGCTGACAAAGAAGACTTGGAGGAAGTGACGCAACAACCAGGATATGGAGAAGGGAAACCCCGGAGTGGTATCTAAGACGAGTCATACTCGTGTCTCGTCCCTAGATGGCGTTGCTCGTGGTGTTGGGTAGGTAGATCAAGACAATAGATGGCGTGGTTCGTAGTGCTGGGTGGAGGGGTTCGTAACATGATGTACTGGGAAGTATTGTGATGTACTGGCAGGTGTTGTGATGTGCTAGGAGGTATTGTGATGTACAGTCAGGTGTTGTAATGTACTGGTAGGTGTTGTGATGTACTGGCAGGTGTTGTGATGTACTGGCAGGTGTTGTGATGTACTGGCAGGTGTTGTGATGTACTGGGAGGTATTGTGATGTACTGGCAGGTGTTGTAATGTACTGGTAGGTGTTGTGATGTACTGGGAGGTATTGTGATGTACTGGCAGGTGTTGTGATGTACTGGCAGGTGTTGTGATGTACTGGCAGGTGTTGTAATGTACTGGCATGTGTTGTTATGTACTGGTAAGTGTTATGATGTGCTGGTAGGTGTTGTGATGTACTGGCAGGTGTTGTGATGTACTGGCATGTGTTGTGACGTGCTGGTAAGTGTTGTGATGTGCTGGTAGGTGTCCATGGCTCTAGAACTGAAGGAAAAGGCGAGGAGAGATAATAGGTGTTGTTATTAAGTGCTGGGAGGAACTGTACAGGATTGTCTCAGATTTAGCCCAGTACGTGAATGTTGAGTGAGTGTGTAAGAGGAGGTGGTGATGTAAAGTCGATACGATACCCTGAAATAAGTGTTGGTTCAGCAGAGAACTGTAGAAGTGAACTGTCGTGAGTATAGTCCCGTTGTCACGGTATTGTAATGTAAACTCTTGCATGGCGATGTCACAAGGGGTCGTGACTGTGATACTGTAGTAGGTGTTGAGGAAGTACTGGCAGGTGTTGTGAGTGTACTGAAAGGTGTTATGACTATACTGGAAGATGTTGAAAGTGTAGAGCAGGTAGAGGTGTAGGGCAGATATGATGTAGGGCAGGTAACGTAGGTACGGTGTAGGACAATTAGGGTGTAGGACAAGCATGGTGTACTAGGGTAGGCAGGGTGTAGGGCAAGCAGGGTGTAGGGTAAGCAAGGTTTATGGCGGACAAAGGAAAAGGACAGTGTGTAGAAACTCAAAGGGCTCGCCGCACCCCTCAACCATGAACGAGGGACGACACTTGGGTTGGACTGGCTGGGGGTGTGGGTAGGTTCGCTTGATCTTGTGATGGCCGGGGAAGTCCAAGGCGAGATAAAGTTGAATATATCCATAATAAAAGTAAATATACCTTTAAAGTCAATAATATATATGTTTTTCCGTATATGTATTTTTATTTGTTAATACAGATACACAATGGACTCATGGATCACACTTCAACTTGGGTAAAACTCGCCCATAGAAAAATGAAATACTAAAAGAGATCTAGGAAGTCAACAAATATTTATATATCAACAGTAGTATATTCCAGGGGTAAATTTAGCTCTAACAGACTCTTATCCAGAAGGTAATATAGCCATAACTTTCCTTTTCATGACAGTAATGCCTCAGCAAACATAAATGATCATACAAGCATAATATATCACTGACATATGACTTACTAACATATATACTATTGTCCTACACGCCCACCACTTGGTACAGTCCTGAGGTAGGGAAGATTTACACGCTGGCCACCACTACACACCACGTATGATGCATCGTGTGTGTGTGTGTGTGTGTGTAATAATAATAAAAATAATAATTAATGGTTTATTGAATGAGCATGGCAGCCGGAAGGCTGAAAATATACAATTACATAATTGTGGAATGGGTCTCTTGGTTTACAAATGATATACAAGTGTGTGTGTGTGTGTGTGTGTGTGTGTGTGTGTGTGTGTGTGTGTGTGTGTGTCAAAATACACTAATTAAATAAAGACAGATAAAGAGACAGACACGAATATCGCTATACAAAAAGATATCCCGTCCACAGTGATGAGAGAGAAAGGATCTCACCAAAGAGACTCCCCTCCCTGTGTGCAGTCCTTAGAGTGGAAACAACGCCAGGACAAAATGGGAGGAGGATCACGATCGAGGTCCTCAGAGCTGGGAATCTTCCTAGTTTTATGTCGCGTCCTTGTCAGTGTTTAGAGTGTACACAAATATGAACCATCGCTGTAAATCACCGTGCAGGCAGCGAGACAGCACACAGGTTATAATGTTCAGCGCTCAAAAAAGTATGATTTTCAAAATAAACAAAGCGACTTACTGTTGTCTCGGTGGGGTTGTCAAAATTCTTATTCCATTGTGTCATATTGTCTCACACAAAAACGTAAAGATAAATGTTAGAGCGAATTACGTGTATTTTGTTATGTGACAGCAGTATGGTAGCCTTCTGTGCTACGTGACAGTAGTATGGTAGCCTACTATGTTACGTGACAGCAGTGTGGTAGCCTACTATGTTACGTGACAACAGTGTGGTAGCCTACTATATTGAGTGACAGCAGTATGGTAGCCTACTATGTTGCGTGACAGCAGTGTGGTAGCCTACTATGTTACGTGACAGCAGTGTGGTAGCCTACTATGTTACGTGACAGCAGTGTGGTAGCCTACTATGTTACGTGACAACAGTGTGGTAGCCTACTATGTTGCGTGACAGCAGTGTGGTAGCCTACTATGTTACGTGACAGCAGTGTGGTAGCCTACTATGTTACGTGACAGCAGTGTGGTAGCCTACTATGTTGCGTGACAGCAGTGTGGTAGCCTACTATGTTACGTGACAGCAGTGTGGTAGCCTACTATGTTACGTGACAGCAGTGTGGTAGCCTACTATGTTACGTGACAACAGTGTGGTAGCCTACTATGTTGCGTGACAGCAGTGTGGTGGCCTACTTTGTTACGTGACAGCAGTGTGGTAGCCTATGTTACGTGACAGCACTGTGGTAGCCTACTATGTTGCGTGGCAGCAGTGTGGTAACCTACTATGTTGCGTGACAGAAGTGTGGTAGCCTATGTTATGGTGACAGCAGTGTGGTAGCCTACTATGTTACGTGACAGCAGTGTGGTAGCCTATGTTACGTGGCAGCAGTGTGGTAGCCTACTATGTTGCGTGACAGCAGTATGGTAGCCTACTATGTTACGTGGCAGCAGTGTGGTAGCCTATGTTACGTGGCAGCAGTGTGGTAGCCCACTATGTTGCGTGGCAGCAGTTTGGTAGCCTATGTTATGGTGACAGCAGTGTGGTAGCCTACTATGTTGCGTGACAGCAGTGTGGTAGCCTACTATGTTGCGTGACAGCAGTGTGGTAGCCTATGTTACGTGGCAGCAGTGTGGTAGCCCACTATGTTATGTGGCAGTAGTGTGGTAGCCTATGTTACGTGACAGCAGTGTGGTAGCCCACTATGTTGTGTGGCAGCAGTGTGGTAGCCTGCATGATGGTATTTAATGTTGCGTGTATAAGTAGTTGACTGTGTCGGGGTGTTGTCTGAGGGTGATGATGTAGTAGTGAGTGAGGTAATGAACTGTGATGGCTGGTTGGGCTCCCGTGTTTATTTAAAGAGCTCCGCTTCCTGGGTGTAATTTGGTCATGTAATAATACTTTACACTCACTCACACACACACACACAGTAACCTCAGTTCTGTAATCATTTCTACGCCCCTGCTCACAGGTTGAGTACACAGTAACTACCCGTTGTCCGCGCTTAGATTTAATTCACACAAAGGATTCAATTTTCAATTTCAATTGTTTATTCCTTGATAGAGGAAGCGGGATCCTAGTGCTGTCACTAGGTACCCCTGTACAATGACACCAGAAGCATCTGGCAGGTGTGACAAGTATATACAGTATAAATATTATAAAGGAGCTCACTAAAGCCTAAGGAAGGAAGGATATTACTTTAACACATAATCAATATTATTTACAAAATATCTGGCCAGTATGGGGAGGATCATCGTGTCTCCGTCAGGGGGTCGTGGAGTGGTGGTCCAGCAGGCGTCACGGAAGCGTTGTGTGTGGGGACATCTTAGGAGGTAGTGGATAAGGGTGCTGCTGTCGGGTCTTCTGCATAATGCACAAGAGCGTTGCCCAGGGGATGCGAGGATACCAATCTCCCAAGCAAAGTCATACCCAATGATGATACGGGCAGCAATCACGTCCCCTTTCCGCGACCCTTTCCCATAGACGTACGAGAGGTCAGGAAGTTTACGGAGAACATCGTACCAGGTGGGAGGGGAGTCCAGGGGGATGGCTGCTTCCCGAGCTTCTCTCTGTTCACACAAAGGAGTGGATGGATGATGGATGGAGACGCCTGAAGGACACCCTTCACCTGGATAATGGATACATACTGAACATATATAGCCGTCTGGATACTGAGACATACCTTATCACAAGCAGATGGATATATACACCAGCTTTTTACAGATCGCAATAAATGGATATTTTTGCAGGGAAAGATTTTTACAGGTATGTTTATTATGTTTTTTTTACATAAATAAATATAAATTTTTAGATACATAAGCAGATGTATACAATATAGTTTTAAATACAAAGATTTTTAGCCACATAGATTATATAACTTTTCATTTATATGTATTTCTACACTCAAATACAGATATATAGCTTTTCACATATATATTTCTACCGCCAGACAGATATACAGTATAGCTTTTCACAGACTTCTAAAAACCCAACAATGAAACTAACTCTACAAGAAGTTTATATTCTCATAACTCAGGTAAAATAACCAGTTGTCCATCTTCCTCGTGTGTTGTCTCAGCTCTGATTACTTCAAGATCAACCTCGCCCTCTGTGTAAAGTCTTCTGTAATTTGAGTAATTTTTTGACGGGTGACGGCACTCTGTTATGGGGATGGAGAGGAGTGAGAGAGTGAGGGGTAATGAGAGAGGACAGAGGGGATGGGAAGGTAAGGTAGACTGAGGGGAAAGATGGATAATTAAGAGGGAAGGAAGGAGAAAATGGAGTGAGAACGATAGGAGGATGATAATTAGTATGGGAGAAACAGTGGGGGAGGAAAGGGAAGAAAAAGAAGAGAGAGATAACGAACAAGAAAAGCAGGAAAGGAGAAAAAATTAACACAAGAAATTAACAAGGAACATAGTAGAGGAAAAGGAAGAGGAGGAAAAAAAGGAAGCAACAAAATGAACGATAGAAGTAAAGAGGAAATAAAAAGGAAAACATAATAAAAAAAATATGATTATCACACACAAGTATAAGTCCTATTACAGTCTTCCCATCTTCCTACAGTAAAGTCAACATGGACGCTTAACTTGCCCCATACCTCCTACAAGAGCACCCTGAGGAGCCGCTTATCGTCTCCACACCCTTCGTTGTGGGCGGCCGGCCCAGGAGTGCGTCTCACACACCAATATCTAAGAATAGCACCAAGATTGACCTGTCTTTATGAACTTGACTATAAAATGAGGGAAAACTATAAAACCACAATAAGAGTCAAGCCACCTGTCACCGTCTGAGAGAGGAATATTACCGATGATATATTGTGTTGTTGAAATATGTGAAGAATTTGATGGTTTTTCGTAGAGTAATGAGAAACAAATAGTGCTGACCTCTCCCTAGTTTGATCTAAAACAATAAACGTAAGTCACACACACACACACACACACACGTATATGTATAAGGAAATAATAAACTTTACTTTTATTACTAAAACGCATTGTATCGTATATATTTATGGCCCCTATCAACAACAACAACAACATACAAATACGAAGTAACAACTGGGAATTATTAACGTGATCAGATCCTTTGTTTGAGGAGCTGATTCCCTGACAGGATGATGACTCCAGGGGACTGTGTCCATTGTGGGCACTAGACCACCGTGGGCGGAGAACACTAGTGAAGCCTTTACTGTTGCTAGAGTGAGAGAGTTGATCAATTTGTACATGTTCAGTCAACCCAATTACAGGGATGTACATAAGTTGTTGTTGAAGTACCTATGGCGTATTTTTTTTAACATTCTACCCTTCCATCTGTTTCGGGTGACGCACACAGCCTTATGTCAGGTATCAGGGCATAATATTGGGTCTCTCCTTCCATTCATGAACGTCTTCGACTCAGGATAAGGTAAAGACGCTTCCCCCCCCCCCCTATCTAGGATGATAAGCTCGGCCCCGTGACTGAATAAAATAAGCGTGGCGTCCACCGTCGGCTGGAATGACAGGCATGGCGGTGTAAGAGGCTAGGGGGAGCATATTTTACCATATTTATCTTATCAATCTGAGAGCTGGGAGGATTGGTTCACCCTGCAATACCTTTACCGCAATATATGATGTTCGCCTTCCTGCAAAAATACTTTACCCAAAAATCGTGATTGGAATATTACCATGATAGAGGGATTTGTGTTGTCTTGTAGTGCCACTGATCCATCACTGAGGAATGTTGTAGTGCCACTGATCCATCACTGAGGAATGTTGTAGTGCCATTGATCCATCCCTGAGGAATGTTGTAGTGCTACTTGTCCACCACTGAGGAATGTTGAAGTGCCACTTATCCATCACTGAAGATTGTTGTATTGCCACTTGTCCACCACTGAGGAATGTTGTAGCGCCACTGATCCACCACTGAGGAATGTTTTAGTGCCACTAATCCACCACTGAGGAATGTTGTAGTGCCACTTGTCCATCACTGAGGAATGTTGTAGTGCCACTTGTCCACCACTGAGGAATGTTGTAGCGCCACTGATCCACCACTGAGGAATGTTGTAGTGCCACTGATCCACCAGTGATGCAGCTCGACTCGTGACGCTGCGTATACATCGTTATAGCGAGGTTGGTCTAAACAAGTTAAAGCCATCCTGTGTTATTGAGGTTTAACGAGTGACATAAATAAGTGTAAGTGAACCATAAAAGATCCTGTGTACAGTATCGTGAGGGGAACATTATGAGGTCAAGTATGAGTAACCAGTGACCCTTGACCTGGCGTGACCTTGTTAACACTTGCCGCCCTGCTAGTGAATGGCTGTATACTGTAAATACACTGATGGACAACGGTTCAACATCGATTGAATTGACGCGTTTATTTACCGTATCCATGCATGAAGCTTGTGAAGACCATGTGTATAGTGTATATAAATGTATGTTGGTATTGATTAAGCTTTAGTTAAGATATAAATACAGCCTTTTAAAAGTGATTTGCTTTCTTGTTACTTGTGGCTGACTGCTGGGTGAGTGTGATGAGTTTACGGAGTTAGTGTTGCGCTGGCTGAGGGCCAGGACTGTGGAGTGGGGGCTGAGTCATCAAGTCATCAACTGTGTGGTGTGGTAGGGGGCTGATATGTCAACTGTAGAGTGGGGGCTGAATCATCAGCTGTGCAGTGGGTGAGTGGGGGCTGAGTCAGCTGTAGAGTGGTGGTTGCGTCATCAACTGTGAAGTGGGGTCTGTCATTAACTGTGGGGTGAGGGGAGTTGGGGGCTGAGTTATTTAGCTGTGGTGGGGGAGATGGGGATGAGTCATAAACTGTGGAGTGGAGGGGGCTGAGTCATTATCTGTAGAGTGGGGACTTAATCATTATCTGTAGAGTGGGGACTTAATCATTAACTGTAGCGTGGAAGAATTGGGGCTGAGTCATTAACTGTAGAGTGGAACGAGTGGAGAATAATTCATTAGCTGGAGTAAGGGGAGTGGGGGCTGAGTCATTAATGGTGGAGTGGGACGAGTGGAGACTTAAGTCATAAGCTGTAGTGGGGGGAGTGGGGGCTGAGTAATTAATGGTGGGGTGAGGAATGGGTGCGGAGTCATTACCTGTACAGTGGGAGAAGTGGGGATTCACTGAGTCGTCAACTGTGTAATGAGGGAGTGGGGCTGAGTTAATAACTGTGTGGAGTGGGGGTATTTGGGGCTGAGTAATCACCTGGGGAGTGGGAGCTGAGTCATCAACTACAGAGTGGGGCTGAGTCATTAACTGTGAAGCGGGGACTGAATCATTAACTGCGGAATGGGGGCTGAACAATAAATTTGGAGGGGGGGGGGGGTTGAGCCATTACTGGAGTGGGGTCTGACTTATTACCTGTGAAGGAGGCTGCCTCATCAACTGTGGAGTAGGAGGGTGGGTGGGTGGGTGGTTTGGAAGATAGTCTTTCTGATCTGCCTCTTAACAACATCGAGGTCCAGATCAACTACAGTGAGCACAAATAAAATGTTTTGGCAAAAGATATCCTGCGACGATTAGCGATTCCAGAATCTTCAAGTCTAATTCATTTGATGCTTTAATATTTGAAAAAAATAAAAGATATCTTGGGTCACTTTCATTTCCTCTCTCTGATGATGTACAAAGGAATGTTTGGGTTTGTTATCTGGTAAAGAAGTACGGATTGGTAGACCCAAGTGTTCACTATTTCTTACCGTAAAGCTACGGACTGCAGAACTGGGATTAGGATAGTGACTTAGGTTGGGAGAGTTAAGATGCTGGGCAATGAGATTATTAATAGTCATAGCTGCCATTATAACAAGACTCCTGTTCCCCCGACACACATCACCACCACAGCTCCTTTTACCATCTGTTGTCTCTATTGACGGATCATTAGTCATCAGCTGCCCTCTCATGTACCCCTTGGTCTTCTTCCCTCGAGAACTATTACCTCCCTCATCACATTTACTTCCTTGGTGTCCTGCTACAGTAAGACGAGTGAAAACTGCTGTAAAAAGACACTAATTTTTTGGTTCCTCACGCGGGTAGTTTGGGCAGATTTGGTTAAATGTGGTTAGGTTTGGCCTGGTTACAGTGTGTTTTGGATTATCTGGTTATATTTGTCTTATTTTTTATATATCTGTATACGTAAATAATTAAAGTTCTGAAACATAATCCTTTTTATGGATATCAATCTGGCTTCAACTTGTGACAGCTTTCGAACGAGTGAATTTGATTTTCTTTTCTTATTGATCGGATATATTGACAACGAGAGACTGAATCTAATATTAACTTAACCTTAATATGACATTGATACATATATGAATTATAAGCGATTACACTGCCCTGCATAGTTTTTGAGGTTTGTGTATTATTAAGCTTTTCTGGGTGTATTTTGCATGCTGATCTCAAAAATGTTATCCATTTTGCTCATTCAGGTCAGAATTTTGTGCTATAGCATTTTAAGCAGAGATTCAGGTAAAATATTGGCATTTTTCGCTCAAAATGGGGTCCTCATATTCGTTCATTAAAAAAATCATCCGAGACATTGGCAAGCCTCACAGAAAAGATTTTGGTCAGTTTTAATGCCCTTACGATGCATTTAAATACACCCACGTGCTCGCCGGCCATTTAAATGTCCGCCGTGACGCAAAGGAAAAGAGTATATATCCGTGTTTTTTTACATATATTTTTTCACAATTAAATTTCTTTTTCATCTGGTGGTACATGGCATGTACTAGCAACCA
>NW_024749537.1:0-23185 GCF_018991925.1 Homarus americanus | reverse complement strand
GTTGCCTTTGTTATGCTTGATCGGGGACTTTGTTATACTCGATCAGGGGACTTTGTTAACTCGATCAGGGGCCTTTGTTATATTCGATGAGGAGCCTTTGTTATACTCGATCAAGGGACTTTGTTATAGTCGATTAGGGGTCTTTGTTGTACTCGATCAGGGGGCTTTGTTTTACTCGATCAGGGGCCTTTGTTATACCTGATAAGGGGCCATTGTTATACTCGATCAGGGGAGTTTGTTATACTCGATAAGGGGACTTTGTTATACTCGATGAGGGGCTTTGTTATACCTGAACAGGGGACGTTGTTATACTCGATCAGGGGACTTTGTTATGCTCGATCAAGGGGCTTTGTTATACTCGATCAGTGGACTTTGTTATACTCGATCAGGGGACTTTGTTATACTCGACCAGGGGCCTTTGTTGTACTCGATGAGGGGCCTCTGTTGTACTCGATCAGGGGCCTTTGTTATACTCGATAAGGGGCCTTTCTTATACTCGATTAGGGTACTTTGTTATACTCGATTAGGGGACTTTGTTGTACTTGATCAGGGCCCTTTGTTATACTCGATCAGGGGGCTTTGTTATACTCGATTAGGGGGCTTTGTTATACTTGATCAGGGGAGTTTTCTATTCTAGATCAGTGGAATTTGCCTTACTCGATCAGGGAACTTTGTTATACTCTATCAGGGGACTTTGTTATACTCGATCAGGGAACTTTGTTATACTCGTTCAGGGGGCTTTGTTATACTCGTTCAGATGACTTTGTTATACTCGATCAGGGGACTTTGTTATACTCGATCAGGAGACTTTCTTATACTCGATGAGGGGACTTTTTATACTCGATCAGTGGAATTTGTTATACTCAATTAGGGGACTTTAGTATACTCGATCAGGGGACTTTGCTATACTCGATCATGGGGCTTTATTATACTCGATAAGGGGCCTTTGTTATACTCGATGAGGGGACTTTGTTATTCTCGATTTGGGGAATTTGTTATACTTGATCAGGGGACTTTGTTATACTCGATCAGGGGATTTTGTTATACTCGATGAGGGGCTTTGTTATTCTTGATGAGGGGACTTTGTTATACTCGATCAGGGGCCTTTGTTGTACTCGATGAGGCGCCTTTGTTGTACTCGATCAGGGGCCTTTGTTGATACTCGATCACGGGACTTTGTTATACTCGGTGAGGGGCCTTTATTACACTCGATCAGGGAACTTTGTTATACTTCATAAGGAGATAAGGGGCCTTTGTTATACTCGATCAAGGATCTTTGTTATACTCGTTCAGGGGGCTTTGTTATACTCGGTCAGGTGACTTTGTTATACTCGATGAGGGGGGGCTTTGTTATACTCTATTAGGGGACTTTGCTATACTCGATCAGGGAAGTTTGTTATACTCTATCAGGGGACTTTGTTATACTCGATCAGGGATCTTTGTTATACTCGTTCTGGGGGCTTTGTTATACTCGGTCAGGTGACTTTGTTATACTCGATGAGGGGGCTTTGTTATACTCTATCAGGGGACTTTGTTATACTCGATCAGGGATCTTTGTTATACTCGTTCAGGGGACTTTCTTACACTCGATCAGGGGAATTTGTTATTTTCGATCAGGGTGCTTTGTTATACTCGATTAGGGGACTTTGTTATACTCGATCAGGGGACTTTGTTATACCCGATCAGTGGACTTTGTTTTATTCGATCAGGGGACTTTGTTATACTCGATCAGGGGACTTTGTTATACTCGATCAGAGGACTTTGTTATACTCGACCAGAGGACTTTGTTATACTTGATCAGGGGACATTGTTATACTCTATCAGGGGACTTTGTTATACTAGATGAGGGGGCTTTATTATACTTGATCAGGGGACTTTGTTATACTCGATCACGGGCCTTTGTTGTACTCGATAAGGGGCCTTTGTTATACTCGATCAGGGGACTTTGTTATACTCGATGAGGGGACTTTTTTATACTCGATCAGGGGAATTTGTTATACTCGATCAGGGGACTTTGTTATACTCGATCAGGGACTTTGTTATACTCGATTAGGACTTTTGTTATATTTGGATGAGGGCTGATCAGTGGACTTTGTTATACCTGATCAGGGACCTTAATATACTCGCTGGATCAGGGACTTTGTTATACTCGTTCAGGGGGCTTCGGGTTATACTCTCGTTCAGGTGACTTTATATACTCGATCAGGGACTTTGTTATACTCGATCAGGGACTTTTAATATACTGGATCAGGGACTTTGTTGTACTCGGGATCATGGGGCTTTTGTTATACCTCGATAAGGGCCTTTGTTATACCTAAATGAGGGGACTTTGTTATTCTCGATTTGGGGAATTTGTTATACTTGATCAGGGGACTTTGTTATACTCGATCAGGGGATTTTGTTATACTCGATGAGGGGACTTTTTATACTCGATCAGTGGAATTTGTTATACTCGATCAGGGGATTTTGTTATACTCGATGAGGGGACTTTTTATACTCGATCAGTGGAATTTTTTATACTCGATGAGGGGACTTTGTTATACGCAATCAGGGGACTTTGTTTTACTCGATCAGGGGCCTTTGTTATACTCGATCAGGGGACTTTGTTATACACAACCAGGGGACTTTGTTATACTCGATCAGGGGCCTTTGTTATACTCGATCAGGGGACTTTGTTATACTCAATCTGGGGACTTTGTTATACTCGATCAGTGGCCTTTGTATATTCGATCGGGACTTTGATATACTCGATCAGGGGACTTTGTTATATTCGATGAGGAGCCTTTGTTATACTCGATCGGGCGACTTTGTTATACTCGATCAGGGGTCATTGTTGTACTCGATCAGGGGCTTTGTTGTACTCGATCAGGGGCCATTGTTATACTCGATAAGGGGCCATTGTTATACTCGATCAGGGGACTTTGTTATACTCGATAAGGGGACTTTGTTATACTCGATGAGGGGCTTTGTTGTACTCGATCAGGGGGAGTGTTATACTCGATAAGGGGCCATTGTTATACTCGATCAGTGGACTTTGTTATACTCTATCAGGGGACTTTGTTATACTCGATGAGCGGCCTTTGTTTTACTCTATCAGGGGACTTTGTTATACTGGATCTGGGGACTTTGTTATATTCGATCAGTTGTCTTTGTTATTCTTGATCAGGGGACTTTGTTATACTCGTCCAGGGGCCTTTGTTATACTCGATAAGGGCAGTTGTTATAGTCGATTAGGGGCCTTTGTTATACTCGATCAGGGCCCTTTGTTATACTCGATCAGGTGGCTTTGTTATACTCGATCAGGGGGCTTTGTTATACTTGATCAGGGGACTTTGTTATACTGGATGAGTGGACTTTGTTATACTCGATCAGCGGACTTTAATATACTCGATGAGGGGACTTTGCCTTACTCGATCAGGGAACTTTGTTATCCTCTATCAGGGGACTTTGTTATACTCGATCAGGGATCTTTGTTATACTCGTTCAGGGGGCTTTGTTATACTCGTTCAGGTGACTTTGTTATACTCGTTAAGGGGACTTTGTTATACTCGATGAGGGGACTTTTTATACTCGATCAGGGGACTTTGCTATACTCGATCAGGGGACTTTGCTATACTCGATCAGGGGGCTTTGTTATACTCGATAAGGGGCCTTTGTTATGCTCGATGAGGGGACTTTGTTATTCTCACTTAGGGGAATTTGTTATACTTGATCAGGGGACTGTTTTACTCGATCAGGAGATTTTGTTATACTCGAATAGGGGCTTTGTTATTCCTGATGAGGGGACTTTGTTATACTCGATCAGGGGCCTTTGTTGTACTCGATCAGGGGCCTTTGTTGTACTCGATCAGGGGCCTTTGTTGTACTCGATCACGGGACTTTGTTATACTCGATCAGAGGCCTTTATTACACTCGATCAGGAAACTTTGTTATACTCGATAAGGGGCATTTGTTAAACTCGATCAGGGATCTTTGTTATACTCGTTCAGGGGGCTTTGTTATACTCGGTCATGTGACTTTGTTATACTCAATGAGGGGGCTGTGTTATACTCTATCAGGGGACTTTGCTATACTTGATCAGGGAAGTTTGTTATACTCGATAAGGGGCCTTTGTTATACTCGATGAGGGGACTTTGTTATACTCGATGAGGGGAATTTGTTATACTCGATCAGGGGACTTTGTTTTACTCGATCAGGGGACTTTGTTATACTCGATGAGGGGACTTTGAATATACTCGATCAGGGGATTTTGTTATACTCGATCAGGGGCCTTTGTTATACTCGATCAGGGGCCTTTGTTATACTCGATGAGGAGCTTTTGTTATACTCGATCAGGGGACTTTGTCATACTCGATCAGGGGACTTTGTTGCACTCGATGTGGGGGCTTTGTTGTACTCGATCAGGGGCCTTTGTTATACTCGATAAGGGGCCATTGTTATACTCGATCAGGGACATTGTAATACTCGATAAGGGGACTTTGTTATACTCGATGAGGGTGCTTTGTTATACTCGATTAGGGGACTTCGTTATACTCGATCAGGGGACTTTGTTATACTCGATCAGGGGACTTTAATATACTCGATCAGGAATCTTTGTTATACTCTATCAGGGGACTTTGTTATACTCGATCAGGGGACTTTGTTATACTCGATGAGTGGCCTTTGTTTTACTCTATCAGGGGACTTTGTTATACTGGATCTGGGGACTTTGTTATACTCGATCAGGGTTCTTTGTTATTTTTGATCAGGGGACTTTATTATAGTTGATCTGGGCAGATCAGTGGACTTTGTTATACTCGATGAGGGACTTTAATATACTCGATCAGGGGACTTTGCTATACTCGATGAGGGGACTTTGTATATACTCGATCAGGGGATTTTGTTATACTCGATCAGGGGCCTTTGTTATACTCGATCAGGGGCCTTTGTTATACTCGATGAGGAGCTTTTGTTATACTCGATCAGGGAACTTTGTCATACTCGATCAGGGGACTTTGTTGCACTCGATGAGGGGCTTTGTTGTACTCGATCAGGGGCCTTTGTTATACTCGATAAGGGGCCATTGTTATACTCGATCAGGGACATTGTTATACTCGATAAGGGGACTTTGTTATACTCGATGAGGGTGCTTTGTTATACTCGATCGGGGGACTTTGTTATACTCGATATGGGGCCTTTGTTATAATCGATTAGGGGACTTCGTTATACTCGATCAGGAGACTTTGTTATACTCGATCAGGGGACTTTAATATACTCGATCAGGGATCTTTGTTATACTCTATCAGGGGACTTTGTTATACTCGATCAGGGATCTTTGTTATACTCGATCAGGGGACTTTGTTATACTCGATGAGTGGCCTTTGTTTTACTCTATCAGGACTTTGTTATACTCTCGATCAGGGATCTTTGTTTATCTCGTTCTGGGGAGCTTTGTTATACTCAGTCAGGTGACTTTGTTATACTCGATGAGAACTTTGTTATACTCTATCAGGGGACTGTTATACTCGATCGAGGGATCTTTGTTATACTCGTTCAGGGGACTTTGTTATACTCGATCAGGGGATTTTGTTATACTCGATGAGGGGGCTTTATTATACTTGATCAGAGGACTTTGTTATACTCGATCAGGGGACTTTGTTATACTCGATCAGGGGACTTTGTTATACTTGATCAGGGGCTTTTATTATACTCGATGAGGCGGCTTTGATATACTCGATGAGGGGACTTTGTTATACTTGATCAGGGGTCTTTGTTATACTCGATCAGTGGACTTTGTTATACTTGATAAGGGGACTTTAATATACTCGATCAGGGGACTTTGTTATACTCGATGAGGGGGCTTTGTTATACTCTATCAGGGGACTTTGTTATACGCGATGAGGAGACTTTCTTATTCTCAATCAAGGGACTTTGTTATACTGGATGAGTGGACTTTGTTATACTCGATCAGGGAATTTAATATACTCGATCAGGGGAATTTGCTTTTCTCGATGGGGGGCCTTTGTTATACTCGATGAGGGGACTTTCTTACACTCGATCAGGGAAATTTGTTATTTTCGATGAGGGGGCGTTGTTATACTCGATCAGTGGACTTTATTATACTCGATCAGTGGACTTTGTTATACTCGATCAGGGGACTTTGTTATACTCGATCAGGTGACTTTGTTATACTCGATCAGGGGGCTTTGTTATACTTGATCAGGGGACTTTTTTATTCTAGATCAGTGGACTTTGCCTTACTTGCTTAGGGAACTTTGTTATACTCGATCAGGGAACTTTGTTGTACTCGATGAGGGGCCTTTGTTATACTCGATAAGGGGACTTTGTTATACTCGATGAGGGGAACTTTTTATACTCGATCAGGGGGCTTTGTTATACTCGATAAGGGGCCTTTGTTATACTCGATCAGGGGACTTTGTTATTCTCACTTAGGGGAATTTGTTATACTTGATCAGGGGACTGTTATACTTGATCAGCGGATTTTGTTATACTCGGTGAGGGGCTTTGTTATTCTTGATGAGGGGACTTTGTTATACTCGATCAGGGGCCTTTGTTGTACTCGATGAGGGGCCTTTATTGTACTCGATCAGGGGCCTTTGTTGTACTCGATCACAGGACTTTTTTATACTCGATCAAGGGCCTTTATTACACTCGATCAGGAAACTTTGTTATACTCGATAAGGGGCCTTTGTTATACTCGATCAGGGATCTTTGTTATACTCGTTCAGGGGGCTTTGTTATACTCGGTCATGTGACTTTGTTATACTTGATGAGGGGGCTGTGTTATGCTCTAACAGGGGACTTTGCTATACTCGATCAGGGAAGTTTGTTATACTCGATAAGGGGCCTTTGTTATACTCGATGAGGGGACTTTGTTATACTCGATCAGGGGAATTTGCTATACTCGATCAGGGGACTTTGTTATACTCGATAAGGTACTTTTGTTATACTCGATCAGGGGACTTTGTTATACTCGATAAGGGACTTTTGTTATACTCGATCAGGGGAATTTGTTATACTCGATCAGGGGACTTTGTTATACTTGATCAGGGGACTTTGTTGTACTCGATAAGGAAACTTTGTTATACTCGATCAGTGGACTTTGTTATACTCGATCGGGGGACTTTGTTATACTCGATTTGGGGCTTTGTTATACTCGATAAGGGACTTTTGTTATACTCGATCAGGGGAATTTGTTATACTCGATCAGGTGACTTTGTTATACTCGATCAGGGGACTTTGTTATACTCGATCAGGGGACTTTGTTATACTCGATCAGGGGACTTTGCTATACTTGATGAGGGGCCTTTGTTATACTCGTTCAGGGGAATTTGTTGTACTTGATCAGGGTACATCAGTGGACTTTGTTATACTCGATCAGGGGACTTTAATATACTCGATCAGGGGACTTTGCTATACTCGATGAGGGGCCTTTGTTATACTCGATTAGGGGCCTTTGTTATATTCGATCAGGGGACTTTGTTATACTCAATCTGGGGACTTTGTTATACTCGATCAGTAGCCTTTGTTATACTCGATCGGGGACTTTGTTATACTTGATCAGGGGACTTTGTTAACTCGATCAGGGGCCTTTGTTATATTCGATGAGGAGCCTTTGTTATACTCGATCAGGGGACTTTGTTATACTCGATAAGGGGCCATTGTTATACTCGATCAGGGGACTTTGTTATACTCGATAAGGGGACTTTGTTATACTCGTTGAGGGGCTTTGTTATACCTGAACAGGGGACTTTGTTATACTCGATCAGGGGACTTTGTTATTCTCGATCAAGGGGCTTTGTTATACTCGATCAGTGGACTTTGTTATACTCGATCAGGGGACTTTGTTATGCTCGACCAGGGGCCTTTGTTGCACTCGATGAGGGGCCTTTGTTGTACTCGATCAGGGGCCTTTGTTATACTCGATATGGGGCCTTTGTTATACTCGATTAGAGGACTTTGTTATACTCGATCAGGGGGCTTTGTTATTCTCGAGCAGGGAACTTTATTATACTCGTTCAGGGGGCTTTGTTATACTCGTTCAGGTGACTTTGTTATACTCGATCAGGGGAATTTGTTATACTCAATTAGGGGACTTTAATATACTCGATCAGGGGACTTTGCTATACTCGATCATGGGGCTTTGTTATACTCGATAAGGGGCCTTTGTTATACTCGATGAGGGGACTTTGTTATTCTCGATTTGGGGAATTTGTTATTCTTGATCAGGGGACTTTGTTATACTCGATCAGGGGATTTTGTTATACTCGATGAGGGGCTTTGTTATTCTTGATGAGGGGACTTTGTTATACTTGATCAGGGGACTTTGTTATACTCGATCAGGGGATTTTGTTATACTCGATGAGGGGACTTTTTATACTCGATCAGTGGAATTTGTTATACTTTCGATGAGGGCTTTGTTATTCTTGATGAGGGACTGTTATACTCGATCAGGGCGCTGTTATTACTCGATGAGGGCCTTTGTTGTATTACTCGATCAAGGGGCCTTTATTTGTACTTCGATCACGGGACTTTGTTAGCATACTCGTAGAGGGGCTTTGTTATACTCAGTCAAGTGACTTTGTTATACTCGATGAGGGCATTATACTCAGTCAAGTGACTTTGTTATACTTTCGATGAGGGGGCTTTGTTATACTCTATTAGGGGACTTTGCTATACTCGATCAGGGATCTTGTTATACTCGTTCAGGGGATATTCTTACACTCGATCAGAATTTGTTATTTTTCGATCAGGGCTTTGTTGCTTCTCGATTAGAGGACTTTGTTATACTCGATCAGGGATCTTTGTTATACTCGTTCAGGGGACTTTCTTACACTCGATCAGGGGAATTTGTTATTTTCGATCAGGGGGCTTTGTTATACTCGATTAGGGGACTTTGTTATACTCGATCAGGGGACTTTGTTATACCCGATCAGTGGACTTTGTTTTATTCGATCAGGGGACTTTGTTATACTCGATCAGGGGACTTTGTTATACTCGATCAGGGGACTTTGTTATACTCGATCAGGGGACTTTGTTATACTCGATCAGGGGACTTTGTTATACTCTATCAGGGGACTTTGTTATACTCGATGAGGGGGCTTTATTATACTTGATCAGGGGACTTTGTTATACTCGATCACGGGCCTTTGTTGTACTCGATGAGGGGGCTTTATTATACTTGATCAGGGGACTTTGTTATACTCGATCAAGGGACTTTGTTATACTCGATGAGGGGACTTTTTTATACTCGATCAGGGGAATTTGTTATACTCGATGAGGGGACTTTGTTATACTCGATCAGGGGACTTTGTTATACTCGATTAGGGGACTTTGTTATAGTTGATGAGGGCAGATTAGTGGACTTTGTTATACTCGATAAGGGGACTTTAATATAATCGATCAGGGTACTTTGCTATACTCGATGAGGGGCCTATGTTATACTCGATCAGGGGACTTTGTTATACGCAATCAGGGGACTTTGTTTTACTCTATCAGGGGACTTTGTTATACACAAACAGGGGACTTTGTTATACTCGATTAGGGGCCATTGTTATACTCGATCGGGGGACTTTGTTATACTCAATCTGGGGACTTTGTCATACTCAATCAGGGGCCTTTGTTATATTCGATCGGGACTTTGATATACTCGATCAGGGGCCTTTGTTATATTCGATGAGGAGCCTTTGTTATACTCGATCATGCGACTTTGTTATACTCGATCAGGGGTCATTGTTGTACTCGATCAGGGGGCTTTGTTGTACCCGATCAGGGGCCATTGTTATACTCGATAAGGGGCCATTGTTATACTCGATCAGGGGACTTTGTTATACTCGATAAGGGGACTTTGTTATACTCGATGAGGGGCTTTGTTGTACTCGATCAGGGCCCATTGTTATACTCGATAAGGGGCCATTGTTATACTCGATCAGTGGACTTTGTTATACTCTATCAGGGGAATTTGTTATACTCGATGAGGGGCCTTTGTTTTACTCTATCAGGGGACTTTGTTATACTGGATCTGGGGACTTTGTTATACTCGATCAGTTTTCTTTGTTATTCTTGATCAGGGGACTTTGTTATACTCCACCAGGGGCCTTTGTTGTACTCGATCAGGGGCCTTTGTTATACTCGATAAAGGGCAGTTGTTATACTCGATTAGGGGACTTTGTTATACTCGATCAGGTGACTTTGTTATACGTGATCAGGGCCCTTTGTTATACTCGATCAGGGGGCTTTGTTATACTCGATGAGGGGACATTTTATACTCGATCAGGGGACTTTCCTATACTCGATCAGGGGAGTTTGCTATACTCGATCAGGGGGCTTTGTTATACTCGATAAGGGGCCTTTGTTATACTCGATGAGGGGACTTTGTTATTCTCACTTAGGGGAATTTGTTATACTTGATCAGGGGACTGTTTTACTCAATCAGGAGATTTTGTTATACTCGAATAGGGGCTTTGTTATTCTTGATGTGGGGACTTTGTTATACTCGATCAGGGGCCTTTGTTGTACTCGATAAGGGGCCTTTGTTGTACTCGATGAGGGGCCTTTGTTGTACTCGATCACGGGACTTTGTTATACTCGATCAGGGGCCTTTATTACACTCGATCAGGAAACTTTGTTATACTCGATAAGGGGCTTTTGTTATACTCGATCAAGGATCTTTGTTATACTCGTTCAGGGGGCTTTGTTATACTCGGTCATGTGACTTTGTTATACTCGATGAGGGGGCTGTGTTATACTCTATCAGGGGGCTTTGCTATACTCGATCAGGGAAGTTTGTTATACTCGATAAGGGGCCTTTGTTATACTCGATGAGGGGACTTTGTTATACTCGATCAGG
The DNA here is from genome assembly GCF_018991925.1 of Homarus americanus. NCBI lineage: Eukaryota > Metazoa > Arthropoda > Malacostraca > Decapoda > Nephropidae > Homarus > Homarus americanus. The sequence continues at coordinate 12,336 of NW_024749537.1, read as the reverse complement.
GGAATTTGTTATACTCGAACATGGGACTTTGTTTTTATTCGATCAGGGGACTTTGTTATACTCGATCAGGGGACTTTGTTATAGTTGATCAGGGCAGATCAGTGGATTTTGTTATACTCGATGAGGGACTTTAATATAATCGATCAGGGTACTTTGCTATACTCGATGAGGGGCCTATGTTATACTCGATCAGGGGACTTTGTTATACGCAATCAGGGGACTTTGTTTTACTCGATCAGGGGCCTTTGTTATACTCGATCAGGGGACTTTGTTATACACAACCAGGGGACTTTGTTATACTCGATCAGGGGCTTTTGTTATTCTCGATCAGGGGACTTTGTTATACTCAATCTGGGGACTTTGTTATACTCGATCAGTGGCCTTTGTTATATTCGATCGGGACTTTGATATACTCGATGAGGGGACTTTGTTATATTCGATGAGGAGCCTTTGTTATACTCGATGAGGAGCCTTTTGTTATACCTCGATCAGGCGACTTTTGTTATACCCCTGATCAGGGTCATTAAGTTGTACTGATCAGGGGGCTGTTGTACCCGATCAGGGCCAGCTGTTATACTCGATAAGGGCCATTGTTATACTCGATCAGGGGACTTTTGTTATACTCGATAAGGGACTTTTGTTACCTCGATGAGGGGCTTTGTTGTACCTCGATCAGGGCCATTGTTATACTCGATAAGGGCCATTGTTATACCTTCGATCAGTGGACTTTTGTTATGCCCCTTTGCGAGGGACCCCTTTCTATACTCGATGAGGGGCCTTGTTTTTACCCCTATCAGGGGGACTTTGTTATACCGATCTGGGGGACCCTGTTATACTCGATCAGTTTTTGTTATTCTTGGGATCAGACTTGTTATACTCCACCAGGGCCCTTTTTTGTTGTACCCGGATCAGGGCCTTTTGTTATACTCGATAAGGAGCAAGCAGTTATTATATCGATTAGGAATTCCCGGTTATACCTGATCAGGACTTTTGTAATACGTATTCGTGCCCTTTGTTATACTCTCGATCAGGGGCTTTGTTATACCTGGATGAGGGATCTTTATACTCGATCAGGGACTTTTGCTATACCTCGATCAGGGGAGTTTGCTATACCGATCAGGGACTTTGTTATACTCGATAAGGGGCCTTTTTGTTATACTCGCTGATGAGGATCTTGTTATTCTCACCTTATAGGGAATTTGTTACACTTGATCAGGGACCGTTTTTACCGACTGTGGTATTTTGTTATACTCGAATAGGGGCTTTGTTATTCCTGATGAGGGGACTTTGTTATACTCGATCAGGGGCCTTTGTTGTACTCGATAAGGGGCCTTTGTTGTACTCGAACAGGGGCCTTTGTTTTACTCGATCACGGGACTTTGTTATACTCGATCCGGGGCCTTAATTACACTCGATCAGGAAACTTTGTTATACTCGATAAGGGGCCTTTGTTATACTCGATCAGGGATCTTTGTTATACTCGTTCAGGGGGCTTTGTTATACTCGGTCATGTGACTTTGTTATACTCGATGAGGGGGCTGTGTTATACTCTATCAGGGGGCTTTGCTATACTTGATCAGGGATGTTTGTTATACTCGATAAGGGGCCTTTGTTATACTCGATGAGGGGACTTTGTTATACTCGATCAGGGGAATTGGTTATACTCGATCAGGGGAGTTTGTTTTACTCGATCAGGGGACTTTGTTATACTCGATCAGGGGACTTTGTTATAGTTGATGAGGGCAGATCAGTGGACTTTGTTATACTCGATGAGGGACTTTAATATACTCGATCAGGGGACATTGCTATACTCGATGAGGGGACTTCGTATATACTCGATCAGGGGATTTTGTTATACTCGATGAGGGGCCTTTGTTATACTCGATGAGGAGCTTTTGTTATACTCGATCAGAGGACTTTGTCATACTCGATCAGGGGACTTTGTTGCGCTCGATGAGGGGGCATTGTTGTACTCGATCAGGGGCCTTTGTTATACTCGATAACGGGCCATTGTTATACTCGATCAGGGACATTGTTATACTCGATAAAGGGACTTTGTTATACTCGATGAGGGTGCTTTCTTATACTCGATTAGGGGACTTCGTTATACTCGATCAGGGGACTTTGTTATACTCGATCAGGGGACTTTAATATACTCGATCAGGGATCTTTGTTATACTCTATCAAGGGACTTTGTTATACTCGATCAGGGATCTTTGTTATACTCGATCAGGGGACTTTGTTATACTCGATGAGTGGCCTTTGTTTTACTCTATCAGGGGACTTTGTTATACTGGATCTGGGGACTTTGTTATACTCGATCAAGGTTCTTTGTTATTCTTGATCAGGGGACTTTGTTATACTCGACCAGGGGCCTTTGTTGTACTCGATCAGGGGCCTTTGTTGTACTCGATCAGGGGCCTTTGTTATACTCGATTAGGGGACTTTGTTCGATGGGGACTTTGTTATACTCGATCGGGCGCTGTTATACTCGATCAGAGGCTTTATTATACTTTCGATCAGGGGGCTTTGTTATACTTGATCAGGGGGACTTTGTTATACTAGATCAGTGGTTTTGGTATGCCGATCAGGGGACTTTAATATACTCGATCAGGATCTGTGTATACTCTGTGGGGAATGCTGTTATACTCGATGAGGATCTTTATTGCCACTGTTCAGGGGCTTTGTTATACTCGTTCAGTGACTTTGTTATACTCGATCAGGGGACTTTGTTATTCTCGATGAGGAGACTTTCTTATACTCGATGAGGGGACTTTAATATACTCGATCAGGGGGCTTTGTTATACTCGATGAGAGACTTTGTTATACTCGATCAGGGGACTTCGCTATACTCGATCAGGGGGCTTTGTTATACTCGATGAGGGGACTTTGTTATTCTCGATTAGGGAAATTTGTTATACTTGATCAGAGGACTTTGTTATACTCGATCTGGGGACTTTGCTATACTCGATCAGGGGGCTTTGTTATACTCGATAAGGGGCCTTTGTTATAGTCGATGAGGGGACTTTGTTATACTCGATCAGGGGACTTTGCTATACTCGATCAGGGGGCTTTGTTATACTCGATAAGGGGCCTTTGTTATACTCGATGAGGGGACTTTGTTATTCGCGAGCGGGGAATTTGTTATACTTGATGAGGGGACTTTGTTATACTCGATCAGGGGATATTGTTATACTCGATGAGGGGCCTTTGTTGTACTCGATCAGTGGTCTTTGTTGTACTCGATCACGGGACTTTGTTATACTCGATCACGGGCCTTTGTTATACTCGTTGAGGGAACTTTGTTATAACTCGGTCAGGTGAGTTTGTTATACTCGATGAGGGGGTTTGTTATACTCTATCAGGGGACTTTGTTATACTCGATTAGGGATCTTTGTTATACTCGTTCAGGGGGCTTTGTTATACTCGGTCAGGTGACTTTGTTATACTCGATGAGGGGGCTTTGTTATACTCTATCAGGGTACTTTGTTATACTCGATAAGGGGACTTTAATATACTCGATTAGGGAACTTTGTTATACTCGTTTAGGGGACTTTGTTATACTCGTTCACGGGACTTTGTTATACTCGATCAGGGATTTTTGTTATACTCGTTTCGGGGGCTTTGTTATACTCGGTCAGGTGACTTTGTTATACACGATGATGGGGCTTTGTTATACTCTATTAGGAAACTTTGTTATACTCGATCAGGGATCTTTGTTATACTCGTTCAGGGGGCTTTGTTGTACTCGATCAGGGGACTTTGTTATACTCGATCAGGGGAATTTGTTATACTCGATCAGGGGACTTTGTTATACTCGATCAGGGGAATTTGTTATACTCGATCAGGTGAATTTGTTATACTCGTTCAGGGGAATTTGTTATACTCGATCAGGGGACTTTAATATACTCGATCGGGAACTTTGTTATACTCGATCAGGGGACTTTGTTAACTCGATCAGGGGCCTTTGTTTTATTCGATGAGGAGCCTTTGTTATACTCGATCAGCGGACTTTCTTATACTCGATCAGGGGTATTTGTTGGACTCGATCAGGGGGCTTTGTTGTACTCGATCAGGGGCCTTTGTTATACTCGATAAGGGGCCATTGTTATACTCGATCAGGGGACTTTGTTATACTTGATAAGGGGACTTTGTTATTCTCGATGAGGGGCTTTGTTATACCTGATCTGGGGACTTTGTTATACTCGATCAGGGGACTTTGTTATACTTGATCAGTGGACTTTGTTATACTCGATCAGGGGACTTTGTTATACTCGACCAGGGGCCTTTGTTGTACTCGATGAAGGGCCTTTGTTGTACTCGATTAGGGGCCTTTGTTATACTCGATAAGGGGCCTTTGTTATACTCGATTAGGGGACTTTCTTATACTCGATTCGGGGACTCTGTTATACTTGATTAGGGCCCTTTGTTATACTCGATCAGGGGGCTTTGTTATACTCGATGAGGGGGCTTTGTTATACTTGATCAGGGGACTTTTTTATACTAGATCAATGGACTTTGTTATACTCGATAAGGGGACTTTAATATACTCGATCAGGGGACTTTGTTATACTCGATCAGGGGGCTTTTTTATACTCTATCAGGGGACTTTGTTATACGCGATCAGGAGACTTTTTTATTCTCAATCAGGGGACTTTGTTATACTGGATGAATGTACTTTGTTATACTCGATCAGGGGAATTTGCTATTCTCGATGAGGAGCCTTTGTTATACTCGATGAGGGGACTTTCTTACACTCGATCAGGGGAATTTGTTATTTTCGATGAGGGGGCGTTGTTATACTCGATCAGTGGACTTTGTTATACTCGATCTGGAGACTTTGTTATACTCGATCAGGTGACTTTGTTATACTCGATCAGGAGACTTTGTTATACTCGATTAGGGGGCTTTGTTATACTTGATCAGGGGCCTTTGTTGTACTCGATGAGGGGCCTTTGTTATACTCGATAAGGGACTTTTGTTATACTCGACATGGGACTTTTGTTATACTCGATCAGGGGAATTAGTTATACTCGATTAGGGGACTTTGTTATACTCGATCAGGGGACTTTGTTATACTCGATTAGGGAACTGTGTTATACTCGATCAGGGGACTTTGTTATAATCGATCAGGGGACTTTGTTATACTCGATCAGGGGACTTTGCTATACTTGATGAGCGGCCTTTGTTATACTCGTTCAGGGGAATTTGTTGTACTTGATCAGGGTAGAGCAGTGGACTTTGTTATACTCGATCAGGGGACTTTAATATACTCGATCAAGGGACTTTGCTATACTCGATGAGGGGCCTTTGTTATACTCGATCAGGGGCCTGTGTTATACTCGATCAGGGGACTTTGTTATACTCAATCTGGGGACTTTGTTATACTCGATCAGTGGCCTTTGTTATACTCGAACGGGAACTTTGTTATACTCGATCAGGGGACTTTGTTAACTCGATTAGGGGCGTTTGTTATATTCGATGAGGAGCCTTTGTTATACTCGATCAGGGGACTTTGTTATACTCGATCTGGGGGCTTTGTTGTACTCGATCAGGGGCCTTTGTTATACTCGATAAGGGGCCATTGTTATACTCGATCAGGGGACTTTGTTATACTCGATAAGGGGACTTTGTTATACTCGATGAGGGGCTTTGTTATACCTGATTAGGGGACTTTGTTATACTCGATTAGGGGACATTGTTATGCTCGATCAAGGGGCTTTGTTATACTCGATCAGCGAACTTTGTTATACTCGATCAGGGGACTTTCTTATACTCGACCAGGGGCTTTTGTTGTACTCGATGAGGGGTACTTTGTTGTACTCGATCAGGGGCCTTTGTTATACTCGATAAGGGGCCTTTGTTATACTCGATTAGGGGACTTTGTTATACTCGATTAGGGGACTTTGTTATACTTGATCAGGGCCGTTTGTTATACTCGATGAGGGGGCTTTGTTATACTCGATGAGGGGGCTTTGTTATACTTGATCAGGGGACTTTTTTATACTAGATTAGTGGACTTTGCCTTACTCGATAAGGGACTTTTGTTATACTCGATCAGGGGAATTTGTTATACTTGATCAGGGGACTTTGTTATACTCGATCAGGGGACTTTGCTATACTCGATCAGGGGGCTTTGTTATACTCGTTCAGGGGGCTGTTATACTCGGTCAGAGTGACTTTGTTATACTCGATGAGGGGCTTTGTTATACTCCTATCAGGGGACTTTGTTATACTCGATAAGGGGACTTTAATATATACTCGATCAGGGGACTTTTGTTATTCTCGTTCAGGGGACTTTGTTATACTCGGTCAGGTGACTTTGTTATACTCGATGAGGGGGCTTTGTTATACTCTATCAGGGGACTTGGTTATACTCGATCAGGGATCTTTGTTATACTCGTTCAGGGGACTTTCATACATTCGATCAGCGACTTTCTTACACTCGATCAGGGGAATTTGTTATTTTCGATCAGGGAGCTTTGTTATACTCGATATGGGGACTTTGTTATACTCGATCAGGGGACTTTGTTATACCCGATCAGTGGACTTTGTTTTATTCGATCAGGGGACTTTGTTAAACTCGATCAGGGGACTTTGTTATACTCGATGAGGGGGCTTTATTATACTTGATCAGGGGACTTTGTTATATTCGATCAGGGGACTTTGTTATACTCGATCAGGGGACTTTGTTATACTTGATCAGGGGCTTTTGTTATACTCGATGAGGCGGCTTTGTTATACTCGATGAGGGGACTTTGTTATACTTGATCAGGGGTCTTTGTTTTACTCGATCAGTGGACTTTGTTATACTTGATAAGGGGACTTTAATATACTCGATCAGGGGACTTTGTTATACTCGATCAGGGGGCTTTGTTATACTCTATCAGGGGACTTTGTTATACGCGATCAGGAGACTTTCTTATTCTCAATCAAGGGACTTTGTTATACTCGTTCAGGGGGCTTTGTTATACTCGATCAGGGAATTTAATATACTCGATCAGGGGAATTTGCTATTCTCGATGAGGGGCCTTTGTTATACTCGATGAGGGGACTTTCTTACACTCGATCAGGGGAATTTGTTATACTCGATCAGGGGACTTTCTTACACTCGATTAGGGGAATTTGTTATTTTCGATGAGGGGGCGTTGTTCTACTCGATACAGTGGACTTTGTTATATTCGATCAGTGGACTCTGTTATACTCGATCCGGTGACTTTGTTATACTCGATCAGGGGACTTTGTTATACTCGATTAGGGGGTTTTGTTATACTTGATCAGGGGCCTTTGTTGTACTCGATGAGGGGCCTTTGTTATACTCGATAAGGGGCCTTTGTTATACTCGATTAGGGGACTTTTTAATATACTCGATCAGGGGACTTTTGTTATATACTCGATCAGAATTTTGTTATACTCGATCAGGGGACTTTGTTATACTCGATTAGAGAACTTTCTTATATCGATCAGGGGACTTTGTTATACTCGATCAGAGGACTGTTATATACTCGATCAGAGAACTTTGTTATACTCGATCAGTTGCCTTTGTTATGCTTGATCGGGGACTTTGTTATACTCGATCAGGGGACTTTGTTAACTCGATCAGGGGCCTTTGTTATATTCGATGAGGAGCCTTTGTTATACTCGATCAAGGGACTTTGTTATAGTCGATTAGGGGTCTTTGTTGTACTCGATCAGGGGGCTTTGTTTTACTCGATCAGGGGCCTTTGTTATACCTGATAAGGGGCCATTGTTATACTCGATCAGGGGAGTTTGTTATACTCGATAAGGGGACTTTGTTATACTCGATGAGGGGCTTTGTTATACCTGAACAGGGGACGTTGTTATACTCGATCAGGGGACTTTGTTATGCTCGATCAAGGGGCTTTGTTATACTCGATCAGTGGACTTTGTTATACTCGATCAGGGGACTTTGTTATACTCGACCAGGGGCCTTTGTTGTACTCGATGAGGGGCCTCTGTTGTACTCGATCAGGGGCCTTTGTTATACTCGATAAGGGGCCTTTCTTATACTCGATTAGGGGACTTTGTTATACTCGATTAGGGGACTTTGTTATACTTGATCAGGGCCCTTTGTTATACTCGATCAGGGGGCTTTGTTATACTCGATGAGGGGGCTTTGTTATACTTGATCAGGGGACTTTGTTATACTCGATTAGGGGGCTTTGCTATGCTTGATCAGGGGCCTTTGTTGTACTCGATGAGGGACTTTTGTTATACTCGATCAGGGAAATTTGTTATACTTGATCAGGGGACTTTGTTATACTCGATTAGGGGACTTTGTTATACTCGATTTGGGAACTTTGTTATACTCGATCAGGGGACTTTGTTATACTCGATCAGGGGACTTTGTTATACTCGATCATGGGACTTTGCTAAACTTGATGAGGGGCCTTTGTTATACTCCTTCAGGGGAATATGTTGTACTTGATCTGGGGACTTTGTTATACTCGATCAGGGGACTTTAATATACTCGATTAGGGAACTTTGTTATACTCGATCAGGGGACTTTGTTATACTTGATCAGGGGACTTTAATATACTCGATTAGGGGACTTTGCTATAATCGATGAGGGGCCTTTGTTATACTCGATCAGGGGCCTTTGTTATACTCGATCAGGGACTTTGTTATACTCGATCAGGGGACTTTGTTATAGTTGATCAGGGCAGATCAGTGGACTTTGTTATATTCGATAAGGGGACTTTAATATATTCGATCAGGGGACTTTGTTATACACAGTCAGGGGACTTTGTTGTAATCGATCAGGGGACTTTGTTATACTCGATGAGGGGCCTTTGTTATACTCGATCAGGGAACTTTGTTATACTCGAACAGGGGTCTTTGTTGTACTCGATCAGGGGGCTTTGTTGTACTCGATCAGGGGACTTTGTTATACTCGATGAGGGGCCTTTGTTATACTAGATCAGGGAACTTTGTTATACACAGTCAGGGGACTTTGTTATACTCGATCAGGGGACTTTGTTTTACTCGATCAAGGGCCTTTGTTATACTCGATCAGGGGACTTTGTTCTACACAATCAGGGGACTTTGTTATACTCGATCAGGAGCCTTTGTTATACTCGATCGGGGGACTTTGTTATATTCGATCAGAGGACTTTGTTATACTCGATGAGGAGCCTTTGTTATACTCGATCAGGGGACTTTGTTATTCTCGATCAGGGGACTTTGTTGTACTCGATCAGGGGGCTTTGTTGTACTCTATCAGGGGCCTTTGTTATACTCGATAAGGGGCCATTGTTATACTCGATCGAGGACTTTGTTATACTCGATAAGGGGACTTTTTTATACTCGATGAGGGCTTTGTTATATACTTGATAAGGGGACTTTGTTATACTCGATCAGTGGACTTTGTTATACTCGATCAGGGGACTTTATTATACTCGATGAGGGGCCTTTGTTTTTCTCTATCAGATGACTTTGTTATACTGGATCTGGGGACTTTGTTATACTCGATCAGGGGCCTTTGTTGTACTCGATCTGGGGGCCTTTGTTGTACTCGATGAGGGGCCTTTGTTATACTCGATAAGGGGCCTTAGTTATTCTCGATGAGGGGAGTTTGTTATACTCGATGAGTGGACTTTGTTATACTTGATGAGGGGCCTTTGTTATACTCGATGAGGGGCCTTTGTTATACTCGATCAGTGGACTTTGTTATACTCGATTAGGGGACTTAAATATACTCGATCAGGTGACTTTACTATACTCGATCAGGGGACTTTAATATACTCGATCAGGGGACTTTGTTATACTCGATCAGGGGACTTTGTTTTACTCGATCACGGGACTTTGTTATACTCGATAAGGGGACTTTGTTATACTCGATGAGGGTGCTTTGTTATACTCGATCGGGGGACTTTGTTATACTCGATAAGTTGCCTTTGTTATACTCGATTAGGGGACTTCGTTATACCTGCGATCAGGAATTTTGTTACCTCGATCAGGGGACTTTAATATACCTGATCAGGATCTTTGTTATAATTTCATCAGGAATTTTGTTATACTCGATGAGCGGCCTGTTTTGAATTTCATCAGGGACTTTGTTATACTCGATCTGGGGAATTTGTTATACTCGATCAGGTTGTTTTGTTATTCTTTGATCAGGGACTTTTGTTATACTCGACCAGGGGCCTTTGTTATACCTGACCAGGGCCTTTGTTGTACTCGATCAGGACCTTTGTTATAATTTCCGATAAGGAGCCTTTTGTTATACTCCGATTAGGGACTTTGTTATACCGATAAGGGCCATTGTTATACCCAATCAGGGACTTTGTTATACTCCGATAAGGGACTTTTGTTATAATTTCGATGAGGGGGCTTTGTTATACTTGATAAGGGGACTTTGTTATACTCGATCAGGGGACTTTGTTATGCTCGATCAAGGGGCTTTGTTATACTCGATCAGTGGACTTTGTTATACTCGATGAGGGGCCTTTGTTTTACTCCATCAGATGACTTTGTTATACTGGATCTGGGGACTTTGTTATACTCGATCAGGCGCCTTTGTTGTACTCGATCTGGGGCCTTTGTTGTACTCGACGAGGGGCCTTTGTTATACTCGATAAGGGGCCTTAGTTATTCTCGATGAGGGGACTTTGTTATACTCGATGAGTGGACTTTGTTATACTTGATGAGGGGCCTTTGTTATACTCGATGAGGGGCCTTTGTTATACTCAATCAGTGGACTTTGTTATACTCGATTAGGGGACTTTAATATACTTGATCAGGTGACTTTGCTATACTCGATCAGGGGACTTTAATATACTCGATTAGGGGACTTTGTTATACTCGATCAGGGGACTTTGTTTTACTCGATCAGGGGACTTTGTTATACTCGATCAGGGGATTTCGTTATACTCGATCAGACTTCGTTATACTCGACTGTGCATTGTTTTTACTCGACATGTATCTTGTTATACTTCTTGATGAGGGATTCTGGAAAGCATACTCTGGATCGCGGCCTTTGTTATACCTGATCAGTGGACTTTGTTATACTCTGGATCAGGGATCTGTATTATACCTGATGAGGGCCTTTTGTTTTTACCTTTACTGCATGACTTTGTTATACTGGATCTGGGGACTTTGTTATACTCTATCAGGGGACTTTGTTATACTCGATCAGGGGACTTTGTTATACTCGATCAGGGGAATTTGTTATACCCGATCACGGAACTTTGTTATACTTGATCAGGGGCTTTTGTTATACTCGATGAGGCGGCTTTGTTATACTTGATGAGGGGACTTTGTTATACTTGATCAGGGGTCTTTGTTATACTCGATCAGTGGACTTTGTTATACTCGATAAGGGGACTTTAATATACTCGATCAGGGGACTTTGTTATACTGTATCAGGGGGCTTTGTTACACTCTATCAGGGGACTTTGTTATACGCGATCAGGAGACTTTCTTATTCTCAATCAGGGGAGTTTGTTATACTCGATGAGTGGACTTTGTTATACTCGATCAGGGGACTTTCTTACACTCGATCAGGGGAATTTGTTATACTTGATAAGGGGATAAGGGGCCTTTGTTATACTCGATCAGGGATCTTTGCTATACTCTTTCAGGGGCTTTGTTATACTCGGTCAGGTAACTTTGTTATCCTCGATGAGGGGGCGTTGTTATACTCGATTAGTGGACTTTGTTATACTCGATCAGTGGACTTTGTTATACTCGATCTGGCGACTTTGTTATACTCGATCAGGTCACTTTGTTATACTCGATCAGGGGACTTTATTATACTCGATTAGGGGGCTTTGTTATGCTTGATCAGGGGCGTTTGTTGTACTCGATGTGGGTCCTTTGTTATACTCGATCAGGGGACTTTGTTATACTCGATCAGGGGCCTTTGTTATACTCGATCAGGGGGCATTGTTATACTCTATCAGGGGACTTTGTTATGCCCGATCAGGGCAGTTTGTTATACTCGATCAGGGGACTTTGTTATACTCGATCAGGGGACTTTGTTATCCTCGATGAGGGGCCTTTGTTATACTCGATCAGGGGACTTTGTTATACTCAATCAGGGGACTTTGTTATACTCGATAAGGGGCCTCTGTTATACTCGATCGGAGGACTTTGTTATACTCGATCAGGGGACTTTGTTATACTTGATTAGGGGCCTTTGTTATACTCGATTAGGGGCCTTTGTTATACCCGATGAGGAGCTTTTGTTATACTCGATCACGGGACTTTGTTATACTTGATCAGGGGACTTTGTTGCACTCGATCAGGGGGCTTTGTTGTACTCGATCAGGGGCCTTTGTTATACTCGATGAGGGGCCATTGTTATACTCGATC
>NW_024749536.1:0-8650 GCF_018991925.1 Homarus americanus | reverse complement strand
ACAGTCATGGGCTCGTGGGCCGTGGGTTCGAATCCTGGCGGGGTGAGGTGTTCATTGTATGTAGATGTCCGCTTGCTATTTTGGGCTAATGAAATACATATGGATCCTCCTGTTTCGAAGCCGGATTTTGTAAAACGCTACTCTGACCACAGACGTGATACGGCTAGTCCCCATTAGAGGTTCACGGCGCCATAAGGTCGTTGAACAGGCTTTGTGTGAAATATAACAGAGTCTAGGACTGCTTTTAGTATCCTGGTGGTCCAGAAGTAGCGTTCTTCGGTCACAGTTGTGGGCAAGTGGGCCGTGGGTTCGAATCCTAGCGGGGTGGCGTGTTCATTGTATGTAGAAGTCTGCGTGCTTTATTGGGCTAATGAAATACATATGGATCCTCGTGTTTCGAAGCCGGATTTAGTAAAACGTTACTCTGACCACGTGTGTGATACGGGTAATCCCCATTAGAGGTTCACGGCGCCATAATCTCGTTGAACAGGCTTTGTGTGAAATATAACAGAGTCTAGGACTGCTTTGAGTATACTGGTAGTCCAGAGGTAGCGTTCTCCGGTCACAGTCGTGGGCTCGTGGGCCGTGGGTTCGAATCCTGGCCGTGGTGGCGTGTTCATTGTATGTAGAAGTCCGCGTGCTTTATTGAGCTAATGAAATACATATGGATCCTCGTGTTTCAAAGCGGATTTGGTAAACGTTACTCTGACCACCTACGTGATACAGGTAGTCCCCATTGAAGGTTCAGCGCCGCAAAGCTCGTTAGACAGGCTTTGTGTGAAATATAAAAGTTACGGCCTTTTAGTATCCTGGTGGTCCAGAGGTAGTTCGCCGGTCTGATGCGTGAGTTCCTGGGCACGTGGGTTCGAATCTTGGTGGGGTGTGCGTTCATTGTATGTAGAGATCAGCACGTGCTTTATTGGGCTAATAGAAATACATATGGATCCTCGTGTTTCAAGCCCGGATTTGGTAAAAAACGTTACTCTGACCACGTATGTGATCACGGGTAATCCCCATTAGAGGAGTTCTACGGCGCCACAAGCTCGTTGAACAGGCTTTGTGTGAAATAACAGAGTCTAGGACTGCTTTGAGTATCCTGGTGGTCCAGAAGTAGCGTTCCCCGGTCACATTCATGCGCTCATGGGCCGGGGGTTCGAAGCCTGGCGGGTTGAGGTGTTCATTGTATGTAGAAGTCCACGTGCTTTATTGAGCTAAAGAAATATATATGGATCCTCGTGTTTCAAAGCCGGATTTGGTAAAACGTTCCTCTGACCACCTAGGTGATACGGGTAGTCCCCATTAGAGGTTCACGGCGCCATAAACTCGTTGAACAGGCTTTGTGTGAAATATAACAGAGTTACGACTGCTTTTAGTATCCTGGTGGTCCAGAGGTAGCGTTCGCCGGTCACAGTCGTGGATTCCTGGGCCGTGGGTTCGAATCCTGGCGGGGTGGCGCGTTCATTGTATGTAGAAGTCCGCGTGCTTTATTGGGCTAATGAAATATATATGGATCCTCGTGTTTCGAATCCGGATTTGGTAAAACGTTACTCTGACCACCTACGTGATACGGCTAGTCCCCATTAGAGGTTCACGGCGCCATAAGGTCGTTGAACAGGCTTTGTGTGAAATATAACAGAGTCTAGGACTGCTTTTAGTATCCTGGTGGTCCAGAAGTAGCGTTCTCCGGTCACAGTCGTGGGCTCATGGGCCGTGTGTTCGAATCCTGGCGGGGTGGCGTGTTCATTGTATGTAGAAGTCCACGTGCTTTATTGGGCTAATAAAATACATATGGATCCTCGTGTTTCGAAGCCGGATTTGGGAAAACGTTACTCTGACCACGTATGTGATATGGGCACTCCCCATTAGAGGTTCAACGCGCCATAAGCTCGTTGAACAGGCTTTGTGTGAAATATAACAGAGTCTAGGACTGCTTTTAGTATCCTGGTGGTCCAGAAGTAACGTTCCCCGGTCACAGTCGTGGGCTCGTGGGCCGTGGGTTCGAATCCTGGCCGTGGTGGCATGTTCATTGTATGTAGAAGTCTGCGTGCTTTGTTGGGCTAATGAAATACATATGGATCCTCGTGTTTCAAAGCCGGATTTGGCAAAACGTTCCTCTGACCACCTACGTGATACGGGTAGTCCCCATTAGAGGTTCACGGCGCCATAAGCTCGTTGAACAGGCTTTGTGTGAAATATAACAGAGTTACGACTGCTTTTAGTATCCTGGTGGTCCAGAGGTAGCGTTCTCCGGTCACAGTCATGGGCACGTGGGCCGTGGGTTCGAATCCTGGCGGGGTGAGGTGTTCATTGTATGTAGAAGTCCGCGTGCTTTATTGGGCTAATGAAATATATATGGATCCTCGTGTTTCAAAGCCGGATTTGGTGAAACGTTCCTCTGACCACCTACGTGATGCGGGTAGTCCCCATTAGAGGTTCACGGCGCCATAAGCTCGTTGAACAGGCTTTGTGTGAAATATAAAAGAGTTACGACTGCTTTTAGTATACTGGTGGTCCAGAGGTAGCGTTCGCCGGTCACAGTCGTGGGTTCCTGGGCCGTGGGTTCGAATCTTGGTGGGGTGGCGCGTTCATTGTATGTAGAAGTCCGCGTTCTTTATTGGGCTAATGAAATATATATGGATCCTCTTGTTTCGAAGCCGGATTTGGTAAAACGTTACTCTGACCACCTACGTGATACGGGTAATCCCCATTAGTGGTTCACGGCGCCATAAGCTCGTTGAACAGGCATTGTGTGAAATATAACAGAGTCTAGGACTGCTTTTAGTATCCTGGTAGTCCAGAGGTAGCGTTCTCCAGTCACAGTCATGGGCTCGTGGGCCGTGGGTTCAAATCCTGGCGGGGTGAGGTGTTCATTGTATGTAGAAGTCTGCGTGCTTTATTGGGCTAATGAAATATATATGGATCCTCGTGTTTCGAAGCCCGATTTGGTAAAACGTTACTCTGACCACCTACGTGATACGGGTAGTCCCCATTAGAGGTTCACGGCGCCATAAGCTCTTTGAACAGGCTTTGTGTGAAATATAACAGAGTCTAGGACTGCTTTTAGTATCCTGGTGGTCCAGAGGTAGCGTTCTCCAGTCACAGTCATGGGCTCGTGGGCCGTGGGTTCGAATCCTGGCGGGGTGAGGTGTTCATTGTATGTAGATGTCCGCTTGCTTTTTTGGGCTAATGAAATACATATGGATCCTCCTGTTTCGAAGCCGGATTTGGTAAAACGCTACTCTGACCACCTACGTGATACGGGTAGTCCCCATTAGAGGTTCACGGCGCCATAAGGTCGTTGAACAGGCTTTGTGTGAAATATAACAGAGTCTAAGACTGCTTTTAGTATCCTGGTGGTCCAGAAGTAGCGTTCCCCGGTCACAGTCGTGGGCTCGTGGGCCGTGGGTTCGAATCCTGGCGGGGTGGCGTGTTCATTGTATGTAGAAGTCAGCATGCTTTATTGGGCTAATGAAATACATATGGATCCTCGTGTTTCGAAGCCGGATTTGGTAAAACGTTATTCTGACCACGTATGTGATACGAGTAAGCCCCATTAGAGGTTCACCGCGCCATAAGCTCGTTGAACAGGCTTTGTGTGAAATATAAAAGAGTTACGACTGCTTTTAGTATCCTGGTGGTCCAGAGGTAGCGTTCGCCGGTCACAGTCGTGGGTTCCTGGGCCGTGGGTTCGAATCTTGGTGGGGTGGCGCGTTCATTGTATGTAGAAGTCCGCGTGCTTTATTGGGCTAATGAAATACATATGGATCCTCGTGTTTCAGAAGCCGGATTTGTGATGAAAACATTACTCCTGACCACGTATGTGATACGGGTAATCCCCATTAGAGGTTCACGGCGCTATAAGCTCGTTCAACAGGCTTTGTGTGAAATATAACAGAGTCTAGGACTGCTTTGAGTATCCTGGTGGTCCAGAAGTATCGTTCCCCGGTCACATTCAAGGGCTCGTGGGCCGGGGGTTCAAATCCTGGCGGGTTGAGGTGTTCATTGTATGTACAAGTTCGCTTGCTTTATTGGGCTAATGAAATATATATGGATACTCGTGTTTCAATGCTGGATTTGGTAAAACGTTCCTCTAACCACCTACGTGATACGGGTAGTCCCCATCAGAGGTCCACGGCGGCATAAGCTCGTTGAACAGGCTTTGTGTGAAATATAACAGAGTCTAGGACTGCTTTTAGTATCCTGGTAGTCGAGAGGTAGCGTTCTCCGGTCACAGTCATGGGCTGGTGGGCCGTGGGTTCGAATCCTGGCGGGATGAGGTGTTCATTGTATGTAGAAGTCCGCGTGCTTTATTGGGCTAATGAAATACATATGGATCCTCGTGTTTCGGAGCCGGATTTGGTAAAACGTTACTCTGACCTACAGACGTGTTCTGACTAGTCCCCATTAGAGTTCACGGCGCCATAAGGTGTTGATGGAGCTTTGTGTGAAATATAACAGAGTCTAGGACTGCTTTTAGTATCCTGGTGGTCCAGAAGTAGCGTTCCCCGGTCACAGTCGTGGGCTCGTGGGCCGTGGGTTCGAATCCTGTCCGTGGTGGCGTGTTCATTGTATGTAGAAGTCCGCGTGCTTTATTGAGCTAATGAAATACATATGGATCCTCGTGTTTCGACGCCGGATTTGGTAAAACGTTACTCTGACCACCTACGTGATACGGGTAATCCCCATTAGAGGTTCACGGCGCCATAAGGTCGTTGAACAGGCTTTGTGTGAAATATAACAGAGTCTAGGACTGCTTTTAGTATCCTGGTGGTCGAGAAGTAGCGTTACCCGGTCACAGTCGTGGGCAAGTGGGCCGTGGGTTCGAATCCTAGCGGGGTGGCGTGTTCATTGTATGTAGAAGTCCGCGTGCTTTATTGGGCTAATGAAATACATATGGATCCTCGTGTTTCGAAGCCGGATTTAGTAAAACGTTACTCTGACCACGTATGTGATACGGGTAATCCCCATTAGAGGTTCACGGCGCCATAATCTCGTTGAACAGGCTTTTTGTGAAATATAACAGAGTCTAGGACTGCTTTGAGTATACTGGTAGTCCAGAGGTAGCGTTCTCCGGTCACAGTCATGGGCTCGTGGGCCGTGGGTTCGAATACTGGCGGGGTGAGGTGTTCATTGTATGTAGAAGTCCGCGTGCTTTATTGGACTAATGAAATATATATGGATCCTCGTGTTTCAAAGCCGGATTTGGTAAAACGTTACTCTGACCTCGTACGTGATACGGGTAGTCCCCATTAGAGGTTCACGGCGCCATAAGCTCGTTGAACAGGCTTTGTGTGAAATATGAAAGAGTTACGACTGCTTTTAGTATCCTGGTGGTCCAGAGGTAGCGTTCGCCGGTCACAGTCGTGGGTTCCTGGGCCGTGGGTTCGAATCTTGGTGGGGTGGCGCGTTCATTGTATGTAGAAGTCCGCGTGCTTTATTGGGCTAATGAAATATATATGGATCCTCGTGTTTCAAAGCCGGATTTGGTAAAACGTTACTCTGACCACCTACGTGATACGGGTAGTCCCCATTAGAGGTTCACGGCGCCATAAGCTCGTTGAACAGGCTTTGTGTGAAATATAAAAGAGTTACGACTGCTTTTAGTATCCTGGTGGTCCAGAGGTAGCGTTCGCCGGTCACAGTCGTGGGTTCCTGGGCCATGGGTTCGAATCTTGGTGGGGTGGCGCGTTCATTGTATGTAGAAGTCCGCGTGCTTTATTGGGCTAATGAAATACATATGGATCCTCGTGTTTCGAAGCCGGATTTGGTAAAACGTTACTCTGACCACGTATGTGATACGGGTAATCCCCATTAGAGGTTCACGGCGCCATAAGCTCGTTGAACAGGCTTTGTGTGAAATATAACAGAGTCTAGGACTGCTTTGAGTATCCTGGTGGTCGAGAAGTAGCGTTCCCCGGTCACATTCATGGGCTCCTGGGCCGGGGGTTCGAATCCTGGCGGGTTGAGGTGTTCATTGTATTTAGAAGTCCGCGTGCTTTATTGGGCTAATGAAATATATATGGATCCTCGTGTTTCAAACCGGATTTGGTAAAACGTTCCTCTGACCACCTACGTGATACGGGTAGTCCCCATTAGAGGTTCATGGCGCCATAAGCTCGTTGAACAGGCTTTGTGTGAAATATAACAGAGTTACGACTGATTTTAGTATCCTGGTGATCCAGAGGTAGCGTTCGCCGGTCACAGTCGTGGGTTCCTGGGCCGTGGGTTCGAATCTTGGCGGGGTGGCGCGTTCATTGTATGTAGAAGTCCGCGTGCTTTATTGGGCTAATGAAATATATATGGATCCTCTTGTTTCGAAGCCGGTTTTGGTAAAACGTTACTCTGACCACCTACGTGATACGGGTAGTCCCCATTAGAGGTTCACGGCGCCATAAGGTCGTTGAACAGGCTTTGTGTGAAATATAACAGAGTCTAGGACTGCTTTTAGTATCCTGGTGGTCCAGAGGTAGCGTTCTCCAGTCACAGTCATGGGCTCGTGGGCCGTGGGTTCGAATCCTGGCGGGGTGAGGTGTTCATTGTATGTAGATGTCCGCTTGCTTTTTTGGGCTAACACGAAATACATATGATCCTCCCATTTTGAAGCCGGATTTGTAAACGGCCATTTGACCACAGACGATACGGCTAGTCCTCATAAGATGTCTGCTACGGCGCCATAAGGTCGTTGAACAGGCTTTGTGTGAAATATAACAGAGTCTAGGACTGCTTTTAGTATCCTGGTGGTCCAGAAGTAGCGTTCCCCGGTCACAGTCGTGGGCTCGTGGGCCGTGAGTTCGAATCCTGGCGGGGTGGCGTGTTCATTGTATGTAGAAGTCCGCGTGCTTTATTGGGCTAATGAAATACATATGGATCCTCGTGTTTCAAAGCAGGATTTGGTAAAACGTTACTCTGACCACGTATGTGATACGGGTAATCCCCATTAGAGGTTCACGGCGCCATAAGCTCGTTGAACAGGCTTTGTGTGAAATATAACAGAGTCTAGGACTGCTTTGAGTATCCTGGTGGTCCAGAAGTAGCGTTCCCCGGTCACATTCATGGGCTCGTGGGTAGGGGGTTCGAATCCTGTTGAGTTGAGGTGTTCATTGTATGTAGAAGTCCGCGTGCTTTATTGGGCTAATGAAATATATTTGGATCCTCGTGTTTCAAAGCCGGATTTGGTAAAACGTCCCTCTGACCACCTACGTGATACGGGTAGTCCCCATTGGAGGTTCGCGGCGCCATAAGGTCGTTGAACAGGCTTTGTGCGAAATATAAAAGAGTTACGACTGCTTTTAGTATCCTGGTGGTCCACAGGTAGCGTTCGCCGGTCACAGTCGTGGGTTCCTGGGCCGTGGGTTCGAATCTTGTGGCGCGTTCATTGTATGTGTAGAAGTCCGCGCATTATTGGGCCACGAATACATATGGATCTCGTGTTTCGAAGCCGGATTTGGTAAAACGTTACTCTGACCACCTACGTGATACGTGTAATCCCCATTAATGGTTCACGGCGCCATAAGCTCGTTGAACAGGCTTTGTGTGAAATGTAACAGATCCTAGGACTGCTTTTAGTATCCTGGTAGTCCAGAGGTAGGGTTCTCCGGTCACAGTCATGGGCTCGTGGGCCGTGGGTTCGAATCCTGGCGGGGTGAGGTGTTCATTGTATGTAGAAGTCCGCGTGCATTATTGGGCTAATGAAATACATATGGATCCTCGTGTTTCGAAGCCGGATTTGGTAAAACGTTCCTCTGACCACCTCGGTGATACGGGTAGTCCCCATTAGAGGTTCACGGCGCCATAAGCTCGTTGAACAGGCTTTGTATGAAATATAACAGAGTTACGACTGCTTTTAGTATCCTGGTGGTCCAGAGGTAGCGTTCGCCGGTCACAGTCGTGGGTTCCTGGGCCTTGGTTCGAATCTTGGCGGGGTGGCGCGTTCATTGTATGTAGAAGTCCGCGTGCTTTATTGGGCTAATGAAATATATATGGATCCTATTGTTTCGAAGACGGATTTGGTAAAACGTTACTCTGACCACCTACGTGATACGGGTATCCTATATTAGAGGTTCGCACGCTGCTGTCAAAGGAACAGGCTTTTGTGTGAAATATTATAAATAAGAGTCTAGGACCGCTTTTAGTATCCCGGTGGTCCAGAAGTAGCGTTCCCGGTCGCCAGTCGGGCCTGTGGGCCGGGTTCGAATCCTGTCCGTAGGGCGTGTTCATTGTATGCAGAAGTCCGCGTCATTGGTTTCAATGAAATACATATGATCCTCGTGGTTCGACGCCGGACGGTAAACGTTACCTGACCACGTATGTGATACGGGTAATCCCCATTAGCGGTTCACTGCGCCATAAGCTCGTTGAACAAGCTTTGTGTGAAATATAACATTGTCTAGGACTGTTTTTAGTATCCTGGTGGTCCAGAGGTAGCATTCCCCGGTCACAGTCATGGGCTCGTGGGCCATCGGTTCGAATCCTGCGGGGTGAGGTGTTGATTGTATGTCGAAGTCCGCGTGCTTTATTCTGCTATTGAAATATATATGGATCCTCGTGTTTCAAAGCCGGATTTGCTAAAACGTTACTCTGACCACCTACGTGATACCGGTAATCCCCATTTGCGGTTCACGGCGCCATAAGCTCGTTGAACAGGCTTTGT
>NW_024749535.1:0-19402 GCF_018991925.1 Homarus americanus | reverse complement strand
TATTCACTTCCCTATAAGGCACTATACACACCATCTTCACTATTCTTTTCATTATAAGGCACAATAAACATCTTCACTATTCACTTCACCATAAGGCACTATACACAACATCTTCACTATTCACTTCACTATAAGGCACTATACACAACATCTTCACTATTCACCTCACTATAAGGCACTATACACAACATCTTCACTATTCACTTCACTATAAGGCACTATACACAACATCTTCACTATTCACTTCACTATAAGGCACTATACACAACATCTTCACTATTCACTTCACCATAAGGTACTATACACAACATCTTCACTATTCACCTCACCATAAGTCACTATACACAATATCTTCACTTTTCACCTCACTATAAGGCTCTATAAGCATCTACACCAATCAGTACTCACTTCACTATAAAACTACTTTACGTCTCACCTACTTGGCAATGTTCCAACCTCATTAATTTTTTTTCGCAAGATTTTGAAGTTCGTGGCCGAATTTCAACTTGACCTCAGTAGAAGAACTGCTGGTCAAGGGTAAGTTGTCGTTATGACTTACTTTGAGAAATTGGACATCTCTTGTTTCACCAGCTCCAGCCTCTCATGGCTGGAGTTGGTTGAAGCTGAAGAAAGCAGCCAAACTTTGGCTTACCTTACACCCAAGCCCCAGAGAGAACCCCGTCAACGAGTGCCCAGCAAGCCCAACCATACTTTGGCTTCCCTTACACCCAAGCCCCAGAGAGAACCCCGTCAACGAGTGCCCCGCAAGCCCAACCATGCTTTGGCTTCCCTTGCACCCAAGCCCCAGAGAGAACCCCGTCAACGAGTGCCCCGCAAGCCCAACCATGCTTTGGCTTCCCTTACACCCAAGCCCCAGAGAGAACCCCGTCAACGTGTGCCCCGCAAGCCCACCCAGGTACCCCAGGAGAACGGGTGGCCCAAGGATATAACACCAAAGAAGTCCCGCAAACCTACTGGTAGTTTTACAGGATTTGTTGTTCGAGTCCCCAAGGTGCCCTGCCTTAACTGATATGTAAAAAAATCAATAAAATTGAAAAAAAAATTACCCGTTGTTTTGTTTTTATATCCTTGTAAATAAGTACTACAACTACTGTTAATAATAATAGTCTTCTTTATTTCTAAGCCATGTCACTATGTCACATGGTACTGTTTCTCTACTCCACTTCTTTCTTTCATTCATTTCTCTCTATCATACATACATACATACATACATACATACATCATACATACATACATACATACATACATACATACATCATACATACATACATACATACATACATACATACATACTTAACTAAACAATTGATAAAGACCAACAGACAGACAGACAGACACGTGGGTCCATCCCCCCCCTCCCTGGTGCACACATATGTACAAGGTGTGATAACAACAACATGTACACCTTGTCCTTATATGTACCGTCACGTGTGTGTGTGTGTGTGTGTGACGCATCATCCAGAACAGCATCCGGTGTGACGTCACGTGTTAAACGAGAGATAGACAGACAGATGTAGACAGATGACAGGAGAACAACAAGACAGCTGAAATCTCTCTCTCTCTCTCTCTCTCTCTCTCTCTCTCTCTCTCCTTTTTTACATTTCTCTCTATTCCTTTTTACCTTATCTCCCTACCTTCTTAGTTCCTCTTTGCATCATTGCTCTCTCCAGTGGTCCTCCTCCTCACGATGCCTCTTCTTCCCTCTCCGTTTCTCCCCATAGACATCACTGTTGCTGTCTCTGTTTACTGTCTTTCTCCCTCTTTTCATCTTTCAAAAGTTCGTTGCTTCTACTCTTCTTCCTTCTTCTCCTTTTTCTTCTTCCTTCTCCTCTCTTCTTCCTTCTTCTCCTTCTCTTCTTCCTTCTCCTCCTTGTCTTCTTCCTTCTCTTCTTCCTTCTCCTCCTTGACTTCTTCCTTGTCTTCTTCCTTCTCCATTTCCTTCACTTCCTTGTCTTCTTCCTTCTCCTCCTTGTCTTCTTCCTTCTCCTCCTTCTTCTCCTTACTTTTGCCCCCCCCTCTTCATCTCATTTATTATTCTTCCCAAATCCACGTTCTCCGTGATCCATATTCCTACGACTTTTATTCTGTCCACTCTCATTATTATCCACATTCATCATCCTTTCCTTGTCTCTCTCTCCTTTACTGCTTCATCTACTCCCTTCTTCGTCGCCGTACTGTAAAACTCCCTCACCCTTGTCGGTCGTGTTCTCGTCTTCTCCCTTCCTCTACTTACCCATTACCCCCTCCTCCACCTCATCTAACTTTGCTCCGCCCACCTGCCCCTTGCATCCTTCTGTGCGTCCGTTTGTGTATCCATCCGTCCATTCGACCGTCCTTTCTACCGCGCGTTCGCCAATAATGAACGCAAAAGGGAAAAAAATCGACGTTACCGTGTTCACACACGCTGAATAAATGTTGTCTGTTCATAGAAGTTAAGCTGTAATAGATAAATACCATATAAAGTTTATATGGTAGAGGCGTCGCGACAACACTGCGGGGTTGACCATCACAGTCCAACTGGTCTAGAGTTCAATGCCGTGTTTGTCAGGGGCGCTTCTTTTTTATATGTTAAAGTTTAAGTTGGTGACCATCTGTACTGTATGAAGGATGATGACCTTTCACTTAATTACCAGTATCTTGTAATTACCATTATTCTGGTCGTACAGTAGGATTTTACCCAATGAAAAAATCGCCAAATGAGATTTTTATTATAACGAAAAATGGTCACTTGGTATGTTTTAACAATGAATATTCCTTCACGTACAGTAGGCTTGGTTGTCAGGTTATGATTTGTGAGTTGGGATTTATTTCTACCATACAGTTGTGTCCGGTGAGGTTATGTGTAGAGGAGATCTGTCAATGGGATTGTGTCATGTGAGATTCGTGTCAGTGTGTCTCAGTGTACTATTCAAGAGACCCATGTGAACCCTTCACACATTAACTAGGTCAATGAGGCAATTGCTCTGATAACTGAGAGGAAGGAGAGAGAGAGAGAGAGAGAGAGAGAGAGAGCCTTCATTTGTGTGTACATGTATTTTATTCCACTGTTCTGGGAAGACAGAGAGATGGAGGCGTGACTTGTAGTGAGGGTAAGAGACTTGAATATCTCTCTCTCCCTCCTCCCTCTCCTTCCTCCGTTCCTCCTATCTACCTTGCTTTTTTCCTATCATTTCCTTTTTCCCTTTTCTTTTCTCCCTCTCTCTATCCTCCCCATTCATCCTCTCTCTTTCCTTCTTCTTCCTCTCTTCCCTCTTCTCTTCTCCCTCCTTCTTCTTCCTCTCTTCCCTCTTCTCTCCTCCCTCATCCTTCCCCCTTCTCATACCTCTCCCTCTCCCTCTCCCACTCCATCCCTGTTTTCTACCTCACCCCACCTCTTCCCTCTCCCTTCCTTCACCCTCCCCTCCCCACCTATTTTACACCCCCTTGGTCCTCGGGGTGTTTTCATGCACACAGTTCCTCAGAATCGTTCACGTTTCAGTGATTTTTATTTTATTACACGGATTTTTTTTTAGACTCGCTCCCCACCTCCCTATTTCTCTGGCTGTATTCTGACAGAGTTGCCTGGTCTCTCTCTCACTCTCTCTCTCTCTCTCTCTCTCTCTCTCTCTCTCTCTGTATGTCTGTGTTTGTCTTTATGTTGATCATTGTTTCCCTGTTTATCTCTCTCTCATATTGTATCTCTTATTGTTTGTTAGCTTTATCTATATTTATCTTTTTCTGTTTATCTCTGTTTATCTCTGTTTATCTTTATTATCTTTTTGTCTGTCGTTGCTTTTTCTCTCGTTCTCGTCTTTTCTCTCTTTATCACACACACACACAGACACGCGCACGCACACACACACAAGAGGAGCGAAGGTCATAGTACGTCTTGGTGTGTGTAGTAGTAATTACCATTGAACATAGGAGAATAAAACTGTATTATTTCCTTTAATTTTATTCATTCAGAAACAACGGATAACTTGAAGAATCAATCCACCACCCTGACGCTAACTTGAGGTTAGGTTCGGTTAATGCTCAGGTGAAATAAGGTAGGGTGTCTAATCTTCAGGTGAAATAAGGTGGGGTGTCTAATCTTCAGGTGAAATAAGGTAGGGTGTCTAATCTTCAGGTGAAATAAGGCGGGGTGTCTAATCTTCAGGTGAAATAAGGTGGGGTGTTCTAATCTTCAGGTGAAATAAGGTGGGGTGTCTAATCTTCAGGTGAAATAAGGCAGGGTGCCTAATATTCAGGTGAAATTAGGTGGGGTGTCTAATCTCAGGTGAAATAAGGCGGGGTGTCTAATCTCAGGTGAAATAAGGCGGGGTGTCTAATCTTCAGGTGAAATAAGGCGGGGTGTCTAATCTACAGGTAAAATAAGGTAGATTGTCTAATCTTCAGGTGAAATACGGCGGGGTGTCTAATCTTCAGGTGAAATAAGGCGGGGTGTCTAATCTTCAGGTAAAATAAGGTTAGGGTGTCTAATCTTCAGGTGAAATAAGGCGGGATGTCTAATCTTCAGGTGAAATAAGGTAGGGTGTCTAATCTTCAGGTGAAATAAGATGGGGTGTCTAATCTTCAGGTGAAATAAGGCAGGGTGTCTAATCATCAAGTGAAATAAGGTAGGGTGTCTAATATTCAGGTGAAATTAGGTGGGGTGTCTAATCATCAAGTGAAATAAGGCGGGGTGTCTAATATTCAGGTGAAATTAGGTGGGGTGTCTAATCTTCAGGTGAAGTAAGGTGGGGTGTCTAATATTCAGGTGAAATAAGGTGGGGTGTCTAATCTTCAGGTGAAATATGGCGGGGTGTCTAATCTTCAGGTGAAATAAGGTAGAAAAATTATAAATTGACTTTCTCGATACGTTGGTAGTAATACATTGAACCATTAGAAAATATTCTTTATGCATTATGAGGGAATTGTTTGATTAGAATTTGTTAATAACAGATTGTAAATTAGTTTCAAATATATTATACGAGTAAGAAACATCGGACAACTAGTACAAACGGGACTCATATGTATACATCATTACATGTATACTGCTTATTATTTATTTCCCATGGGCTATTACGTTAAATATATAAAGTTTGTTGTAACACGAGTTACTAGATACGTCTGAACACTGTAGTCACCTCACAAAAGTAAACACACGAAATACCTATTATAGATGAATAAATATACCTTATAAAGTTTATATGGTAGAGGCGTCGCGACGACACTGCGGGGTTGGCCATCCATAATATTTTCACTCATATGATGGGTGATGACCTTTCACTTAATTACCAGCATCTTGTAATTACCATTATTTTGGTCGTACAGTAGGATTTTACCCAATGAAAAAAATCATCCAGTAGGATTTTTATTATAACGAAAAATGGTCACTTGGTATTTTTTAACAATGAATATTCCTTCACGTACAGTAGGCTTGGTTGTCAGGTTATGATTTGTGAGTTGGGATTTATTTCTACCATACAGTTGTGTCCGGTGAGGTTATGTGTAGAGGAGATCTGTCAATGGGAGATGTGAGATTCGTGTCAAGTGTACTATTCAAGAGACCCATGTGTGGGTCAATGCAATTGCTCTAATAACGTAGTTAGTCAGTCAGTCAGTTATTTTACCATCTGAGTCTTATTATAATACATCTCTCAACGGTTCAACCACTACTGTATGTCTGTGTCCGTGTGCTATTATGTCTAAGTAAGTTCATTTTCAGCCCATGTTTCAATATGTCAGTTACCCTTTTAACACTGCCCACTGGTCTAGATCTGGCGAGAAAACTGCCCCCACCCAAAGGTCACTTGTTGGGTGGCGCCTGCTGGGTGTGTTGGGTGATTTAGGTGAGGCAAGGTTAAGGCGTTCTAATAACGTAGTTAGTCAGTCAGTATTCATGATCTACAGGATCGTTTATGGCCAGTCATCTGAGTCATAGAAGTTATCACTAATGGCCAATTATCCCAGTGTAACATACAGTATATATTAGATGGAGTTCCGCTTTTATTTGTTTGTTTTCGTTTTATTTATGTCATTTATTTGTTAACATTTAGCTTAGAATAAGTAAATATTATAAAAAAAAACATTGAAAAACTCACAAGTGACTTTGTAATATATAATTAAGTCGAGATAATAATGCCAATACGACGTGCTGGTCAAGCTCCGAAAGAGTTGTCCGGGGGTCTAGCTAACCTCTGGTCGGGGCTTGACCGGCACGTAAACGTGATTTTGGCAACCTGTGGTGTAATAGTCAGCATGCTCGCCTTGCAAGCGAGTGGATTCGATTCCCGGACAGAGTGAAACTATGAGTATTTTTTTTTTACGCCATTTGGCTTTCTATTTACCAGTAAATGGGAACCTGGATGTTAATCGATTTGATCTTTTCTGGAATAATGGTTAGCCAGTGCCAGTTACCCTTTGGGAGTAACACTGCCCACTGGTCTAGATCTGGCGAGAACAACTGCCCCCACCCAAAGGTCACTTGTTGGGTGTTACAAAGCGCCTGCTGGGTGTGTTGGGTGATTTAGGTGAGTCTTCCCCGCCCTCCCCCAACAATCCCCCATATGTCACTAAGGCATCTCTCTCCAGTGTCTCATTTATATGTATATTTATGATCTACAGGATCGTTTATGGCCAGTCAAAAATTTCTCATAGAAGTTATCACTAATGGCCAATTATCCCTATTGAGTGTAACATACAGTACTTCCGCTTTTATTTGTTTGTTTTCTCATTTATTTGTTAACATTTAGCTAAAAAAAAACATTGCCTAAGTACGACGTGCTGGTCAAGCTCCTCCGGGGGTCTAGCTAATGACGTGATTTTGGCAACCTGTGGTGTAATACTCAGCATGCTCGCCTTGCAAGCGAGTGGATCGATTCCCGGACAGAGTGAAACTATGAGTATTTTTTTTTTACGCCATTTGGCTTTCTATTTACCAGTAAATGGGAACCTCTCTTATTCTAGCCAGTGCTATCTCCGGTCTCTCTCTTCCTCTCTCACTCACTTCACCTCATTACTCTCACACTGATCGTGGATTACTCTTCCTGTATATCCCTACTCTCATCACCACTGTTATGACATCTCTCTCTCTCTCTCTCTCTCTCTCTCTCTCTCTCTCTCTCTCTCTCTCTCTCTCTCTCTCTCTCTCGACTTCTCTCCGTTGATATTCGTCCGACATTTATTACCTGACCTACTACTCTGGTCCTTCAACTCCCGCCCATCACACCACCCCACTCTACCCAGACACATCACCACCAGCCTCCCGTGGATCGACACAGCCCTGCCAGACACATGCGGATCACCCATCACCTTAACTATCACCACCAGCCTCCTGCGGATCACCTTAACCTGCCAGACACATCACCACCAGCCTCCCGTGGATCACCTTAACCTGCCAGACACATCACCACCAGCCTCCCGTGGATCACCTTAACCTGCCAGCACATCACCACCAGCCTGGATCACCTTAACCTGACCAGCCTCCTGGATCACCTAACCTGCCAGGCACATCACCACCAGCCTCCCGCGGATCACCTTAACCTGCCAGGCACATCACCAAAGCCTCCCGCGGATCACCTTAACCTGCCAGGCACATCACCACCAGCCTCCCGTGGATCACCTTAACCTGCCAGGCACACCACCACCAGCCTCCCGCGGATCACCTTAACCTGCCAGACATCACCACCAGCCTCCCGGATCACCTTAATCTGCCACATTACCACCAGCCTCCCGTGGATCACCTTAACCTGCCAGACACATCACCACCAGCCTCCCGTGGATCACCTTAACCTGCCAGACACATCACCACCAGCCTCCCGTGGATCACCTTAACCTGCCAGACACATCACCACCAGCCTCCCGTGGATCACCTTAACCTGCCAGACACATCACCACCAGCCTGTGGATCACCTTAACCTGCCAGACACATCACCACCAGCCTCCCGTGGATCACCTTAACCTGCCAGACACATCACCACCAGCCTCCCGCGGATCACCTTAACCTGCCAGACACATCACCACCAGCCTCCCGTGGATCACCTTAACCTGCCAGACACATCACCACCAGCCTCCCGTGGATCACCTTAACCTGCCAGGCACATCACCAGTCTCCCGTGGATCAGGTAAAGTCAGGATATTACCACCAGGTTTTGGCTTCTGCAGCATCAGAAACTTAGCGCATTTTTCATTTCCTTCTCGTCAGTATCATGCAACGCCACAAAGACCCTCCATCACCTGAAACTTGTTGGATACGAAGGAAAAAGTTGAAATGCAGAATTTTTCGACGTTGTTGATATTCTTGGGATGGGTTACGGTAGTTTGACGCTGATTTATTGTTGATAGCTTCTTAAGGACACTTGTATTTCTTATATAGACCTACAAAGATTTTTTTTATGCGGTTTGAACTACGTACGTATTATTGGGATTTTTATATAATTTTGTTTGCTGGTAAACTCTCGCCAGTTCACAGTCCAGATATTAAATGTTAAACTTATAAGAAATACATTAAATGGTGTGTGTGTGTGTGTGTGTGTGTGTCTGTGTGTGTGTGTGTGTGTGTGTGTGTGTGTGTGTGATGGAATATTGAATAGAGAAGTAATTGGATTTCTGTAGCGAGATAGATCACTCAACAGGAGCCCAGAAATTTGTAGTGAGACATTAATAAAGATGTTATGACAGATTGAGTGTAAATAGCCACTTCTTATAACGATGTTTTTCTTGTAGCTGTAAGATATTTCTGTAATATTTTTGTTATATCAACCTCTGGTATGTTGTTGACACATACATAACGATCACCATACAACACACCGCCCACCACAAGACACGAGGCAACAATATACTCCAACAATTCTCTATTAAAGGTAACCAACGTAGACAATAGCTGTCAACACTCAATACAGTATACAGGCATCTCTCTTTATATACAGGATACTACGTATATATATATTTCTGTCTGTCCTTCTATCTCTCTATCAGTAGTCTCTCTCCCTCCCTCTTGTGCCTAACCGTTGCAGGTATGAAAAATATATTACTTTTTCTTAGTGATCGACTCCAACTGTAGAAAACCTTAAGACGTCAGCACATGACTAACATTACTTCAGTTCTGTAAACATGATAATGTTATTCAGGAAATATTCCACAGGGGGAAGTTATGGGACTCCTTCCCTCGTCATTATCGCTACCGAGGTGTGGAAGGAATAGTAAGTGGGGGGACTATCACCGCGCTACAGACCTTGGTTCTAAGATACGATAAATAAATACTATAAATTGTTCCCTGAGCGTGTGTAACTTGGGCTCAGCGTATAGAAGAGCCTTTTTGAAACTTGTTAGAACAGAGTTACATGTCCCTGTCGTCCTTTGATATTAAGATTAGGAATTCGGATGCCGGTTGCGGGATGTACATAAGTAAATGTTGTTAACATTATCAGAATCGAGACTATGATAACCAAGTGCTTTACGACCTACGATGTGACACAACTTATGTGTAAATTATATATATACTTTTTTAACCACTCATGTATTGTCACTGGTCATATTTTCAGTAAAGATTTCTTATGGTTGAGATTTTTGTGGGTTTCTATTATTCTTGGATATGGGAGGCAAGACAAGACTTTAATTTTTAACTCTTTTGAAAATTAAAGAATGCATTGCATTTGGAAGGGGGAACCAATGAGTTATCATCATAATCAAACAGGAACCGAGGATGGTAAATACGTTTCCGGAGTGTGGTAAAGCCTAACTGATAAAATCCCCCAAATGTAGACTCCGTAAAGATGTTTGTCCTCAACACAAGATGGTAGGTAAATATTCTTATGGAAGGTATTTGAGCAGCAGAACTTTTTACACACGGTTATGTCTTGTGATTTGGCCAATCCCTCCCACCCCCAGTCCCAACCATTGTAAAAATTATCAATAACTTGTAATAAACCTGTGTATTCACTCCCAGTAAACACTACTCCTTGCACTGTCCCTATGTTGAAATGAACTGTAGTTTGAGCTTTTCCCCATCTAGTTATTATATATCTTATTTGTATCACTTATGTTACTTGTATATTATTTGTAATTCGAAACCCATTCCCCAAATATGTAACTGTATATTTTCAGCCTTCTGGCTGCCAAGCTCTTTCAATAAACCGTTAATTATTTTTATTATTATTATTATTTTTATTATTATTATTATTATTATTATTATTGTTATTATTATTATTATTATTATTATCATTATTATTATTATTATTATTATTATTATTATTATTATTATTATTATTATTATTATTATTATTATTATTATTATTATTATTATTATTGTTATTAGCGTGTGTCGTCTGTCTCCACTCACGTATTCTCCCGTTACACACATGCACGACCCAGAAATGCTGCGACACATCGCAAATTTAGGAATCAAAGAATACAATAGATATGAAGATATAGGTGAGATGTTTGATAAAAGTAACCAGAGTATTCCTTAAGTATTAAAGTTCAAATTTTACTTTTCAATTTTGAAAGTTCACAAATACTTTACGGGAGAAACAATTATAAAATGGAGTCACGGAAGACTTCAGAGCCTTACATTGATAACAAAATCTCTAGTACACGAACCTATATTTAGCCTTTGTAAACATATAAATCAGCTGTTTTAATGACGCCACGGCAGGAATACACACTTGGTGCATCCTTCACAGCGATACTGACTCCTTCCTCCTGATGTTTATATTGGAGAAACATGTACACAGTATTCCGACACACTGATGGTGGGTCGGAGGCCTCCACGTTATAGTATTATATTAGACTGACCTGTGAAGATCAGTTCTTTAAGAATTAACTAAACTTAATCGTGTAGAGTCTTCAGGTTAATAAATGTCATAACCTGAAGCCACTTGTGAATGTTTGACAGAACTGTAGTACGTCATTTTTATATATGACACAGCCATCATTCACTGGCTGGCCTAAATTCTGCTTTTTTATCTGTATTTTATTTTCATTTTGTATAAATCGTGTAACTTTTTCAGTTACAAATTTGTTTTGTTTTAGAACCAGATTGTGTAAATACAGTCCTTTCAGTAAAAATTTTGGTGGGTAGCAAAATATGAATTAATTTTTACTATACTGATAGACTGACCATCAGGTTTTACTGGTTCTGGGTTCAGGGCTCATCATTGCAACATCGATGTCTCTTTTTTTTAAGTTAAAATTCCCAAAATTTGGTTTAATAAATCTCTCTTAACTAATAGGAATCCAATATTTCAGGTTTAACTATAAATCAGTTCATAATATATATCAGTGTTTACATATACGCGAGAGTTAAAGCGTTTCCTTGTGTTGATGAAATTTTTTTCATTTTTTCTTTTTTTACCAATTTGCCTTGCGAGGTGGTTAGTTTATTGGGCACTGGTGCATCCTGTGCGAGGCGAAAAGCAGAAGCGTTTACATCACCCAACAAGGAAGCATGCGGAGTTCAAGCTTGCTTTTGTGACTCATGCGTTAAGGGCATTAGTGAATGAAGGGCACTTAATGGTCTAAAGCCACATTGAGATTCAGGGAGGAAGTTTTCCGCCTCACAAAGAAGTTTGTTTAGGAGGACTCGGGCGATAATCTTGACAGCTACGGACAGCAGCGAGATCCCACATGCCTTATTTTTAAACCATTCGTTTTTAAGTTTGCAAAGCCTGCGCTGCGCCTCCGCTTTCTTCCTGTGGAAAGTATCAGCTTTGGTCCGAGACTTAGGGTTGTTCAGCCAGTCATTTAAAGCAGCATGTTCATCATCGACGAGTACACTGATTTCCGGGTAACTTCATCAAACAAGTCCTGGTGTATTCTTTGGATCTGGCCGAGGGTCTCTGCAGGTTTTTGTCTTGGCCGTGTCGAGAATACCCCATTCAGCACTGGGATTTGGGTTGTTTGTTATCGGGTTGTTTATCAGCCCATGTTCAAGCTGCTCTCTGAAAGCATGTGCTACCACTGGATCATCTTAACGCTAAGTGTTAAAACTTCTTCTGGAGGATTGTTGCCTTCGCCGTTTCGGGGCGACGTGAAGTGAGAGCTTAGCTCTGACGAGCCGATGATCAGTGTCGCAGTGGTCTGAGCTACACATGGCACGGGTGATGAGGACATTTCGGCGATCTCTTTCTCTGACAATGGTGTAGTCAATGAGATGCCAGTGTTTGGATCGTGGGTGTTACCAAGAACTCTTGAACTTGTCGGCCTGCCTAAACAAGGTATTGGTGATAGTGAGGTTGTGTGCAGCACACTTGCTGAGGAGGAGTACGCCGTTGGGATTATACTTGCCTAGTCCATTTCTCCCTACGGTTCCCTGCCAAATGTCATCGTCTCTGCGAGCTCTGGCATGGAAGTCACCTAGGAACACAACCTTGTTTTCTTTGGGGATAGAGGTTAGCACTCTATCGAAGTCGGCGTAAATGGCCTCCTTGATGCCATCCTCTATATCCAGTGTTGGGGCATATGCACTGATGAAAAAGGCATGGTGTGAGTGATTCAGTGGGACTCGAAGCGTCATGAGGCGCTCGTTGATCCCAACAAGCATTTCAGTTAGCCTGTGTTGGATGTGTGGACGAATGGCAAAGCCAACTCCATAAATGCGGTTTCTCTCCTCAGCAGGTTTACCCTTCCAAAAGAAGATATAGCCAGACCCCTGTTCTACGAATCGTTCCTCGTCTGGGAGCCTGGGACTCATTAATGGCTGCAATGTGACGTCGATGTTATACCTAGCCACCTCTTTTGCCACAAGGGCAGTTCTTCTTTCAGGACGGTCATATGTGCCAGTATCCAGAAGGGACCTGACATTCCATGTAGCGACTACAAGAGGTTGTTTATTTTGTTTTTGTTTTGATCTTTGATTATAATTGTGTTTTCAACCGCATAAGGATGAACTTACTGGGTGGGATTACCCAGTCAGGTTGATTCTATAGGCAGGATATGTTTCGGGAATCCTTTCTAGCCCCTTCCCAATGTGGGGTGAGCAGAGTGGCTCCTCGAAAGGGATGCTCAGTAGCACAGACAGGACCAGATTACACTGCTGCCTAGATCCCAGTGCCTAAACAACCGTCTTCCGCGCAGTCCCTGTGCAGAATTGTGACTAGAGACTCCCGGCAGTCATCTCTGCCCCGTTCCCCGTCTCCACTCGTCCGTCGCCATAGGAATTTTGGGGATATACAGTCGGTGTTTTGATGATGACGAGTAGTATGATGGCTGCACTTGAGATGATTTATGTGGTGAGGCAGGAGTGCAGGCTGCAACCACACATCTTGGCCCTCCCTCTTCCTGATCCAGTGGTGCAAGTATTGCAACGACTGGGGAGAGGAAGAGTAACCTTAGTAGCCTGTCCATCGTGCATTGCCTTTGTATGCCGGTGTAGTCGTTGGGTTTCCATGGTGGTCACCTCTTCCGCATACACTGCAAATGGGATCTTGTTGGAGCTCTGTAAGCATGTCTGCCTGATGCGAGGCTCCACGGAAGATTTTTCGTTCTGTGTTTACTCTCGTAACCTTATACCTACCAAGATTAATCCGGAAGGTAGCGAGGCAATGGTTGGTAGGCGCCAGGTAATGTCCACATGCCAGTGGGCTTATGCACCGTCCCTCTGGGGCCCACTGTTACTCCGAGATCCCCTGCTGGTCTAGCTTGGGTCCAGAAGGCACCCAGTTACCGTGTGTTGCCACGAGGAGGCACAGCAGGAGTCTTGATGGTGAGGAGGCATTGTACTGGCAGGGAAGACTTACTGTATGCATGTTAAGTTGCTTCCCTGTTCGCCACAATGGCTAGCCAGCGGCGGCAGCTGAAAGCGAGAGGGAGCAAGGAGTGCTTGCACCTTAACACTAACATAATGCTGCCACACTAAACGCATTTCACCACCCTGTGTGCGACACACACACACACACACACACACACATTATTATTATATTATGCTGGGGCCGCAGTCACCACTGGATGTGGGCCAAGGTTACTGTGCCGAGGTCACTGGGCCGAAGTTACCATGGGTCGACTTCATGTGTATCATACAAACACAGCTGTAATAAGATAGTGCTATATTCAATACAGGAAGTTAAAGTGATCATACGTTTAGCCAGAAAATTTCCCACTGTCCGTGATCATAATTTTACAGAATAGTTTTACAGACAACCTAAACTAACTTATACTAACCTAAGCAAATATTATTGAGTTCTTAGAAATTGTGCAACGAGTAAAGGCTATTGCCAACACAACAAACACCCTGAGTTAACGATCACTACACAACACACAACTGCCTTCACTTCGTTTCATTTTGTGAGATTCAGTGATGAGTGTGTTCGGCAAGGTGAGAATTTCTTATTTGATTTAAAAGTTTAGTGTTTACAGATTAATTCTCTTATTATAATGAGGTGTGTGTTTATAGTGAAATTTGAAATACTTAAAGAGTAAAACACGAAGTTCAATGAAGAGGATATAAAGGTTGTTCATATGTATTAATGAATATATCTTATTCATACATTAGGAAATTTAATTTGTCAAACCTACACAAAAGTTAAAAAAAAAAAAATCTTACGAACATGACAAATCCCTCCTTTCTCCACTTTCATCTGAGCTATACCATATTGGTACAACATACACATCATCCTAATACAGTAAAACCCTTTGTTAGAAGCTGATATTTTGCTCAATAATGTGGGCGTAATGACTTTATCAACTATTATTACAAATAGACAATTTTCGATTGCACACTCACACACACACACACACACACACACACACACACACACACACACGCACACACACGCAAAATTCAGCCAGGTTAAAAAGGGAGAGGAGGGAAAATACCAAAAACAGATATAGGTGTTGAGGAGGAAGGTCGAGGGTCACCATTACCAAGTGCTGGACGTGAGACATTAAACTTCTTAATGGTCAACAAAAACTTGAAATGGCTCACTTACACATTAGAGATGTGTTCAGCCGTCGTGCACTGGAGCTGCGTGTTTGTGCGTGCGTGCGTGCGTGCGTGCGTGTGTGCGTGCGTGCGAGTGTGTGTGTGTGTGTGTGTGTGGGTGGGTGTGTGTGTGTGTGTAATTTTGTTTGTATATATGCTAACATGTGTAGTGTTGGGTGTTGATTGCCTATGTGCGTAAAGTCATGAAATCGTTTACATACATTAGTGTGTGGCGATTGAGCGACTACAGCTCTCATCTCCGGTCCTAAGCGTTGCCGATTCTCGCTTAGGGCACCCAAGTTAACATTCTGCCTCCCTAAGAACCAAAAGTTTAGTAACACTATTAGCTGTATCCGTCCCCAATTACACGTGTGTTAAAATTGATTTTTTCTCTTAATTTGTAAGCTATTAGAAAACATAAGAATTCA
Organism: Homarus americanus; assembly: GCF_018991925.1. Lineage (NCBI taxonomy): Eukaryota > Metazoa > Arthropoda > Malacostraca > Decapoda > Nephropidae > Homarus > Homarus americanus. The sequence continues at coordinate 4,072 of NW_024749535.1, read as the reverse complement.
CGAATTTTGCATAGAGAGATATCATACCGTCCAATAAGGCATCCCAGGATTAAAATGCCCTTGTATGCCATCTAGATTGTACGATTCTTACCAATATTACATCTCATAGAACAAGATAAGATTTTACGCGTCTCTTTCATCTTCCGAGGAAACTGTATCACAGACTCCAACTTAATTATACTTTCTGACATGAAGACCTCTACACGCTGTCCTCGCTGAGTGTATCGTGGCGAACAATGACCTCTACACGCTGTCCTCGCTGAGTGTATCGTGGCGAACAATGACCTCTACACGCTGTCCTCGCTGAGTGTATCGTGGCGAACAATGACCTCTACACGCTGTCCTCGCTGAGTGTATCGTGGCGAACAATGACCTCTACACGCTGTCCTCGCCGAGTGTATCGTGGCGAACAATGACCTCTACACGCTGTCCTCGGTATCGTGGCAAGCAATGACCTCTACACGCTGTCCTCGCCGAGTGTATCGTGGCGAGCAATGACCTCTACGCTGTCCTCGCTGAGTGTATCGTGGCGAACAATGTCCACATCGTGGCCCTACACTGTCCTCGCTGAGTGTATCGTGGCAAGCAATGACCCCTACACGCTGTCCTCGCTGAGTGTATCGTGGCGAGCAATGACCTCTGCACGCTGTCCTCGCCGAGTGTATCGTGGCGAGCAATGACCTCTACACGCTGTCCTCGCCGAGTGTATCGTGGTGAACAATGACCTCTACACGCTGTCCTCGCTGAGTGTATCGTGGCGAACAATGACCTCCACATGTTGTCCTCGGTTGGTGTATGGTGGCGAATAGTGACCTCCACACACTGTCCTCGCTGAGTGTATCGTGGCAAGCAATGACCTCTACACGCTGTCCTTGCCAAGTGTATCGTGGCGAGCAATGACCTCCACACGCTGTCCTCGCTGAGTGTATCGTGGCGAACAATGCCCTCCACACGTTGTCCTCGGTGGGTGTATGGTGGTGAATAGTGACCTCCACACACTGTCCTCGCTGGGTGTATTATGTATCTTTGTCATGCTCATACAGAAGTACTTATGTAATATTAAGTCTTTATGCCTGACCTTGGAGTTACCTTAAATTCTCCTTGTTTACTGTGTTATTAAGTCTAAATTACTATGTTGTACAAGGGTGCTAGTTGGCAAGGTTTAGAATATTATCTGTATACTGTTTAAATGTTGAGAAACGTAACTTCTTTGTGGGAGTTAGAAACAAAAGCTTATTGTTTGGGTAACAGCTGTCTGTCTGTCTGATTTATTCAGGAAGTTAAGGAGAATTTCGGAAAAGGGGAAATTTTATATACGATACTGACATGAAGAGGAACACCAGGGATATCACAGTCAATTTAAGTGCTGGGTTGTTTAATCAGCTCGCGCCTTGGGACATCACTTATTCCATCCTCAGAGCAAAGCCTAAAAGGTTACTTTACTGACCCGGGGACACGCACATTTTTCGATATTTGAACAAGCTAAAATCCGTCAAACCAGCATAACAGCATAAGAAAATTTTTGTTTGTTTGTAGAATTCCTCTGTAGAAATAGAATATTTACTTGTATATAACTCAAATAATGGTGCAATACCCAAGGGGGCGCTAGACGGAGACGCTTCTTAAGCCAAGCCCATTATTCATATATACACGTATGTATGTACAGTTATAAAAAAAAATTACTTAAAAATGCAACTGGATACCAGGGACAAACATGGGCCATGAGACGATAAGCCTACCACTACACGAGAGAAAAAGAATAATAATGAAAACGATAAACTTCTTAATAACACAAACACATGACATGAAACCAATTACATCTTACACAAAACATGATGTTAATTGGCCATAGAAAATACTGCTGATAAATAAGGTACCGTAATGTTATTATAGAAATTGAGATATAATACAATAATACAACAAAGATTAGTTCGTGAATTTTACCCCGGCACCTCATGACGAACTGATAGTGAGCTGTGTGGTCATCCGTTCCTCAAAAACAAGTTAGAAGACATAATGATGATAAAAATAAGTAGAGAAAATACATGAAAATAAACGTCATTATTGTTTATTATTCAGCTAATAACAGCCATCAAGCGTGAACACAGTAATATATAGTATTTTTAAGTTATTTAAGGATTTTAACGAAATTAACAAATATATAACTAGTTTCTCCTTTTGATTCCAAGTGTTAATTAAATTTGTTTATTTTTTTACTGATCTCCGCGATATTCATGGGCGAGGCATGTAGGAAAAATTTGATTCGTATTAATTGGAAATAATATTTTTCTCACTCATAATTAATAAAAGATCCATGTGTCTCACACTCTTGTCTCTCCCACACTCCTGTCTCTCCCACACTCCTGTCTCTCCCACACTCCTGTCTCTCCCACACTCTTGTCTCTTCCACACTCCTGTCTCTCCCACACTCCTGTCTCTCCCACACTCCTGTCTCTCCCACACTCCTGTCTCTCCCACACTCCTGTCTCTCTCACACTCTTGTCTCTCCCACACTCCTGTCTCTCCCACACTCCTGTCTCTCCCACACTCCTGTCTCTCCCACACTCCTGTCTCTTCCACACTCCTGTCTCTCTCAGCCAAATACGTTTTCATTACTTTTCTGTCTGTGTACTATTTAACATTATTACGTTACAACACATTCTTGTTCTTTCAATATATATTTGTCTACAACTCTTAGTTCTCCAACACATATACTGTATGTCTCCAGTGCACTGCTGTTCTCTCTCCAGCTTGCTTCTCTTACTGGAACTGTCTCCTACCCTTCACCACCTTAGTATCCGCGACTTCACTGTATTTTGGATTTTTTTATTTACAGTCTACCTGATTTTGTACGTCTGCATTACAAATGTTTTACACACAGAGATCAACATTTCACTATAACATGTGTGTCACTGCACATATATACACAGTACCTCCTACACACATGTGTCTCTTAATCCCATTTGCTTATGTCCAGGAGACTAGTGTTAATCTGCCTCTCACACGTACACTACATTCAATTTATCAACACAAATACCATTCATTTTATTCTGAAGACCCTCCTGACAGCTCGACCACTGACCGCTGACCTTAAGTGCTAAGTCAGGGAATTCGTTTGTGATCTAGAGGCATCAAGAGCGAAGTCACGAGGCATCCCTCAGAGAACACCTAACTGCATGACAAAGTGCGTCGTTTGGGACAACTGCGTGAGAGAATATGCTTGAGTGTCTGGCTAACGAGGTCATTCTGAGAGGGTGACTTACACTTTATTGCTGTCGGGAGTGTGTGAGTCACCGCTAGTACTCATGTATGAAAGATGAGGTTTGGATATTATATTATAATGTTATGTTTTTATTAGAAGAAAATAAAAAAGAACTAAAATTATGATTATGAGAAAATATCATTTTTAAGTTGAGATATTTATCACGTTCCTTAAAATGCAGATACTGTACTAATAAAAAAAAGTGTATGGAAATATAGTTTCTTCTAATTTTCGAAATAAAATGATATATTTCTAATCATTAACGCCGGTGTATTTGGAGATAACATCAAACTCACTCATATTTACTTTCTAGTGGCGGAGAACTGAATGTTGCATCACGTAAACAATACTGATGATTATGAACGACACAATAGTCCACTCAGTCCTGGAAGTGAACTGACGCCTCTCACTAACACGGTCATGTGTATACTTGAACACTCCTGGAAGTGGTCTACTATCTCTACATATAAAGGAACGTAAGAAAGGTGCTGTAGACATATGGATGAATATTAGTAAAAAATTAATTGCTGCATGCGAAGGATTATAAGCGAGATTCTTAGAGTTTCATAGAAAGAACAGGTGAAAGTTACTTACAGATAGCCAGAAAAAAAGGATATGGCATAGCCTTTAACTTAAGCCACCCTGGTCTACAGTTACCAGTAATTCATTAAGACACCACTAGATGTCTCACCAAGAGTCATACGTCTATAATTCATAACACAAGTTACAAGTTAACACCACCAAGAGTTAGTTACGTTTACTCTCGTCCCTCGTGCTGGATAATGGTATTGGGTTGTGTGTTGGTGTATT
>NW_024749534.1:0-2265 GCF_018991925.1 Homarus americanus | reverse complement strand
GGTAGATTCATGATCATATTTCGTGTAATACCTGTGAGCCCAGGGCTTTTTCCTTAAATTTCCTCAGACAGTGCATCATTTCTCCCATGGTTATTTGATTATTAGGTAATAAGTTATAGTCTATATATTGCCTTGGGGTGATTCTATGTATTTGTCTTCCCATTTCTTCTTCTATCCTTTCTTCGTGTTCACTATCAAAATCTTCATTTTCCTCATCTGATATTTTAAAAACTTTTACCCATTCCCTTTTGAATGCTGACTCTTGTTCATTTTCCTCGTGCAATTTTGTTCCATTTTGGTCTTTAATGTATGGTGTTTTTGCTTGTTGTGCCCCTCATCTTGTTTATGGAAGTCCAAAATGTTTTTGTGTCTTTAGTCATGTCAGCCGCCATTATAATATCATTCCATTTTTATTGTTTGCTTCCTTACATGCGTCTCTTAATTTTATCTGTAGTGCTATCTGTGTCGTATATAGTGTTACGAACCCCTCCACCCAGCACTACGAAGCACGCCATCTATTGTCCTGATCTACCTACAGCACCACGAGCAACGCCATCTAGGGACGAGACACGAGTATGACTCGTCTTAGTTACCACTCCGAGGTTTCCTTCTCCCTATCCTGGTTGTTGCGTCACCTCCAATTCGAGGAGAGAGCACTTGGCTCTGGGAAGTGACCACAGGATCATCTATCCTCTAAACCTACGTACGTGCAGTGACTACCTACCGTCTTCTACAATACTCAGCCTTACTCGTCAGCCATCTCAGCTCCTCACTTAAGTACTAGTATCTCTTGTATTAATTTCCCCACGTCCACTTGCTTCGAGATTGTTTTATGTTTATTAATATGTATATACTGTTAATGTTTAGGTTAAGTTTGGTTAAGGGTAATTTATAAGCTGAATATTTTGTTAAGGGATTTATGGTACTCTATTATATACAACGAAAACTCGCATCCTTTGTCTACCCTTTTATAGTCCGATTGTCTTTGTTTTTATTGTTGTTTACCTGTTGGGATCTGGGTAGACGTATAACTATATTCTAAATCCAACTCGTAACAAATGGCGACCGTGACAGGACACGACCTTAAGTACCATATTCCTTCCTCCCTTGTTACTCAGTGTTAATTATTCCTCCCAGTCACTTCTGTTCACAATTGCTTTACGGTGGTTTAAAGTTTCCTTCATATGTGTTTGCATATATTGGTATTATCGTACAGTAAGAGTGACAGACGTAGGATATTAGGTTCCAAGTGTCATAAGGCTTACCTGTTATTACACGTGGCAGTTGTGTAGTAAGTCTTATCGAGTGTAGGGAAGAATCCGGATCTGTTTAATGCCGTACCCTCACTCCAGAGTAGGCTGTTCCATAGTCACTAGTTTACGGTGAAGTGATATCTTGGGACGCCCCGCTCTACCAGGACCCCATAATTATAAAGCCTCAATTATTGTTCTTCTCATTATCTCATTCAGGGTCAATCATACCATTTATCAGGTTGTTAATCCGGATCTTTATATTAATGCCGTAATACGCCCTACCTCTTTCAAGTCTCTTATTCCTTATCTAAGGATCTTCTCAGAAGAACAATATTCATAAGTGTAATTTCCCTAGGTATAACTTGGTTAGTTTCCGGGACTTTCTGGTTATCCACTGCCGTGATATTTTCTAGGGTTATCCACTTACCTTATCTTTTGACCATTAGTTAATTTATCCTATTTTCTTAACAATGGCCACCTCAGGTTTTGATCTCCAGGATTTTATTGAAAATCCTTCCGTAGCTAAATTACGTGTTAATATCCTGAAGAAAGAATGGAAAGAAATAGCCAACTATTATAATATCCCATTTTCACAGCAACTGACTAAGGAAATGTTAAAAATCATGTGATTGAAGTGCTGGTTCAACATGAAGTTTTAAAAGAATCCGCTGTTGACAGATTAACGCCCATGTCCAAGAAACTTCAACCACTATCCACCACCCCTCCTCACTCAGAAGTTGCTTCATTAAGAAAACTAACTTCTTGCGTACCCTGCTACTTCTTTTATGTTCAGGTTTGATGAATCGATATGGACTGGGTCATTGGACTTGAGAAAAAATAATGGGAAGAATGGTGGCCAAAGAACCAGTGGGTGTCGAGTGTTAGTTCCCTGAATTATGTGGTAAAGGCTCGTGGGTTATGTTCATTTGAACCGGACTGATGACTATGATAACGCGTAAAAGATATCCTGTATTATCATGGTGGATACCGGCGGTTTCGTAAACAACAAACC
>NW_024749533.1:0-5058 GCF_018991925.1 Homarus americanus | reverse complement strand
TAGATATGTTTCTGTACTTAATCCACACACTCCCCACAAATATGGGAGAGGATTCTGTACCCCATAATCCACCCGACATAAATATGGGAGAGGTTTCTATACCCCATAATCCACCCGACATAAATATGGGAGAGGTTTCTGTACCCCATAAACCACCCAACATATATATGGGAGAGGTTTCTGTACCACATAATCCACCCCACATAAATATGGGAGAGGTTTCTGTACCCCATAATCCACCCCACATAAATATGGGAGAGGTTTCTGTACCCCATAATCCACCCCCCATAAATATGGGAGAGGTTTCTGTACCCCATAATCCACCCCACATAAATATGGGAGAATTTTCTGTACCCTATAATCCACCCGACATAAATATGGGATTGGTTTCTTTACCCCATAATCCACGCCCCATAAATATGGGAGAGGTTTCTGTACCCCATAATCCACCCGACATAAATATGGGAGAGGTTTCTATACCCCATAATCCACCCGACATAAATATGGGAGACGTTTCTGTACCCCATAATCCACCCAACATAAATATGGGAGAGGATACTGTACCCCATAATCCACCCCACATAAATATGGGAGAAGTTTCTGTGCCCTATAATCCACCCGACATAAATATGGGAGAGGTTTCTGTACCCCATAATCCACCCCCCATAAATATGGGAGAGGTTTCCGTAAACCATAATCCACCTGACATAAATATGGGAGAGGTTTCTGTACCCCATAATCCACCCGACATAAATATGGGAGAGATTTCTGTACCCCACAATCCACCCCCTATAAATATGGGAGAGGTCCTTGTACCCCTTAATCCACCCCCCATAAATATGGGAGAGGTTTCTCTACCCCATAATCCACCCCACATAAATATGGGAGAGGTTTCTGTACCCCATAATCCACCCAACATAAATATGGGAGAGGTTTCTGTACTCCATAATCCACCCCCATATATATGGGAGAGGCTTCTGTAGCCCTTAATCCAACCCCCATAAATATGGGAGAGGTTTCTGTACCCCTTTATCCACCCGTCATAAATATGGGAGAGGTTTTTGTACCCCATAATCCACCCCACATAAATATGGGAGAGGTTTCTGTACCCCATAATCCACCCACCATAAATATGGGAAAGGTTTCTGTACCCCATAATCCACCCCCCATAATTATGGGAGAGGTTTCTGTACCCCATAATCCACCCCCATAAATATGGGAAAGGTTTCTGTACCCCATAATCCACCCCCCATAATTATGGGAGAGGTTTCTGTACCCCATAATCCACCCTACATAAATATGGGAGAGGTTTCTATACCCTATAATCCACCCAACATAAATATGGGAGAGGTTTCTGTACCCCATAATCCACCCCCCATAAATATGGGAGAGGTTTCTGTACCCCTTAATCCACCCCCCATAAATATGGGAGAGGTTTCTGTACCCCATAATCCACCCCACATAAATATGGGAGATGTTTCTGTACCCCATAATCCACCCCACATAAATATGGGAGATGTTTCTGTACCCTTAACCCACCCAACATAAATATGGGAGCGGTTTCTGCACCCCATAATCCACCCCCTAAATATGGGAGAGGTTTCTGTACCCCTTAATCCAACCCCAATAAATATGTGAGAGGTTTCTGTACCGCTTTATCCACCCGCCATAAATATGGGAGAGGTTTTAGTACCCCATAATCCACCCACATAAATATGGGAGAGGTTTCTGTACCCCTTAATCCACTCCCATAAATATGGGAGAGGTTTCTGTACCCCATAATCCACCCCACATACATATGGGAGATGTTACTGTACCCCATAATCCACCCCACATAAATATGGGAGTGGTATCTGTAACCATTAATCTAACCCCCATAAATATGGGAGAGGTTTCTGTACCCCTTTATCCACCCGCCATAAATATGGGAGAGGTTTTTGTACCCCATAATCCACCCCACATAAATATGGGAGAGGTTTCTGTACCCCATAATCCACCCTCATTAATATGGGAAAGGTTTCTGTACCCCATAATCCAACCCCATAATTATGGGAGAGGTTTCTGTACCCCATAATCCACCCCCCATAAATATGGGAAAAGTTTCTGTACCCCATAATCCACCCCCCACAAATGTGGGAGAGGTTTCTGTACCCCATAATCCACCCTACATAAATATGGGAGAGGTTTCTATACCCTATAATCCACCCGACATAAATATGGGAGAGGTTTCTGTACCCCATAATCCACCCCCCATAAATATGGGAGAGGTTTCTGTACCCCTCAATCCACCCCCCATAAATATGGGAGAGGTTTCTGTACCCCATAATCCACCCCACATAAATATGGGAGATGTTACTGTACCCCATAATCCACCCGACATAAATATGGGAGAGGTTTCTGTACCCCATAATCCACCTCCCATAAATATGGGAGTGGTTTCTGTACCCCTTAATCCAACCCCCATAAATATGGGAGAGGTTTCTGTACCCCTTTATCCACCCACCATAAATATGGGAGAGGTTTTAGTACCCCATATCCACCCCACATAAATATGGGAAAGGTTTCTGTACCCCATAATCCACCCCCCATAAATATGAGAGAGGTTTCTGTACCCCATAATCCACCCTCCATATGTATGGGAGAGGTTTCTGTACCCCATAATCCACCCCACATAAATATGGGAGAGGTTTCTGTACCCTATAATCCACCCGACATAAATATGGGAGAGGTATCTGTACCCCATAATGCACCCCCCATAAATATGGGAGAGGTTTCTGTACCCCATAATCCTCCCGACATAAATATGGGAGAGGTTTCTGTACCCCATAATCCACCCCACATAAATATGGGAGAGGTTTCCGCCTCACACCCCCATAAATATGAGAGAGGTTTGGGTACCCCATAATCCACCCGACATAAATATGGGAACGGTTTCTGTACCCCATAATCCACAAGACATAAATATGGGAGAGGTTTCTATACCCCATAATCCACCCGACATAAATATGGGAGAGGTTTCTGTACCCCATAATCCACCCAACATAAATATGGGAGAGGATTCTGTACCCCATAATCCACCCCACATAAATATGGGAGAGGTTTTTGTACCTCATAATCCACCCCCATAAATATGGGAAAGGTTTCTGTACCCCATAATCCACCCCCATAATTATGGGAGAAATTTCTGTACCCCTTAATCCAACCCCCATAAATATGGGAGAGTTTTCTGTCCCCCTTTATCCACCCGCTATAAATATGGGAGAGGTTTCTGCAGCTCTATAATCACCCGACATAAATATGGGATAGGTTTCTGTACCCCATAATGCACCCCATAAATGTGGGGAGGGTTTCTGTGCCCATAATCCACCCCACATAAATATGGGAGAGGTTTCTGTGCCCATAAACCACTAATATAAATATGGGAGGGTTTCTGTGCCCTTAATTACCCACATAAATATGGGAGAGAGGTTTCACTGTGCTCTATAATCCACCCCCCATAAATGTGGGGAGGTTTCTATACCCACGTCACCCGACATGTAAATATGGGAGGGTTTCTGTGCCTATAATCCACCGACATAAATATGGGAGGTTTCTGTACCCATAATCCACCCCCATAAATATGGGAGAGGTTTCTGTACCCCTTAATCCACCCCCTATAGATATGGGAGAGGTTTTTGTACCCCATAATCCACCCCACATAAATATGGGAGAGGTTTCTGTACCCCAAAATCCACCCCCCATAAATATGGGAGAGGTTTCTGTACCCCATAATCCACCCCCCATAAATATGGGAGAGGTTTCTGTACCCCATAATCCACCTGACATAAATATGGGAGAGGTTTCTGTACCCCATAATCCACCCGACATAAATATGGAGGCTCACCAAATCCACCCCCAAGAGAGGTTTCACACCAAATCCCCCCACAAATATGGGAGAATCCACACCCAAATAGGAAAACACTGCACCCATAATCCACCCCCATAAATATGGGAGAGTCCACATCAAATCCACCCGACATAAATATGGAGAGCCTGCACCTCCAATCCACCCGACATAAATATGAGGAGAGGTTTCACCCTTAATCCACCCCACCAAAATATGGGGAGAGGTTTCTGGCACCTCATAATCCACCACAAATAGAGAGGCCATACCCCATAATCCACCCCCACAAAGAGAGGTTTCTGCACTCATAATCCACCCCACATAATAGGGAGAGGTTTTGTACCCATAATCCACCCCGACATAAATAGTGAGATAATTTATATCCACCCCCATAATAGGGAGAGGCTCCCATAATCCCATACAAGGAGGGTTGCACCATAATCCACCCCACATATAGGAGAGGTTTCTGTACCCCATAATCCACCCGACATAAATATGGGAGAGGTTTCCTGTACCCCATAATCCACCCCACATAACATGGGAGAGGTTTCTGTACCCTATAATCCACCCACATAAATATGGGAGAGGTTTCTACACCATAATCCACCCCCAGATTAACAGGAGAGGCCACCCCATAATCCACCTTACAATATGGGACAGATTTCTGTACCCCATAATCCACCCCCAAATATGGGAGAGGTTTCTGTACCCCAACCACCCCCATAAATATGGGAGAGGTCAAATCAAACCACCATGATTAACACCCTGGACCCCAGAGGCTCTGACATAACCACCCCACAGAGCAAACCACCCCCACAAAACATGGAGAGGTTGCACTTTAATCCACCACACAAAATGGGAGAGGCCAGCCTATAATCCACCCTCACATAAACATGGGAGAGGTTTCTGCACCCCCACCTACATAATATACCACCCCACAAATATGGGAGAGGTTTCTGCACCTTAACCAACCCCCCATATAAATATGGGAGAGGTTTTCAAATTTTATCCACCCGCCATATGGGAGAGGTTTTGTACCCCATAATCCACCCCAAATAAATATGGGAGGGTTTCTGCACCACCCCACAATATGGGAAATGTTTCTGCACCCCAATTCCACCCATAATATGTGAGAGGTTTCTACCCCATAATCCACACCCCACATAAATATGAGA
>NW_024749532.1:0-16795 GCF_018991925.1 Homarus americanus | reverse complement strand
TGTGAGTGACCCACACTCCAGCTGGAGAGCAGTTATAGCGCGATATTCCCGGCGTGGTTTGAGCCCTTTTCCTTCTACTACTATTTTTCCTTTTTCGCTCTGGCCTAGGGACCTGCACCCTCAAAAGTGTATTCGTCCTGCGGTCCCCCCTGTAACTGTTCACCTCCCTCCCAGGAGATTGTGAACACGAAAGGGGGTCGGAGCAAACCCTCCCCAGCCGAGTCTTTCCAGGAAAACCGTGATCGTGCGGGTCCACCTGGAAAGAGGGTCGCAATCCTTATCCTTCCCAAATAGGCACACTTAGCTCACGTCTATAAGTGAGCAGTCACATACACTAGGAAGAAGGCTTCCCCAATCGGGGCTCCGTGAGAGAAGCTCAGGAACCACTCTACGACCACCAGCTAGTGGGGAGTGCTGTAATTCCTTTGCTATTTACTCAACCGGAATAGGTAGGATAAAAAAAAAAATAAAAAAAAAATAAAAAAACCCGGTTATGGAGCGCGTACGCCCTCCTAACCGCGATCCCCGCCTGAACCGCCAACCTGACGACCCGAACCACGACAGGCTTCGCACAGAGAAAGCAGACCAGTTACGCGCCTTCAATGAAGCCCTGAAAACTAGGAACTCTGCCACCACCTCCAACAACTCCACCACCACCACCACCTCCACCACCACCACCACTGCTACCGCTACTGAGGACAACTGGACGAAGGTAGAAAATAAGAAACGCCGACGTGCCTTTTCGGGAAACGATTGCCGTCAAGCAGCCCCCAAGGCACCCATCACCACCACCAGCTCACCTCCAACGACACTGCCAAAATTCCGGATCACGAAAACGGACGCAAAAACAACATATGCCGCCGTCACAGAGATGGAAAAGCAAAACCCACTGGCCAAGTTCTCAGTGCGGCCCAACCTAAAGGGGGAGATGATCGTTCACCCCAAAGACAAGAACTCCGCCACCACCCTCGACACTTACCTACAAAACACCACCACCATTACTTCAACCAAGCTAGACCCCGCCCAGAAACCGATGAAGTCGGTAGTCCTCCGGTACCCAAAGGAACTACCTCTCGAACCCCTGGAGAACCACCCGAAGATCCTAAAAGCCGAGAGATGCTCTCCCCTGTCCGACAAGACGGCCACCACGAAACAAGTCCTCATAACGCACTACGGCTCACCCCCAGCACCATAGACCTCAAAACCTGGGGGATCTACGAAGTGAGGCCCTTCGTCCCAGAGCCCCTGCGATGCTTCAGATGCCAGAAATACGGGCACCATCAGACAAGGTGCACGTACAGGGAAATCTGCGCAGTCTGCGCACAGAAGCACGGCACACAGTCCTGCCTCACCAAGCTGAAAAATGGGGAAAAAATCGCCCCCAAGTGTGCCAACTGCGGGGGCAAACACCACGCCTGGAATCCTGGATGCTCCGAGAGAACAAAGAGGGTCCAGGCAAACCGACCAGCAGCAAGACCGGCCCCCACCGCCTACACACCAGCCCCACCAAGTACCTTCGTGTGGGGAACCCAAAGGCCCAAACAACAAAGACAACCTCCTCAGCCAGCCAACACCCAAAGTGCAGCCCAGTTTCCTGGCCTCACTACAGCCACACCTCAGCCACCCAAGCAGCAGAGAACGACAACCACGAGAAAGACAAAAGAAGCACACACCAAGGCACCAGAAGGAATGATACACATATCAGACCTAGCCAATGTACTGACGACCTTCGCGGAGGGCCTAGCCGGACTACTGGGCCACAAGATCCAACCCACACAGCTCCAAATACTCATGGGGAGCGTCCTCGGGCAAGTCGCCACAGCCCCAGCCACCTCAGTGGAGGAAGCCACGCCGGTCCGCACACGAGTAACAGCCGAGGTACACTCTACACCGAAGAAGGCCACCAGAGAACCCAAGACACCGACAGCTCCCAGAAAGAAACTGGACGTTTCAACTCCCCTGAACCGAACCACGGCCCAGAAGGCAAAAACCACAGAACACGAAGACATGGACCTGATTCAGTTGGAATCGAACTTGGACATCTCCATCGAGGACCACCAGAAGTCCCCGATGAAACAGTGGTGGTAAACGTCAGCACCCTGAACATCCTAACATGGAATGCTCAGGGCATCAAAAACAAGAAACACCTCCTACAAGAAGCAGCAGCCAAGGACAAGCTTGACATCATACTCCTACAAGAAACACTTCTACAAGAACACCACTGTTTCAAATTCAGCGGTTACAAGACATACAGGAGGCATTTCATGCAGGCGTCAACAAGAGGATGTATGATCTTGGTCAAGTCAAGCATACCCTCCGCCGATGTCACGCAGCAATTTCCATGTGGGGAAAACATCGAGACACAGGCCGTCAAAGTAACCCTCCAAGAACGGGAATTAACTGTTCACAACATCTACAAGAACCCAAGGGGCTCACTGGAGGTTACTCAATTATTTGCTTCGGCCGCCGACCACGCCACACTCATAGGAGGGGATTTCAACGCACATCATCCCTTCCTAAGCTCGGCAAGCCCCACAAATGAAGACGGCCTACACCTATACACCACCTTTCAAGATACACCTGAGATCTGCCTCCTGAACACCGGAGAGCCCACCCACACTAGGGGAGGAAGGCTAGATCTAACCTTCGTCTCCAGTGCACTACAGCCTTCGGCCTCCTGGCAGATACACCCCACGCTGACCAGTGACCACTTCGCCACCCTAACAACGCTGAAGGTGAACAAACTCCCCACTCCAACCCCCCCGAGATGGAGATACAACACTCAAAAGGCAGACTGGGGACTCTTCAAGAAACACCTGGCTAAGTGGCGCGAAAAATCACAGCCGGCCGGCGCAGCACCCGCGGATGAGACAACCCTCCACCACCAATTGGTCGAGGCGTTTCACCTAGCGGCAGAAGAGGCTATCCCAAAAACAAAACCCACATCAAGACAGTACAACGATTACTGGTACTACTGTCCCAGGGTGAAAGAACTCAACCACAGAGTGAACATGGCCCGAAGAAACTACAGGAGAAATCCCACGGCAACAAACAGACATCTCCTGCAAGTCATAGTCAAGGATACCAGGGAAGAGAAGGAAGAAATTAAAAACGCAAGCTGGCTCAAGTGGTGCTCCGAACTCAACGAGCACACCACCCTTGGCAAGATGTGGGCCCAGATCCGAAGGGCATCTGGGAAGGCAACACCACCACCACCAACTCATCCCAACCCAGAAGAGGAAGCCGAGAGACTTGCAAAACTGTTCTCTGACCGAGCAGCAACGAAGAACCTCCCGAGACAGGCGGAGGAGACACAACGGCGTCTGCGACAGGTCAGACTCCAGATGATCCAAGAGGCCTGCAACAGTGAAGATGACACTGACAGACCATTCAACCAGCAAGAACTCCAGAAGTCGCTAAAACGAAGCAAGGATACAGCTCCAGGGGCCGACAGGATAACCTACTCCATGCTCTCTCATGCCGGTACAGCCGGACACGAGGCTCTGCTGCAAGCCATCAATGCCTCGTGGACAGCACAAAGACTCCCACCGGAATGGAAGAAGGCAGATATACAGCCCATTCCGAAGCCCAGAGAACCAGACAAGCCGAGGCCCATCTCCCTTCTCAGCTGCATAGCGAAGACCGGAGAAAGAATGGCTCTCAACCGACTCAAGTGGAAAGTAGGCAGCCCACACCCTCACATCTTTGCTTACACCGAGAACACCGGCACAGGCAACAACATCGCTGAGATACTCAGCACAGTGGACAACAAACCAGCTCTGGTGGTCTTCCTCGACCTGGAGAAAGCCTTCGAACTAGCAAATCCTTTGGCCATTACAACTACGCTCGCTAAAAAAGGCGTCAAAGGAAGGTTGCTGGGGTGGATCCAGAACTACCTCACACAGAGAGAAGCACGAGTACGCTTTCAGGGAGCAACCTCAAGCTACAGGGTCCACGAAAACGGAACCCCACAAGGAGGCATCCCCAGTCCAATGCTGTTCAATGTCCTGATGGAAAATCTAGTCAAACTTCCCTTCAGACAAACAGCCAAGCTCCTATGCTATGCAGACGACTTACAGCTTATAGTAAGAGGATCGAACAGACTAGCCAACACGCAACACGCACTCCAACTTATAGAAGAGGAGTGCAACAGACTTGGACTCAAGATAAATCCAGCCAAGTCGAAAGCGATGGCCATCTGCACAAACACACCAGACAAGTTGCTCTCCATACAAAACACGCCGGTAGTCTGGACCAACGCCCACCAGTGTCTTGGAATCTGGTTTGACCAGAAACTCACCTTCAAGCCGCAACTCGAGTATCTCAGGCACAGGACTAAGAGCAGACACAATATAATGAGGTCGCTCACCAGCAAATCCGCAGGAGCAAACCTTCATGTGCTCAAAGCCTACTACACAGCCGCCATCAGATCGCTGGTAGATTACAGTGCTCCAGCACTCATTGGACTGAGAGAAGACCAAATAGCTAAGCTAGAAGTCATTCAAAACAATGCTCTCAGGACCATGCTCGGAGCACCCATGTGGACCAGAATTTGCAATCTGCAAATGGAAACCGAGCTACCACCCTGGCAGTACGAGTCAAGCAGGTGACAGCCGGTCTCCTCGCCAAAATCTGTAGAGCAGACAAGCCCACAGTTGCCAAGATTCGAATCAGTGCCTCCCTCCACCTCGACCACAGAGTGCGAGGGGCCACCTGGTCGCACGAGGCAAGCGAGGTCATCCGACACCTGCAAGCAGAAACACTCGTCAAGAACAACCAAGACACACGAGACAATAGTTACACTGTTCCTCCACCATGGAGCCCTCCACCAGCCACACTCAAATTCACCGACCTCGGCGATAGTAAAGCCAACCTCCAGAAGGAGGACCTCCAAAAAATATATCTCCAAGCCATAGCCACCGAGACACCGGCTGATGCAGCATCATACTTCACAGACGGCTCGGTGGACCCAAAACATCACAGATCCGGAGCGGCCTTCTACACCCAAGGTCAGACCCTCAAATGGAGACTTTCCAATGACTGCTCCACCCTACAAACAGAACTGGTAGCAATCTCAAAGGCCCTACAACACGCTGCAACACAACACAACAAGTCCGTCATAATTCACACGGACTCGAAATCGGCCATGCAGGCGCTGCAACACAGTCAACCAAGAGACAACGTCCACATCATCACCTCGATCCTCGCACAGCTACAGGAATTCCAAAGCCAACACCGACCAGTCGTCTTACACTGGATTCCCAGTCATGTAGGGATCGGAGGAAATGACGTGGCAGACGAAGCAGCCAAGGCAGCTACACGTTCTAGTAGCGTACACATCCAGGTTCCAGCAAGTGTGCAACAGATCAAGAACCACCTCAGAAAGACTACCAAGCTCCACATCAAAAAGAGCTTCCTTCACGCACTCAACGCTGGTTCCCAATCAGCCAAATGGTACCTGGCGGCCACAAAAGGGGAACCACCTTTCGCAGACAAGAAAACTCCAAGACAAACCCAAGTCAACCTTCACCGACTACGACTAGGGTACAAGTGCTCCTGGCAGATGATCGGAAACGACGTCATGGAATGCACCTACTGTCAGGAGCCAGCAGCCAACCCACTTGAACACTATCTCCTCGATTGCGAGGTCACACAAAGCCTCCGAGACAGAACTCAAATCTCCCAAGAAACACACACAACACCAGCGGCCACTCTAACCCGAAAGGCCCACACAGACCACACTCACCACCTACTCCGGGTGATCACACGATACCCACCACCCAGATAGCTTAGAAAGCATCCTCTCCCAGCAAGTGCGGACCCCAGTTCGGGGGGCGCGCCACTCCGAGGCTGACCACGTCCAAGAGCGGGGGCCGGTGGTAAGCGTCCACTGATCGGGGGTCCGCTCACACTTGCAACCTGCAGTATCCCTCCAATCTGCAGGTGGGACCACCTCCAATCCCAATCCGGTCTGGCTGCTCCTGGAGCTCCAGCCGGAACCACCAAACGGGCCGCCTATAGGCAAAGGCCCGTGTCGGACTACGGTCCGACAATCTATACAACAACAACAACAACCGGGCCGCCCGTATTGACTATTTCGTCGTCGAGATGGCCCGTACTAAACAGACTGCCCGCAAGTCCACTGGAGGCAAGGCTCCAAGGAAGCAGCTTGCCACCAAGGCAGCTCGCAAGTCCGCCCCAGCCACCGGTGGTGTCAAGAAGCCCCATCGTTACAGGCCCGGAACCGTCGCCCTTCGTGAGATCCGTCGTTACCAGAAGAGCACAGAGCTACTCATCAGGAAGCTGCCCTTCCAGCGCCTGGTGCGTGAGATCGCCCAGGATTTCAAGACTGACCTGCGCTTCCAGTCGTCTGCCGTCATGGCTCTGCAGGAAGCCTCTGAGGCTTACCTGGTGGGTCTTTTCGAGGACACCAACCTGTGTGCCATTCACGCCAAGCGCGGTACCATCATGCCCAAGGACATCCAGCTGGCCCGGCGCATCCGCGGAGAGCGTGCTTAAGTCCTCTTCCTTGGGGAAAAAGAAAAAGCACAACAAAACCTACCAGACATCTATAACTCGGCCCTTCTCAGGGCCAAAGAACTGTTCTGAAGATAATTTTCATGACAATCGAAATGGTTGGTGGTAGGAGAGCGTTAATTTCGGTTACCCAAATCGCCTAACGGTAAGTTGGTAACAGTCGTGCAGGCACGAATGTATAGTAGGTCATCAATTCGGGAGGTGGGTGGGTGCAACAAACAAGAGCTAGTAACAAATAAATGTATAAAGAATAAGTAAGTAAATAAATAAATAAAATAAAAGAAAATACAATAAAATACAATAAAATAAAATAAATTGTTTACATGAATTAGGCGTGCTGCAAACATGAAATGAAGCCCAAACACACTCCATGTATGTCACTTTGCAGTGGGTGTAAAAGTACTCCACGCAGAATTTATTTATTTATTTATTATGTTTCGATTTAGTCCGGTTTCTACGCCAATAGAGAATGCAGATTATTATAATTTTTTTTTTTATTTATTTCCCTCTCAATATATCACTGTCGGTAACTGTCTCTTTAACATGTAACTGTGGCTCCGATGGAGCCGATTAAGTTGTAGTAGTGGGATGGCGTGTTTGTTGTGCACAAGTAACCTCTTACTTGGAAGAGGTGTACTTGGTGACAGCCTTGGTGCCTCAGACACGGCATGCTTGGCCAGTTCACCGGGCAGCAAGAGTCGGACAGCTGTCTGGATTTCCCGACTTGTAATGGTGGAGCGTTTGTTGTAGTGCGCCAGGCGGGAAGCCTCGGCAGCGATGCGCTCGAAGATGTCGTTCACGAAAGAGTTCATGATGGACATAGCTTTGGAGGAGACTCCTGTGTCGGGGTGCACTTGCTTCAGTACCTTGTAGATGTAGATGCTGTAGCTTTCCTTCCTCCTGCGCTTCTTCTTCTTGTCACCCCTGGCAATGGCCTTCTGGGCCTTTCCAGCCTTCTTGGCAGCCTTTCCGGAAGTTTTGGGAGGCATGGCGGCACAGTTACTCGTGGCGCGGAGCGAGAGAATTGAAAACTGGCCCGACTAACTTTTCCTTATATACCGAGCGGGCCGCTCAGGATCAGACTGGCTGCAGCTACGGCTCTCTTACATTGGTTGGGTCCGCGAGACGGCCACCTGGCCTGATCCTGAGCTTGGTATAAAAGACCAAGGTGGCGGGCGGAAATTTAACTCCTATCACGAAAAGCAGCAGCAGCAACATGTCAGGACGCGGCAAGGGAGGCAAGGTGAAGGGCAAGTCAAAGTCCCGTTCTAGCAGGGCCGGACTCCAGTTCCCCGTGGGTAGGATCCACCGTCTCTTGCGTAAAGGCAACTATGCTGAGCGTGTTGGTGCAGGTGCACCTGTGTACCTTGCAGCCGTCATGGAGTACCTGGCAGCAGAAGTGCTCGAGCTGGCCGGTAACGCCGCCCGCGACAACAAGAAGACCCGCATTATCCCGCGTCATCTTCAGCTTGCCATTCGCAATGACGAGGAGCTGAACAAGCTCCTGTCTGGAGTCACCATTGCCCAAGGGGGTGTCCTTCCTAACATCCAAGCTGTGCTCCTCCCCAAGAAGACAGAGAAGAAATAAGAACCCAAGGTTCGTTCACACAAGACAACCTAACCAAACAGGCTCCTTTCGGAGCCACAGGATATCACTTAAAGAGAGAAATATACGACATCAACGTTTTGCAGGATAACACTCTGTGCAAATTGAGTGAAATTGTTTTTGAATGGTGTAGATGTGAAGGGGTACTGCGGGGGCCTGGGGTGGGGGACTTAAACGGGACTTAGAAGAAGGCGCAGCAGAAGCAGCAGCAGCAGCAAGGGAGGCGACCTTATTTTCACTCTGGTTCATTGACAGTACACATTTACCAGCAGCATACATTGGAGTCATATTGTAATTGTAGACTAATCAGTGTGGGCTAGCTAGCCAATTTGGGATAAACAGCAAGAATGTAATGTCCTCAATGAAGTAATGACATAGTTCAAGATGTCTTTGACAGTGTCACATTCAATAATATAGTGCTTTAAAGGTGTATCACAAAGTTTACATGCTGAGTGTTCCGGTATGGGTACAGCGTTACTAACTAGCCAGATGTGTCTGTATCCTAACCTAATTCTGGCCACGACTACATCACACAGGCAAGTTGTTTGGACACTCTTCCTAGCCCCCTTGGTCCCTGTTCACCTACCTACTGTAGCAGTAAGTAGGTACCTGTTGTAAATCGAAAGGTTGCCAATTCGTAATCAGGGAAAGTTGATTGAGCTTCTAAACTTGAACTGACATAATCCGAGGAGTGGTGATCCGAGGATCACAGACACTATCTCTCCCACTACAAATCCCTTCCTAACCTCCTGCTCCTTCCTCTGTCCTCCCCAAATTTAACCATGCTATCGCAAAGGTAATAATACAGGTAGAGACAACAACATATTTTCCTATTGTCTTATTATATATTAATAACAGAAACGCTGCCGCCATCCCGGAGGCTATACATTGTCTCACTGTTCATTCCCTCCACAATTCTTCCTCTTACTTCTTCTTCCATCAATACTTTATTAACGGTGTATGTAAGTTTCACCATGTATTGCACTCCAGCGGTAGAGCAAAGTATATTTTGTTAGCAATAAACCAAAAGCATATTTTATGGCCTAATCATCACTACATAGAACACCACCCATAAAGCATGATACTAGTAGACCACAAACTGCTATAAACACCCAAAGCATATTTTATTGCCTAATCATCACTACATAGAACACCACTCATAAAGCATGATACTATTAGACCACAAACTGCTATAAACCCCAATAATATAATAGACTATACTAGTGACTATAATTGTGTTACCCAATATTTTACGAAATAATACTATAAAACATAATAATAAACACACTATTAGTGTATATTAGTTGAATGCACAATCTGATGAGAAGTAAAAAAAAAAACAACAACATAACAATAACCTATAAAGAGTGTAGAGTATTTTTGTGCAAACTATTATACTAGTAGATGGTCTAAGATAACTGTATGTGAAGGAAAAGGTGTGCTCTCCACTCAAACTTTCTTTTTATGAAATCTCCAACTCCCCAGCTGAGCGGTACGCCCAATGGGAAACAAAACGTGGCACATAACACGCCGCCCGCCAGCTCTGGCTCGGTGAATAGGAATCAGTAATCGGGCGGATTATAAACAACACCGCCGCCAATGTGCTCCTCCCATCTCTGAGGAAATCTGGTGGGCAACTTAGTATTATATTAGTATGTAATAATAATAACAATAATAAAAATAATAATAATAATAATAATAATACTAATAATAATAAGAATAATAATAATATTAATAATAATAATATTAATAATAATAACATGCAATTACATTTTATAACACATACTAACAAAATAGTGTATAGCCTACTATACTTAACTATAATAGGTTAGGTTGCGTAGGAGGATCTAAAAAGTACAGTAGTATATACACACACACACACACATACATATAGACAACAAACTAAATTAGAAACCACACGTCAGTGAAGTTATCAAATCCTCCAGTTTCCGTCTCCACCTCCTACGCCGACTCAAGTCCCTCGGTGTTCCTGCACACGAGCTCCTCAGTGTTTACACAACATTCATACTTCCCAAGCTCACCTGGTCTTCTTCCCTAAATGCCACACAACGTAAACACCTAGAAAAAGTGCAAAAGAGGCCATGCAAGATTATTCTCTACCCTTCCTACTCCACATATCAAGAAGCGCTCAACACACTGACCGACCCTTTAGACTCTCACTGACCATCACCACGACCTCATCTGCAAATTTGGTAAGAAGCTTCTACACCATCCCCGACACCGGCTCCTACTACCACCTGAGATCCCTAGTCCGAGAATTGCTCTTCGACACCACAACCGCATCCAGCCCATACGTGCACGAACTGATCTCTATAAGAACAGCCCAGTCCCAACCATTGTAAAAATTATCGATAACTTGTAATAAATCAGTGTACTCACTCCCAGTAAACACGACTCCTTGCACTGTCACTATGTTGAAATGAACTGTAGTTTGAGCTTTTCCCCAGCTAGTTATTATATGTCTTATTTGTGTCACTCATGTTACTTGTATATTATTTGTAATTCGTAACCCATTCCCCAAATATGTAACTGTATATTTTCAGCCTTCTGGCTGCCAAGCACTTTCAATAAACCGTTAATTATTATTATTATTATTATTATTATTATTTATATGTTGGCCCATACCAACTCACTCCCCTGAACCCTCCTCCCCACCGGACTATCAACAAGTTCTTGCCATAAGGTACTACCTCATTTGGCAAAGGAATGGAACCAGTGATGAATAGTGGTGAACAGTGCTTAACTCAGTGAAAAACAACTCGGCAGTTGAGTCTTACCCAAGCTAGCTAACCACCTTCACACAGTGAGGTCCCAGGTACCCGGTTATACTTCCCCTGAGACTCCACGATAGAGAGGCCTGGGACCACACCTCACCCACTTGAATGAGTGAGTCATGTGGACCACGTGGTGTCCCCAAGATGCTACGACACCACGTAGTGAATGTTTTGCTACAGCATCATCATGTGAAGTTCCTCATAACACCATCTGTGAGGTAACTGCTACATCATCAGGCCCCTCATAACGCCATCTGTGAGGGAGTTACTACACTACGTGTCTGGTGTTCAACACCTCACCTTACATGATCTATGCGTGCAAACATTAATCTGTATGTTCACTGTGTGCTCCTTCACCTTTCTCTAATGAGGGCTTTTGTTAAACCACCAATGTATGTACTAAGTCAATTGTGTCCAATGTATACTTTCGAAAAGCCCTTGTTTGGGTTAGGTAGGAGAGAGTAGTCGTCATTATTGTCCAAGCCACATTATTTATTTCTATATATAAGTAATGTAGGCTGGTTTTTAAATACCTCAATCCCCTAACGGTGCCGTTTGTATATTAAGAAATACCGAAGCCATACAGTACAACACCAGCGAATATGAAGTATCACTGTAACCGGCAACTGTTACTCACTCATACCTACATACATATATAGAGTCTTTACAGAATGATAGCAGACACGGGGAAGACGAACAACAAGAGGAGAAGAGTTAGAAGAAAATCAACTTCAAGCTAAGAAGAAGAATACCAAGACATTTCCTCCAAACAAGAAAACAACACACACACAATCAAGCCGACCAAACACTGAGAAACCATGGCGGAACCCAACATGCACCGGACGCTTGACCTGACTCTATCCTGCCGCATCCAGGCGAGTTGCTGCTTAAAGTCCCTCACGCAAGCGCTGTTTAGCCACTGCACCTATTCTATCCTCCTAAAATTCACTTCAATCCCCCCTGCCACTAGCATGTTATGTATGTATGTATGTATGTATGTATGAATGAATGATAACTGCAACTTTGCGTATTAAAACTCATTACTCTTACCGAAGTAATATAGTGCGTGGTTATGTTATGTCATGTTAGGATAGATTATAAACTACATTGGGTTACATTTCGTGAGGTTCGGTGACGCTACAGGAAGTTAGGTGAGGTACCTGGAGGTTAGGTGAATGTTGACTGACTGACTGACAATTATTAGGAAGTGGTTCCAACACGTTCACACACAACCTATACTCATACCACAAGTCCAGAATTAGAGAGGATCATGTTATTGGATATATTTTCAACGATTTACTCAGTGTCTAACCAACTCTTTAGCGATTTAAATGTGGACCTAAAATTAGGTCCGTATATTTGTTTGTCGTGGTGGTGGTGGTGGTGTGCGCCCGTCCATCAGGTTGATTAACCACCAAAACCATAAAGGGTGCGGCCCTGCCGTTTCAGGGCATAAACCACATCCATGGCGGTGACGGTCTTCCTTTTTGCGTGCTCGGTGTAGGTGACGGCGTCACGGATGACGTTCTCCAGAAACACCTTGAGGACGCCGCGGGTCTCCTCGTAGATGAGGCCGGATATACGTTTAACACCTCCACGCCGAGCTAGACGACGAATGGCGGGCTTGGTGATACCCTGGATGTTGTCACGAAGCACCTTACGATGACGCTTGGCGCCACCCTTTCCAAGTCCCTTGCCTCCTTTGCCTCGTCCAGTCATGTTGTTGTGGTTGCTACTACAGGTGGTCCTGGTGTGGCTTCGCCCACGGTTTGGTGGGAGTAGGTGGCGTGCTGTGGACGCAGCGGTAGTATCGTTCATCCAAGGCCGTCCCTCCCTCTTGGAGGTGGGGCGTAGCTTGCGGATGACGCATGCGGCACTCGTGGCCAATGAGGTGGCCACTGAGGTGGAGAATGTCTGTATATAAGCCCGCCCGCCTGCCGGGCCGCCCGTATTGACTATTTCGTCGTCGAGATGGCCCGTACTAAACAGACTGCCCGCAAGTCCACTGGAGGCAAGGCTCCACGGAAGCAGCTTGCCACCAAGGCAGCTCGCAAGTCCGCCCCAGCCACCGGTGGTGTCAAGAAGCCCCATCGTTACAGGCCCGGAACCGTCGCCCTTCGTGAGATCCGTCGTTACCAGAAGAGCACAGAGCTACTCATCAGGAAGCTGCCCTTCCAGCGCCTGGTGCGTGAGATCGCCCAGGATTTCAAGACTGACCTGCGCTTCCAGTCGTCTGCCGTCATGGCTCTGCAGGAAGCCTCTGAGGCTTACCTGGTGGGTCTTTTCGAGGACACCAACCTGTGTGCCATTCACGCCAAGCGCGTTACCATCATGCCCAAGGACATCCAGCTGGCCCGGCGCATCCGCGGAGAGCGTGCTTAAGTCCTCTTCCTTGGGGAAAAAGAAAAAGCACAACAAAACCTACCAGACATCTATAACTCGGCCCTTCTCAGGGCCAAAGAACTGTTCTGAAGATAATTTTCATGACAATCGAAATGGTTGGTGGTAGGAGAGCGTTAATTTCGGTTACCCAAATCGCCTAACGGTAAGTTGGTAACAGTCGTGCAGGCACGAATGTATAGTAGGTCATCAATTCGGGAGGTGGGTGGGTGCAAAAAACAAGAGCTAGTAACAAATTAATATATAAAGAATAAGTAAGTAAATAAATAACTAAAATAAAAGAAAATTCAATAAAATAAAATAAAATGAATTGTTTACATGAAATAGGCGTGCTGCAAACAAGAAATGAAACCCAAACACACTCCATGTATGTCACTTTGCAGTGGGTGTAAAAGTACTCCACGCAGAATTTATTTATTTATTTATAATGTTTCGATTTAGTCCTGTTTCTACGCCAATAGAGAATGCAGATTATTATAATTTTTTTTTATTTATTTCCCTCTCAATATATCACTGTCGGTAACTGTCTCTTTAACATGTAACTGTGGCTCCGATGGAGCCGATTAAGTTGTAGTAGTGGGATGGCGTGTTTGTTGTGCACAAGTAACCTCTTACTTGGAAGAGGTGTACTTGGTGACAGCCTTGGTGCCCTCAGACACGGCATGCTTGGCCAGTTCACCGGGCAGCAAGAGTCGGACAGCTGTCTGGATTTCCCGACTTGTAATGGTGGAGCGTTTGTTGTAGTGCGCCAGGCGGGAAGCCTCGGCAGCGATGCGCTCGAAGATGTCGTTCACGAAAGAGTTCATGATGGACATAGCTTTGGAGGAGACTCCTGTGTCGGGGTGCACTTGCTTCAGTACCTTGTAGATGTAGATGCTGTAGCTTTCCTTCCTCCTGCGCTTCTTCTTCTTGTCACCCTTGGCAATGGCCTTCTGGGCCTTTCCAGCCTTCTTGGCAGCCTTTCCGGAAGTTTTGGGAGGCATGGCGGCACAGTTACTCGTGGCGCGGAGCGAGAGAATTGAAAACTGGCCCGACTAACTTTTCCTTATATACCGAGCGGGCCGCTCAGGATCAGACTGGCTGCAGCTACGGCTCTCTTACATTGGTTGGGTCCGAGAGACGGCCACCTGGCCTGATCCTGAGCTTGGTATAAAAGACCAAGGTGGCGGGCGGAAATTTAACTCCTATCACGAAAAGCAGCAGCAGCAACATGTCAGGACGCGGCAAGGGAGGCAAGGTGAAGGGCAAGTCAAAGTCCCGTTCTAGCAGGGCCGGACTCCAGTTCCCCGTGGGTAGGATCCACCGTCTCTTGCGTAAAGGCAACTATGCTGAGCGTGTTGGTGCAGGTGCACCTGTGTACCTTGCAGCCGTCATGGAGTACCTGGCAGCAGAAGTGCTCGAGCTGGCCGGTAACGCCGCCCGCGACAACAAGAAGACCCGCATTATCCCGCGTCATCTTCAGCTTGCCATTCGCAATGACGAGGAGCTGAACAAGCTCCTGTCTGGAGTCACCATTGCCCAAGGGGGTGTCCTTCCTAACATCCAAGCTGTGCTCCTCCCCAAGAAGACAGAGAAGAAATAAGAACCCAAGGTTCGTTCACACAAGACAACCTAACCAAACAGGCTCCTTTCGGAGCCACAGGATATCACTTAAAGAGAGAAATATACGACATCAACGTTTTGCAGGATAACACTCTGTAGCAAATTGAGTATTGTGAAAATGTTTTTGAATGGTGTAGATGTGAAGGGGTACTGCGGGGGCCTGGGGTGGGGGACTTAAACGGGACTTAGAAGGGCGCAGAAGCAGCAGCAGCAGCAAGGGAGGCGACCTTATTTTCACTCTGGTTCATTGACAGTACACATTTACCAGCAGCATACATTGGAGTCATATTGTAATTGTAGACTAATCAGTGTGTGGGCTAGCCAATTTGGGATAAACAGCAAGAATGTAATGTCCTCAATGAAGTAATGACATAGTTCAAGATGTCTTTGACAGTGTCACATTCAATAATATAGTGCTTTAAAGGTGTATCACAAAGTTTACATGCTGAGTGTTCCGGTATGGGTACAGCGTTACTAACTAGCCAGATGTGTCTGTATCCTAACCTAATTCTGGCCACGACTACATCACACAGGCAAGTTGTTTGGACACTCTTCCTAGCCCCCTTGGTCCCTGTTCACCTACCTACTGTAGCAGTAAGTAGGTACCTGTTGTAAATCGAAAGGTTGCCAATTCGTAATCAGGGAAAGTTGATTGAGCTTCTAAACTTGAACTGACATAATCCGAGGAGTGGTGATCCGAGGATCACAGACACTATCTCTCCCACTACAAATCCCTTCCTAACCTCCTGCTCCTTCCTCTGTCCTCCCCAAATTTAACCATGCTATCGCAAAGGTAATAATACAGGTAGAGACAACAACATATTTTCCTATTGTCTTATTATATATTAATAACAGAAACGCTGCCGCCATCCCGGAGGCTATACATTGTCTCACTGTTCATTACCTCCACAATTCTTCCTCTTACTTCTTCTTCCATCAATACTTTATTAACGGTGTATGTAAGTTTCACCATGTATTGCACTACAGCGGTAGAGCAAAGTATATTTTGTTAGCAATAAACCAAAAGCATATTTTATGGCCTAATCATCACTACATAGAACACCACCCATAAAGCATGATACTAGTAGACCACAAACTGCTATAAACACCCAAAGCATATTTTATTGCCTAATCATCACTACATAGAACACCACTCATAAAGCATGATACTATTAGACCACAAACTGCTATAAACCCCAATAATATAATAGACTATACTAGTGACTATAATTGTGTTACCCAATATTTTACGAAATAATACTATAAAACATAATAATAAACACACTATTAGTGTATATTAGTTGAATGCACAATCTGATGAGAAGTAAAAAAAAAAACAACAACATAACAATAACCTATAAAGAGTATAGAGTATTTTTGTGCAAACTATTATACTAGTAGATGGTCTAAGATAACTGTATGTGAAGGAAAAGGTGTGCTCTCCACTCAAACTTTCTTTTTATGAAATCTCCAACTCCCCAGCTGAGCGGTACGCCCAATGGGAAACAAAACGTGGCACATAACACGCCGCCCGCCAGCTCTGGCTCGGTGAATAGGAATCAGTAATCGGGCGGAGTATAAACAACACCGCCGCCAATGTGCTCCTCCCATCTCTGAGGAAATCTGGCGGGCAACTTAGTATTATATTAGCATGTAATAATAATAACAATAATAATAATAATAATACTACTACTACTAATAATAATAATAATAATAATAATAATAATAATATTAATAATAATAATATTAATAATAATAACATGCAATTTCATTTTATAACACATACTAACAAAATAGTGTATAGCCTACTATACTTAACTATAATAGGTTATGTTGCGTAGGAGGATCTAAAAAG
>NW_024749531.1:0-8374 GCF_018991925.1 Homarus americanus | reverse complement strand
CCTCACACGCCGGGTCATGGCACTGAAGGAGTGACCGGCCCTCACACCCCGGTTCAGGGCACTGAAAGGGTGCCCGGTCCACTCACTCCGGGTCATGTCATTGAAGGGGTGCCCGGCCCTCACACCCCGTTTCATGGCACTGAAAGGGTGCCCAGCCCTCACACCCCGGGACATGTCACTAAAGGGGTGCCTGGCCCTCACACCCCGGGTCATGTCACTGAAGCGGTGAACGGCCCTCATACCCCGGGTCATGGACCTAAATGGGTGCCCGGCCCTTACACCCCAGGCCATGGGGTTGAAGCGGTTCCCGGCGATCACACCACGGGTCATGTAGCTGAAGGGGTGCCCGGCCATCACACCCCGATTCAAGGCACTCAAAGGGTGCCGGGCCCTCACACCCCGTGTCATGTGAAGGGGTGCCCGGCCCTCACACCCCGGTTCATAGCTCTGTAGGGGCGCCCGGCCCTCACACCCCGTTTCATGGCACTGAAGGAGTGCCCGGCCCTCACACCCCGGCTCATGGCACTGAAGGGGTGCCCAGCCGTCACACCCCTGGCCATGGCACTGAAGGTGTGCCCGGCCCTCATACCCTGGGTCATGGTGCTTGAGGGGTGCCCGGACCTCACACCCCGGGTAATGGCACTGAAGCGGTGCCCGGCCCTCATACTCCTGGGTCATGGTGCTTTTTTGAGGTGCCCCACCTAACACCTCGATTCTTGGCACTGAGACCGAGCCCGCCTCACATCCCGGGTCATGGCACTGAAGGAGTGACGGGCCCTCAAACCCCGGGTCATGGCACTCAAAGGGTGCCCGGCCCACACACTCCAGGTTCATGTCATTGAAGGGGTTCCCGGTCCTCACACCCAGGGCCATGTCACTGAAAGGGTGCCCGGCCCTCACACCCCGGGTCATAGCACTGAAGGGGTGCCCGGCCCTCATACCCCGGGTCATGGTGCTAGAGGGGTGCCCGGCCCTCACACCCCGATTCATGGCACTGAAATCATGCCCAGCCCTCACACCCAGGGTCATGGTGCTGAAGGGGTGCCCGGCCCTCACACCCCGATTCCTGGCACTGAATGGGTGCCCGCACCTCACACCCCGTTTCTTGGCACTGCTGGGGTGCCCGGCCCTCACACCCCGGCTCATAGCACTGAAGGGGTGCCCGGCCCTGACGCGCCGGGTCATGTCACTCAAGGGGTTCCCGGCCCTGACACCCCTGGTCATAGACCTAAACGGGTGCCCGGCCCACACACCCCGGGTTATGTCATTGAAGGGGTTCACGGCCCTCACACCCCGGGTCTAGTCACTGAAAGGGTGCCCGGCGCTCACACCCCGGGTCATAGCACTGAAGGGATGCTCGGCCCTCATACCCCAGGTCATGGTGCTGAACGGGTGCCCGGCCCTCACACCCCGATTCAAGGCACTCAAAGGGTGCCGGGCCCTCACACCCCGTGTCATGTGAAGGGGTGCCCGGCCCTCACACCCCGGGTCATGTGAAGGGGTGCCCGGCCCTCACACCCCGGTTCACAGCACTGTAGGGTTGCCCGGCCTTCACACCCCATTTCATGGCACTGAAATAGTGCCCGGCCCTCACACCCCGGGTCATGTCACTGAAGGGGTGCCCGGCCGTCACACCCGTGGCCATGGTACTGAAGGTGTGCCCGGCCCTCACACCCCTGGTTATAGAGCTAAACGGGTACCCGGCAAACACACCCCGGGTCATGTCATTGAAGGGGTGCCCTGCCCTTATATCCCGTGTCATGGTGCTAGAGGGGTGCCCGGCCCTCACACCCCGATTCATGGCACTGAAATCGAGCCCGGCCCTCACACCCAGGGTCATGGCAATGAAGGAGTCACAGGCCCTCATATCCCGGGTCATAGCACTGAAGGGGTGCCCGGCCCTCATACCCCGGGTCATGGTGCTGGAGGGATGCCCGGCCCTCACACCCCGATTCATGGAACTAAAATCGAGCCCGGCCCTCACACCCCAGGTCATGGCACTAAAGCGGTGCCCGGCCGTCACACCCCTGGACATGGCAGTGAAGGTGTGCCCGGCCCTCACAACCCCTGTCATAGACCTAAACGGTGCCTGGCCATCACACCTGGTCATGGGGCTGGAAGGAGGACTGCACTCACACCACGGGCTATGGTTCTGAGGGGTGTCCGCCCTGACACCCCGGGTCATGACACTGAAGGGGTGCCCGGCCCTCACACCCCGGGCCATGGTGCTGGAGGGGTGCCCGGACCTCACACCCCGGGCCATGGTGCTGGAGGGATGCCCAGCCCTCACATACCGGGTCATGGAGCTGAAGGGGTGCCCGGACATCACACCCCGGGTTATCTCACTGAAGGGGTGCACGGCCCTCACACCCCGGGTCATGGACCTAAAAGGGTGCCCGGCCCTCACACCCCAGGTCATGGAGTTGAATCGGTTCCCGGCCCTCACACCACGGGTCATGGAGCTGAAAGGGTGCCCGGCCGTCACACCCCGGGTTATGGCACTGAAGCGGTGCCCGGCCGTCACACCCCTGGCCATAACACTGAAGGTGTGCCCGGCCCTCACACCCCTGGTTATAGACCTAAACGGGTGCCCGGCCCTCACACCCCGGGTCATGGCACTGAAAGGGAACACGGCAAACACACCCCGGGTCATGGTGCTGAAGGGGTGCCCGGCCCTCACACCCCGGGTCATGGCACTGAAGGAGTCACCGGCCCTCACATCCCGGGTCATAGCACTGAAGGGGTGCCCGGCCCTCATACCCCGGGTCATGGTGCTGGAGGGATGCCCGGCCCTCACCCCCCGATTCATGGAACTAAAATCGAGCCAGCCCTCACACCCCAGGTCATGGCACTAAAGCGGTGCCCGGCCGTCACACCCCTGGACATGGCACTGAAGGGGTGCCCGGCCCTCATACCCCGGGTCATGTCAGTGAAAGGGTGCCCGGCCCTCACACTCTGGGTCATAGCACTGAAGGGGTGCCCGGCCCTCATACCCCGGGTCATGGTGCTGGAGGGATGCCCGGCCCTCACACCCCGATTCATGGAACTAAAATCGAGCCCGGCCCTCACACCCCAGGTCATGGCACCAAAGCGGTGCCCGGCCGTCACACCCCTGGACATGGCACTGAAGGTGTGCCCGGCCCTCACACCCCTTGTCATAGACCTAAACGGGTGCCCGGCCATCACACCCCGGGTCATGGGGCTGAAGGAGTGACCGGCACTCACACCACGGGCCATGGTTCTGGAGGGGTGTGCGGCCCTGACACCCCGGGTCATGACACTGAAGGGGTGCCCGGCCCTCACACCCGGGCCATGGTGCTGGAGGGGTGCCCGGCCCTCACACCCCGGGCCATGGTGCTGGAGGGATGCCCAGCCCTCACATACCGGGTCATGGATCTGAAGGGGTGCCCGGATATCACACCTCGGGTCATGTCACTGAAGGGGTGCACGGCCCTCACACCCCGGGTCATGGACCTAAAAGGGTGCCCGGCCCTCACACAACAGGTCATGGAGTTGAATCGGTTCCCGGCCCTCACACCACGGGTCATGGAGCTGAAAGGGTGCCCGGCCGTCACACCCCGGGTTATGGCACTGAAGCGGTGCCCGGCCGTCACACCCCTGGCCATAACACTGAAGGTGTGCCCGGCCCTCACACCCCTGGTTATAGACCTAAACGGGTGCCCGGCCCTCACACCCCGGGTCATGGCACTGAAAGGGAACACGGCAAACACACCCCGGGTCATGGTGCTGAAGGGGTGCCCGGCCCTCACACCCCGGGTCATGGCACTGAAGGAGTCACCGGCCCTCACATCCCGGGTCATAGCACTGAAGGGGTGCCCGGCCCTCATACCCCGGGTCATGGTGCTGGAGGGATGCCCGGCCCTCACCCCCCGATTCATGGAACTAAAATCGAGCCAGCCCTCACACCCCAGGTCATGGCACTAAAGCGGTGCCCGGCCGTCACACCCCTGGACATGGCATTGAAGGTGTGCCCGGCCCTCACACCCCTTGTCATAGACCTAAACGGGTGCCCGGCCATCACACCCCGGGTCATGGGGCTGAAGGGGTGCCCGGCCCTCACACGCCGGGTCATGGCACTGAAGGAGTGACCGGCCTTCACACCCCGGTTCATGGCACTGAAAGGGTGCCCGGTCCACTAACTCCGGGTCATGTCATTGAAGGGGTGCCCGGCCCTCATACCCCGTTTATGGCACTGAAAGGGTGCCCGGCCCTCACACCCCGGGACATGTCACTAAAGGGGTGCCTGGCCCTCACACCCCGGGTCATGTCACTGAAGCGGTGAACGGCCCTCACACCCCGGGTCATGGCACTGAAGGGGTGCCTGGCCCTCACACCCCAGGTCATGGTGCTGAAGGGGTGCACGGCTTTCACACCCCGATTCTTGGAACTGAAGGGGTGCCCGGCCCTCACACCCCGGGTCATGGTGCCTGAGGGGTGCCCGACTCTCACACTCCGGGTCATGGGGTTGAAGCGGTTCCCGGCCATCACTCCCCGGGTCATGGTGCTAATGGGGTGCCCGGCCCTCACACCCCGATTCTTGGCACTGAAGTCGAGCCCGGTCCTAACACTCTGGGTCATGGTGCTGAAGGGGTGCCCGGCCCTCACACCCCGATTCATTATACTGAAGGGGTGCCCGACCCTCACACCACGGGTCATGTGAAGGAGTGCTCGGCCCTAACACCCTGTTTCGCAGCACTGTAGGGGTGCCCGGCCCTCACACCCCGTTTCATGGCACTGAAAGGGTACCCGGCCCTCACACCCCGGTTCATGACACTGAAAGGGTGCCCGGCCCTCACACCCCGGGTCATGGGGTTGAAGCAGTTCCCGGACCTCACAACCCGGGTTATGGTGCTGATGGGGTGCCCGGCCCTCTCACCCCGATTCTTGGCACTGAAAACGAGCCCGGCCCTAACACCCTGGATCATGGTGCTGAAGGTGTGCCCGGCCCTCACACCCCGGGTCATGGCACTGAAGGTGTGCCCGAACCTCACACCCCGGGTCATGGTGCTGGAGGTGTGCCCGAACCTCACACCCCGGGTCATGTCACTGAAAGGGTGTCCGGCCCTCACAACCCGGGTCATAGCACTCAAGGGGTGCCCGGCCCTCATACCCCGGGTCATGGTGCTAGAGGGGTGCCTGGCCCTCACACCCCGATTCATGGCACTGAAATCATGCCCAGCCCTCACACCCAGGGTCATGGTGCTGAAGGGGTGCTCGGCCCTCACACCCCGATTCATGGCACTGAATGGGTGCCCGCACCTCACACCCCGTTTCTTGCCACTGCTGGGGTGCCCGGCCCTCACACCCCGGCTCATGGCACTGAAGGGGTGCCCGGCCCTGACGCCCCGGGTCATGTCACTCAAGGGGTTCCCGGCCCTCACACCCCTGGTCATAGACCTAAACGGGTGCCCGGCCCACACACCCCGGGTCATGTCATTGAAGGGGTTCCAGGCCCTCACACCCCAGTTCATGTCACTGAAAGGGTGCCCGGCCCTCACACCCCGGGTCATAGCACAGAAGGGTGCTCGGCCCTCATACCCCAAGTCATGGTGCTGGAGGGGTGCCCGACCCTCACACCCCGATTCAAGGCACTGAAATCGAGGCCGGCCCTCACACCTCGATTCATGGCACTGAAGGGGTGCCCGCCCCTCACACCCCGGGTCATGTGAAGGGATGCCCGGTCCTTATACCGCGGTTCACAGCACTGTAGGGATGCCCGGCCTTCACACCCCATTTCATGGCACTGAAATAGTGCCCGGCCCTCACACCCAGGGTCATGTCACTGAAGGGGTGCCCGGCCGTCACACCCCTGGCCATGGCACTGAAGGTGTGCCCGGCTCTCACACCCCTGGTTATAGTCCTGAACGGGTACCCGGCAAACACACACCGGGTCATGTCATTGAAGGGGTGCCCGGCCCTTATATCCCGTGTCATGGTGCTAGAGTGGTGCCCGGCCCTCACACCCCGATTCATGGCACTGAACTCGAGCCCGGCCCTCACACCCAGGGTCATGGCACTGAAAGGGTGCCTGGCCCAGGCCACACTTGGGTCATGACTTTGAAGGGGTGCCCGGCCATCACACCCCGGGTCATGTCACTGAAAGGGTGCCTGGCCCTCACTCCCCGGGTCATAGCACTGAAGGTGTCCGCCCATATATACCTGGGGTAATGGTGCTGAGGATGCCTGGCCCTCACACCGATTCCTCCATGGAACTGAAAGGGTGCTCCTGGCCCACTCTACCCAGGTCATGTCTTTGAAGGGGTGCCCGGCCTCACACCCTGCTTCATAAAGCACTGGAAGGTGCCTGGCCCACACACCCCCTGTTCATGGCACAGAAGGGGTGCCTGGCCCTCACACTACGGGTCATGGAGCTGAAAGGGTGCCCGGCCCTCACACCCCGGGTCATGTCACTGAAGCGGTGCACGGCCTACATACCCCGGGTCATGGACCTAAAGGGGTGCCCGGCCCTCACACCCCAGGCCATGGGGTTGAAGCGGTTCCCGGCGCTCACACCACGGGTCATGGAACTGAAGGGGTGCCCGGCCATCACACCCCGATTCATGGCACTCAAAGGGTGCCCGGTTCTCACAACCCTGGTCATTTTACTGAAAAGGTGCCCGGCCCTCACACCCCGTGTCATGTGAAGGGGTGCCCGGCCCTCACACCCTGGTTCATGTCACTGAAGGGGTGCCCGGCCCTCACACCCCGGGTCATGGCACTGAAGGTGTGCCCGGCCGTCACACCCCTGGCCATGGCACTGAAGGTGTGCCCGGCCCTCACACCCCTGGTTATAGACCTAAACGGGTGCCCCGCTCTCACATCCCGGTTCATGGCACTGAAAGGGGGCCCGGCCCACACACCCCAGGTCATGTCATTGAAGGGGTGGCCGGCCCTCATTCCCGGGGTCATGGTGCTTGAGAGGTGCCCGGACCTCACACCCCGATTCTTGGCACTGAAATCGAGCCCGGCCCTCACACCCCGGGTCATAGTGCTGAAGGGTTGCCCGGCCCTCACAACCCAGGTCATGGCACTGAAGGAGTGACCGGCCCTCACACCCCGGGTCATGGCACTCAAAGGGTGCCCGGCCCACACACTCCAGGTTCATGTCATTGAAGGGGTTCCCGGTCCTCACACCCAGGGTCATGTCACTGAAAGGGTGCCCGGCCCTCACACCCGGGGTCATAGCACTCAAGGGGTGCCGGCCCTCATACCCCGGATCATGGTGCTAGAGGTGTGCCCGGCCCTCACACCCCGATTCATGGCACTGAAATCATGCCCAGCCCTCACACCCCGGGTCAATGGTGCTTAAGGGGTGCCCGGCCCTCACACCCCGATTCATGGCACTGAATGGGTGCCCGGCCCTCACGCCCCGGGTCATGTGAAGGGGTGCCCGGACCTCACACCCCGTTTCATGGCACTGATGGGGTGCCCGGCCCTCACACCCCGGGTCATGGCAATTGAAGGTGCCTGGTCCTGACGCCCTGGGTCATGTCACTGAGGGGTTCCTGGCCTCACACCCTGGTCAGACCCAAACGGTGCCTGGCCCTCACAGCCCGGGTCATAGGCTGAAGGGGTGCCTGGCCTCACACCTCCCGGGTCATGGCACTGAAGGAGGACTGGCCCCTCACACCCCGGGTCATGTCATTGAAGGGGTGCCCGGCCCTCACACCCCGGTTCATGTCACTGAAAGGGTGCCCGGCCCTCACACCCCGGGACATAGCACTGAAGGGGTGCCCGGCCCTCATACCCCGGGAAATGGTGCTGGAGGTGTGCCCGGCCTTTACACCCCGATACATGGCACTGAAAGGGTGCCCGGCCCTCACACCACGGGCCATGGTTCTGGAAGGGTGTCCGGCCCTGACACCCGGGGTCATGACACTGAAGGGGTGCCCGGCCCTCACACCCCGGGCCATGGTGCTGGAGGGGTGCCCGGCCCTCACACCCTGGGCCATGGTGCTGGAGGGATGCCCAGCCCTCACATACCGGGTCATGGAGCTGAAGGGGTGCCCGGACATCACACCCCGGGTCATGTCACTGAAGGGGTGCCCGGCCCTCACACCCCGGGCCATGGTGCTGGAGGGGTGCCCGGCCCTCAAACCCCGGGCCATGGTGCTGGAGGGATGCCCAGCCCTCACATACCGGGTCATGGACCTAAAAGGGTGCCCGGCCCTCACACCCCAGGTCATGGAGTTGAATCGGTTCCCGGCCCTCACACCACGGGTCATGGAGCTGAAAGGGTGCCCGGCCGTCACACCCCGGGTTATGGCACTGAAGCGGTGCCCGGCCGTGACACCCCTGGCCATGGCACTGAAGGTGTGCCCGGCCCTCACACCCCTGGTTATAGACCTAAACG
>NW_024749530.1:0-18122 GCF_018991925.1 Homarus americanus | reverse complement strand
CAAAGCCCCCTTATCGAGTATAACAAAGGCCCCTAATCGAGTATAACAAAGTCCCCTGATCGAGTATAACATATCCCCTGTTCGAGTATAACAAAGTCTTCTGGTCGAGTATAAAAAAGTCCCCTGGTCGAGTATAACAAAGTCCCCTAATCGAATAAAACAAAGTCTTCTGGTCGAGTATAAAAACGTCCCCTGATCGAATATAACAAAGTCCCCTGCTCGAGTATAACAAAGTCCCCTGATCGAGTATAAGAAAGGCCCCTTATCGAGTATAACAAAGTCCGTTGGTCAAGTATAAAAAATCCCCTGGTCCAGTATAACAAAGTCCCCTGATCGAGAATAACATATCCCTTGATCGAGTATAACAACGTTTCCTGGCCCAGTTTAACAAAGACCCTAGATCGAGCATAACAGAGTCCCCTAATCGATTATAACAAATTCTCCTGGTCGAGTATAACAAAGGGCCCTGATCGAGTAAGACAATGTCCCCTGATCGAGCATAACAAAGTCCCCTGATCCTAGTATAACAAAGCCCCCTGGACGAGTATAACATATCCCCTGATCGAGTATAACAAAGTCCTCTGGTCGAGTATAAAAAAGTCCCCTGAACGAGTATAACAAAGTCTCCTGCTCGAGTATAACAAAGTCCCCTGATCGAGTATAACAAAGTCCCCTGGTCGAGTATAGCAAGTCCCCTCATCAAGTATAACAAAGCCTATTGATCGAGTATAACAAAGTCCACTAATCGAGTATAACAAAGTCCCCTGGTCGACTATAACAAAGTCCCTGATCGAGTATAACAAAGGCCCCTCATCGAGTATAGTAAAGTCCATTGGTCAAATATAGAAAAGTCCACTGATCGAGTATAACAAAGTCCCCTGATCGAGTATAACAAAGTCCCCTGATCAAGTATGAAAAAGTCCCCTGGTCGAGCAAAACAAAGCCCCCTCATCGAGTATAACAAAGGCCCCTAATCGAGTATAACAAAGTCCATTGGTCAGGTATAAAAAAGTCCCCTGCTCGAGTCTAACATTAAGTCCCCTTATTGAATATAACAAAGTCCCCTGATCAAGTATAACAAAGTCCCCTGTTCCAGTATAACGCAGTCCCCTGATCGAGTATAACATATCCCCTAATCGAGAATATCAAAGTCTCCTGGCCCAGTATAACAAACTCCCCAGATCGAGCATAACAAAGTCCCCTGACCGAGTATAACAAATGCCTCTGTTCGAGTATAACAAAGTTCTCTGTTCGAGAATAACAAAGTCCCCTGATCCTAGTATAACAAAGCCCCCTGGACGAGTATAACAAAGTCCCTGATCGAGTATATCAAAGTCCCCTGATCGAGTATAGCAAAGTCCCCTGGTCGAGTATAACAAAGTTTTCTAATCGAGTATAGCAAAGGCCCCTCGTCGAGTATAACAAAGTCTTCTGATCGAGTATAACAAAGTCCCCTGATCGAGTATAACAAAGTCCCCTAATCAAGTATAACAAAGTCCCCTGACCGAGTATAACATATCCCCTGATCGAGTATAGCAAAGTCCTCTGCTCGAGTATAACAAAGTCCCATGATCGAGTATAACAAAGTCTCCTGGTCGATAATAACAAAGTCCCCAGATCGAGTATAACAAAAGCCCCTCATCGAGTATAGCAAAGTCCATTGGCCAAATCTAGGAAAGTCCACTGATCGAGTATGACAAACTCCCCTGAT
This sequence comes from Homarus americanus, assembly GCF_018991925.1. Classification (NCBI taxonomy): domain Eukaryota; kingdom Metazoa; phylum Arthropoda; class Malacostraca; order Decapoda; family Nephropidae; genus Homarus; species Homarus americanus. The sequence goes on along the minus strand of NW_024749530.1, from coordinate 16,411 downwards.
TAATTATAAAAAAGTCCCCTGGTCGAGTATAACAAAGTCCCCTGATCGAGTATAACAAAGTCCCCTGGTCGAGTATAACAAAGCCCTATCATCGAGTATAACAAAGGGCCCTAATCGAGTATAACAAAGTCCCCTGATTGAGTATAACAAAGTCCCCTGATGGAGTATAACAAAGTCCCCTGCTCGAGTATAATAAAGTCGCCAGATCGAGTACAACAAAAGCCTCTCATCGAGAATAACAAAGTCCATTGGTCAAGTATAAAAAAGTCCCCTGGTCGAGTATAACAAAGACCCCTGATCGAGTATAACAAAGTCCCCTGGTCGAGTATAGCAAAGTCCCCTGATCGAGAATAACAAAGCCTCCATATCGAGTATAACAAAGTCCCCTGGTCGAGTTTAACACAGCCCCCTTCTCGAGTATAACAAAGGCCCCTGATCGAGTATAACAAAGTCCCCTGATCGAGAATAACAAATCCGCCTAATCGAGTATAACAAAGTTCCCTGGTCGAGTATAACAAAGTCCGCTGTTCGAGTCTAACAAAGTCCCCTTATCGAGTATAACAAATTCCCCTTATCGAGTATAACAAAGTCCCTTTAACGAGTATAACAAAGTCTAGTGATCGAGTATAACAAAGGCCCCTGGACGAGTATAACAAAGTCCCCTGATCGAGTATAACAAAAGCCCCTTGATCGAGTATAACAAAGTACCCTGGTCGAGTATACCAAAGTTTTCTTATCGAGTATAACAAAGGCCCCTGGTCGAGTATAACAAAGTCCTCTGATCGAGTATAACAAAATTCCCCTGATCGAGTATAACAAAGTCCCCTAATCAAGTATAGCAAAGTCCCCTCATCGAGTATAACACATCCCCTGATCGAGTATAACAAAGTCCTCTGGTCGAGTATAACAAAGTCCCTGATCGAGTATAAAAAAGTCCCCTTCTCGAGTATAACAAAGTCCCCAGATCAATTATAACAAAGGCCTCTCATCTAGTATAACAAAGTCCATTGGTCAAGTATAAAAAAGTCCTCTGGTTGAGTACAACAAAGACCCCTGATCGAGTATAACAAAGTCCCCTGGTCGAGTATAGCAAAGTCCCCTGATCGAGGATAACAAAGTCCCCAGATCGAGCATAACAAAGTCCCCTGATTGAGTATAACAAAGTCCCCTGATCGAGTATAACAAAGTCCTCTGGTTGAGTATAAAAAAGTCCCCTGATCGAATATAACATATCCCCTGATCGAGTATAACAAAATTCCCCTGATCGAGTATGACAAAGTCCCTGTTTAATTTTGAAAAAAGTCCCCTGGTTGAGTATAACAAAGTTCCCTGATCGAGTATAAGAAAGTCCCCTGGTCGAGTATAACAAAGCCCCCTCATCGAGTAAAACAAAGGCCCCTAATCGAGTATAACAAAGTCCAGTGATCGAGTATAACATATCCCCTCATCGAGTATAACAAAGTCCTCTGGTCGAGTATAAAAAAGTCCCCTGATCGACTATAACAAAGGTTACTCATTGAGTATAACAAAGTCCATTGATCAAGTATAACAAAGGCCTCTCATCTAGTATAACAAAGTCCATTGGTCAGGTATAGAAAAGTCCCCTGGTCGAGTATAGCAAGTCCCCTGATCGAATATAACAAAGTCCCCTGGTCGAGTATAGCAAAGTCCCCTGCCGAGTATAACAAAACCTCCTCATCGAATATAACAAAGTCCCCTCATCGAGTATAACAAAGCCCCCTGCTCGGGTATAAGAAAGTCCCTTGATCGGGTATAAGAAAGACCCCTGATCGAGTATAACAAAGGCCCCTAATCGAGTCCAAAAAAGGCCCCTAATCGAGTATAACAAAGTCCACTGATCTAGTATAACAAAGGCCCCTGATCAAGTATAAGAAAAACCCCTCATCGAGTATAACAAAGTCACATGATCGAGTATATCTAAGCCGCCTAATCGAGTATAACAAAGTCCCCTGGTCGAGTATAACAAAGTCCCCTGTTCGAGTCTAACAAAGTCCCCTTATCGAGTATAACAAATTCCCCTTATAGAGTATTACAAAGACCCCTTATCGAGTATAACAAAGTCCGGTGATCGAGTATAACAAAGGCCCCTGGTCGAGTATAACAATGTCCCCTGATCGAGTATAACAAAAGTCCCTTGATCGAGTATAACAAAGTCCCCTGATCGAGCATAAAAAAGTCCCCTGGCCCAGTATAACAAAGTCCCCATATCGAGCATAACAAAGTCCCCTGATCGTATATAACACAGTCCCCTGGTCGAGTATAGCAAAGGGCCCTGATCGAGTAAGACAAAGTACCCTGATCGAGTATAAGAAAGTCCCCTGATCTAGTATAACAAAGCCCCCTGGACGAGTATAACAAAGTCCCCTGGTCGAGTATAACAAAGTCCCCTGTTCGAGTCTAACAAAGTCCCCTTATCGAGTATAACAAATTCCCCTTATCGAGTATAACAAAGTCCCCTTAACGAGTATAACAAAGTCTCCTGATCGAGTATAACAAAGGCCCCTGGACGAGTATAACAAAGTCCCCTGATCGAGTATAACAAAAGTCCCTTGATCGAGTATAACAAAGTACCCTGGTCGAGTATAACAAAGTTTTCTTATCGAGTATAACAAAGGCCCCTGGTCGAGAATAACAAAGTCCTCTGAACGAGTATAACAAAATTCCCCTGATCGAGTATAACAAAGTCCCCTAATCAAGTATAACAAAGTCCCCTCATCGAGTATAACATATCCCCTGATCGAGTATAACAAAGTCCTCTGGTCGAGTATAACAAAGTCCCCTGATCGAGTATAAAAAAGTCCCCTGGTCGAGTATAACAAAGTCCCCTGATCGAGGATAACAAAAGCCGCTCATCGTGTATAACAAAGTCCCCTGATTGAGTAAAACAAACTCCCCTGATCCAGTATAACAAAGTCCTCTGGTTGAGTATAACAAAGTCCCCTGATCGAATATAACATATCCCCTGATCGAGTATAACAAAATTCCCCTGATCGAGTATGACAAAGTTCCCTGTTTAATTTTGAAAATGTCCCCTGGTTGAGTATAACAAAGTTCCCTGATCGATTATAAAAAAGTCCCCTGGTTGAGTATAACAAAGCCCCCTCATCGAGTAAAACAAAGGCCCCTAATCGAGTATAACAAAGTCCACTGATCGAGTATAACATATCCCCTAATCGAGTATAACAAAGTCCTCTGGTCAAGTATAAAAAAGTCCCCTGATCGAGTATAACAAAGGTCCCTCATTGAGTATAACAAAGTCCATTGATCAAGTATAAAAAAGTCCCCTGGTCGAGTATGACAAAGTCCTCTGATTGGGTATAACAAATTCCTCTGGTTCGAGTATAAAAAAGTCCCCTGATCGAGTATAAAAAAGTCCCCTGGTCGAGTATAACAAAGCCCCCTCATCGAGTAAAACAAAGGCCCCTAATCGATTATACCAAAGTCCAGTGATCGAGTATAACATATCCCCTCATCGAGTATAACAAAGTCCTCTGGTCGAGTATAAAAAAGTCCCCTGATCGACTATAACAAAGGTCACTCATTGAGTACAACAAAGTCCCCAGATCGAGTATAACAAAGGCCTCTCATCTAGTATAACAAAGTCCATTGGTCAAGTATAAAATAGTCCCCTGGTTGAGTATAACAAAGACCCTTGATCGAGTGTAACAAAGTCCCATGGTGGAGTATAGCAAAGTCCCCTGATCGAGGATAACAAAGTCCCCAGATCGAGCATAACAAAGTCCCCTGATTGAGTATAACAAAGTCCCCTGATCGAGTATAACAAAGTCCTCTGGTTGAGTATAACAAAGTCCCCTGATCGAGTATAACAAAAATCCCCTGATCGAGTATAACAACGTCTCGTGGCCCAGTTTAACAAAGTCCCCAGATCGAGCATAACAAAGTCCCCTAATCGATTATAACAAAGTCCCCTGGTCGAGTATAACAAAGGACCCTGATCGAGTAAGACAAAGTCCCCTGAATCGAGTATAACAAAGTCCCCTGATCGAGCATAACATATCCCCTGATCGAGTATAACATAACCCCTGATCGAGTATAACAAAGTTCTCTGGTTGAGTATAACAAAGTCCCCTGATCGAGTATAACAATGTCCTCTGGTCGAGTATAACAAAGTTTTCTAATCGAGTATAACAAAGGCTCCTGGTCAAGTATAACAAAGTCCTCTGATCAAGTATAACAAAGTCCTTTGATCGAGTATAAAAAAGTCCCCTAATCAAGTAAAACAAAGTCACCTAATCGAGTATAACAAAGTCCCCTGATCGAGTATAACATAACCCCTGATCGAGTATAACAAAGTTCTCTGGTCGAGTATAACAAAGTCCCCTGATCGAGTATAACAATGTCCCCTGGTCGAGTATAGCAAAGTCCATTGGTCAAATATAGGAAAGTCCACTGATCGAGTATGACAAACTCCCCTGATCAAGTATAATAAAGTCCCCTGGTCGAGTATAACAATGTCCCCTGATCGAGTATAACAAAGTCCCCTGGTCGAGTATAACAACGGCCCCTATTCGAGTATAACAAAGTCCCTTGATTTAGTATAACTAAGTCCCCTGATCGAGTATAACAAAGTACTCTGGTTGAGTATAACAAAGTCCCCTGATCGAGTATAACGTATCCCCTAATCGAGTATAACAAAGTCCTCTGGTCGAGGATAAAAAAGTCCCTTGATCGCGTATAACAAAGTCCCCTGGTCGTGTATAACAAAGTCCCCTGATCGAGTATAACAAAGTCCCCTGATCCTAGTATAACAAAGCCCACTGGACGAGTATAACAAAGACACCTGAACCGAGTATATCAAAGTCCCCTGATCGAGTATAACATATCCCCTGATCGAGTATAACAAAGTCCCTGGTGGAGTATAACAAAGTCCCCTGGTCGAGTATAACAAAGTTTTCTAATCGAGTATAACAAAGGCCCCTGATCGAGTATAACAAAGTTTTCTAATCGAGTATATCAAAGGCCCCTGGTCGAGTATAACAAAGTCATCTGATCAAATATAACAAATTCCTTTGATCGAGTATAACAAAATCCCCTAATCAAGTATAAAAAAGTCCCCTGGTCGAGTATAACAAAGGGCCCTGATCGAGTAAGAAAAAGTCCCTTGATCGAGTATAACAAAGTCCCCTGATCCTAGTATAACAAAGCCCACTGGACGAGTATAACAAAGACACCTGAACCGAGTATAACAAACTCCCCTGATCGAGTATAACAAAGTCCCTGGTGGAGTATAACAAAGTCCCCTGGTCGAGTATAACAAAGTTTTCTAATCGAGTATAACAAAGGCCCCTGGTCGAGCATAACAAAGTCCTCTGATCAAGTATAACAAAGTCCCCTAATCAAGTATAACAAAGTCCCCTGGTCGTATATAACAAAGTCACCTTATCGACTATAACAAAAGGCCCCTCATTGAGTATAACAAACTCCATTGGTCAAGTATAAAAAGTCCCCTTGACGAGTATTACAAAGTCCCTTGATCAAGTATAACATAGCCCCTGGTCGAGTTTAACAAAGTCCTCTGGTCGAGTATAAAAAAGTCCCCTGTTCGAGTATAATAAAGCCCCCTGCTCGAGTATAAGTAGGTCCCCTGATCGAGTATAACAAAGTCTCCTCATCGAGTATAACAAAAGCCCCTCATCGAGTCCAAAAAAGGCTCCTAATCGAGTATAACAAAGTTCCCTGATCTAGTATAACAAAGGCCTCTGGTCGAGTATAACAAAGGCCCCTCATCGAGTATAACAAAGTCCCCTGATCGATTATAACAAAGCCGCCTAATCGAGGATAACAAAGTCCCGTGGTCGAGTATAACAAAGTCCCCTGATCGAGTATAACAAAGGCCTCTGGTCGAGAATAACAAAGTCCCCTGATCGAGTATAACAAAAATCCCCTGATCAAGTATAACAACGTCTCGTGGCCCAGTTTAACAAAGTCCCCAGATCGAGCATAAAAAAGTCACCTAATCGATTATAACAAAGTCCCTTGGTCGAGTATAACAAAGGGCCCTGATCGAGTAGAACAAAGTACCCTGATCAAGCATAACAAAGTCCCCTAATCCTAGTATAACAAAGCCCCCTGGACGAGTATAACAAAGTCCCCTGAACCGAGTATAACAAAGTCCCCTTATCGAGTATAACATATCCCCTGATCGAGTATAACAGAGTCCCTGGTGGAATATAACAAAGTCCCCTGGTCGAGTATAACAAAGTTTTCTAATCGAGTATAACAAAGGCTCCTGGTCGAGTATAACAAAGTCCTCTGATCAAGTATAACAAAGTCCCCTGATCGAGGATAACAAATTTCCCAGATCGAGCATAACAAAGTCCTATGATTCAGTATAACAAAGTCCCCTGATCGAGTATAACAAAGTCCTCTGGTTGAGTATAACAAAGTCCCCTGATCGAGTATAAAAAAAATCCCCTGATCGAGTATAACAACGTCTCGTGGCCCAGTTTAACAAAGTCCCCAGATCGAGCATAACAAAGTCCCCTAATCGATTATAACAAAGTCCCCTGGTCGAGTATAACAAAGGACCCTCATCGAGTAAGACAAAGTCCCCTGAATCGAGTATAACAAATTACCCTGATCGACCATAACATATCCCCTGATCGAGTATAACAGAGTCCCTGGTGGAGTATAACAAAGTCCACTGGTCGAGTATAACAAAGTTTTTTAATCGAGTATAACAAAGGCTCCTGGTCGAGTATAACAAAGTCCTCTGATCAAGTGTAACAAAGTCCTTTGATCAAGTATAAAAAGTCCCCTAATCAAGTAAAACAAAGTCACCTAATCGAGTATAACAAAGTCCCCTGATCGAGTATAACATAACCCCTGATCGAGTATAACAAAGTTCTCTGGTCGAGTATAACAAAGTCCCCTGATCGAGCATAACAATGTCCCCTGGTCGAGTATAGCAAAGTCCATTGGTCAAATATAGGAAAGTCCACTGATCGAGTATGACAAACTCCCCTGATCATGTATAAAAAAGTCCCCTGGTCGAGTATAACAATGTCCCCTGATCGAGTATAACAAAGTCCCCTGGTCGAGTATAACAAAGGCCCCTAATCGAGTATAACAAAGTCCCTTGATTTAGTATAACTAAGTCCCCCGATCGAGTATAACAAAGTACTCTGGTTGAGTATAACAATGTCCCCTGATCGAGTATAACATATCCCCTAATCGAGTATAACAAAGTCCTCTGGTCGAGGATAAAAAAGTCCCTTGATCGCGTATAACAAAGTCCCCTGGTCGTGTATAACAAAGTCCCCTTATCGAGTATAACAAAGTCCCCTGATCCTAGTATAACAAAGCCCACTGGACGAGTATAACAAAGACACCTGAACCGAGTATATCAAAGTCCCCTGATCGAATATAACATATCCCCTGATCGAGTATAACAAAGTCCCTTGTGGAGTATAACAAAGTCCCCTGGTCGATTATAACAAAGTTTTCTAATCGAGTATAACAAAGGGCCCTGGTCGAGTATAACAAAGTTTTCTAATCGAGTATATCAAAGGCCCCTGGTCGAGTATAACAAAGTCCTCTGATCAAATATAACAAAGTCCTTTGATCGAGTATAACGAAGTCCCCTAATCAAGTAAAACAAAGTCCCCTGGTCGAATATAACAAAGGGCCCTCATCGAGTAAGAAAAAGTCCCCTGATCGAGTATAACAAAGTCCCCTGATCCTAGTATAACAAAGCCCACTGGACGAGTATAACAAAGACACCTGAATCGAGTATAACAAAGTCCCCTGATCGAGTATAACAAAGTCCCTGGTGGAGTATAACAAAGGCCCCTGGTCGAGTATAACAAAGTCCTCTGATCAATTATTACAAAGTCCCCTAATCAAGTATAACAAAGTCCCCTGGTCGTAAATAACAAAGTCACCTGATCGAGTATAACAAAAGGCCACTCATTGAGTATAACAAAGTCCATTGGTCAAGTATAAAAAGTCCCCTGGACGAGTATAACAAATTCCCTTGATCAAGTATAACATAGCCCCTGGTCGAGTATAACAAAGTCCTCTCGTCGAGTATAAAAAAGTCCCCTGTTCGAGTATAATAAAGCCCCCTGCTCGAGTATAAGTAGGTCCCCTGATCGAGTATAACAAAGTCTCCTGATCGAGTATAACAAAAGCCCCTCATCGAGTCCAAAAAAGGCCCCTAATCGAGTATAACAAAGTTCCCTGATCTAGTATAACAAAGGCCTCTGGTCGAGTATAACAAAGGCCCCTGATCGATTATAACAAAGCCGCCTAATCGAGGATAACAAAGTCCCCTTGTCGAGTATAACAAAGTCCCCTGATCGAGTATAACAAAGGCCTCTGGTCGAGTATAACAAAGTCCCCTAATCGAGTATAACAAAAATCCCCTGATCGAGTATAACAACGTCTCGTGGCCCAGCTTAACAAAGTCCCCAGATCGAGCATAACAAAGTCACCTAATCGATTATAACAAAGTCCCTTGGTCGAGTATAACAAAGGGCCCTGATCGAGTAGAACAAAGTCCCCTGATCAAGCATAACAAAGTCCCCTGATCCTAGTATAACAAAGCCCCCTGGACGAGTATAACAAAGTCCCCTGAACCGAGTATAACAAAGTCCCCTTATCGAGTATAACATATCCCCTGATCGAGTATAACAGAGTCCCTGGTGGAGTATAACAAAGTCCCCTGGTCGAGTATAACAAAGTTTTCTAATCGAGTATAACAAAGGCTCCTGGTCGAGTGTAACAAAGTCCTCTGATCAAGTATAACAAAGTCCTTTGATCGAGTATAAAAAAGACCCCTAATCAAGTAAAAAAAAGTCTCCTGATTGAGTATAACAAAGTCCCCTGATCGAGTATAACATATCCCTTGATCGAGTATAACAAATTCCTCTGGTCGAGTATAACAAACTCCCCTGATCGAGTATAACAAAGTCCCCTTGTCGAGTATAGCAAAGTCCCCTGATCGAGTATAACAAAGGCCCCTCATCGAGTATAACATTGGTCATATATAGGAAAGTCCACTGATCGAGTATGACAAAGTCCCCTAATCAAGTTCAAAAAAGTCCCCTGGTCGCGTATAACAAAGTCCCCTGATCGAGTATAACAAAGTCCCCTGGACGAGTATAACATATCCCCTGATCGAGTATAACAAAGTCTTCTGGTCGAGTATAAAAAAGTCCCCTGATTGCGTATAACAAAGTCCCCTGGACGTGTATAACAAAGTCCCCTGATCGAGTATAACAAAGGCCCCTCATTGAGTATAACAAAGTCCATTGGCCAAGTATAAAAAAGCCCCTGGTCGAGTATAACAAAGTCCCCTGATCGTGTATAACAAAGTCCCCTGGTCAAGTATAGCAAATCCCCTGATCGAATATAACAAAGTCCCTGGTGGAGTATAACAAAGTCCCCTGATCGAATATAAAAAATTCTCCTGGTCGAGTATAACAAAGTTTTCTAATCGAGTATAACAAGGCCCCTCGTCGAGTATAACAAAGTCCTCTTTTTGAATATAACAAAGTCCCCTGATCGAGTATAACATATCTCCTGATCGAGTATAATAAAGTCCTCTGGTCGAGTATAACAAAGTCCCCTCATCGAGTATAACAAAGTCCCCTTGTCGAGTATCACAATGTCCCCTGATCGACTATAACAAAGGCCCCTCATCGATTATAACAAAGTCCATTGGTCAAATATAGGAAAGTCCACTCATCGAGTATAACAAAGTCCCCCGATCGAGTATAACAATGGCCTCTGGTCAAGTATGACAAAGTCCCCTGATCAAGTATAAAAAATCCCCTGGTCGAGTATAACAAAGTCCCCTAATCGAGTATAACAAAGTCCCCTGGTCGACTATAGCAAAGTCCCCTGATCGAGTTTAACAAAGCCCCCTCATCGAGTACAAAAGAGGCCCCTAATCGAGTATAACAAAGTCCCCTGGTTGAGTATAACAAAGTCCCCGGATCAAGTATAACATATCCCCGGATTGAGTATAACAAAGTCCTCTTGTCGAGTATAAAAAAGTCCCCTGATCGGGTATAACAAAGTCCCCTGGTCGAGTATAACAAAGTTTTCTAATCGAGTATAACATGTCCTCTGGTCGAGTATAACAAAGTCCCCTCATCGAGTATAACAAAGTCCCCTGGTCGAGTATAACAATGTCCCCTCATCGAGTATAACAAAGGCCCCTCATCGAGTATAGCAAAGTCCATTGGACAAATATAGGAAAGTCCACTCATCGAGTATAACAAAGTCCCCCGATCGAGTATAACAAAGTCCCCTGGTCGACTATAGCAAAGTCCCCTGGTCAAGTATAACACAGTCCCCTGGTTGAGTATAACAAAGTCCCTGATCAAGTATAACATATCCCCTGATTGAGTATAACAAAGCCCTCTGGTCGAGTATAACAAAGCCCTCTGGTCGAGTATAAAAAAGTCCCCTGATCGAGTATAACAATGTCCCCTGGTGGAGTATAACAAAGTCCCCTCATCGAGTATAACAAAGGCCCCTCATCGAGTATAACAAAGTCTATTGGTCATGTATAAAAAAGTTCCCTGATCGAGTATAACAAGGTCCCCTGGTCGAGGATAGCAAAGTCCCCTGATCGAGTATAAAAAGCCCCATGCTCGAGTATAACAAAGTCCCCTGGTCGAGTATAGCAAAGTCCCCTGATCGAGGTTAACAAAGCCTCCTGATCTAGTATAACAAAGTCCCCTGATCGAGTATAACAAAGTCCCTTGATCTAGTATAACAAAGGCCCCTGACCGAGTATAACAAAGGCCCCTCATCGAGTATAAGAAAGTCTCCTGATCGAGTATAACAAAGCCGCATAATAGAGTATAACAAAGTCCCCTGGTCGAGTATAACAAAGTCCCCTTATCGAGTAAAACAAAGTCCTGTAATCGAGTATAACAAAGGCCCTGGTCGAGTATAACAAAGTCACATGATCGAGTGTAACAAAAGTCCCCTAATCGAGTATAACAAAGTCCCCTAATCGAGAATAAAAATGTCCCCTGGTCCAGCGTAACAAAGTCCCCTGATCGAGTATGAAAAAGTCCCCTGGCCCAGTATAACAAAGTCCCTAGATCGAGCATTCCAAAGTCCACTGATCGATTATAACAAAGTCCCCCGGTCGAGTATAGCAAAGGGCCCTGATCGAGTAAGACAAAGTCCCCTGATCGAGTATAACAAAGGCCCCTGTTCGAGTCTAACAAAGTCCCCTTATCGAGTATAACAAATTCCCCTTATGGAGTATAACAAAGTCCCCTTATCGAGTAAAACAAAGTCCCCTATTCGAGTATAACAAAGGCCCCTGGTCGAGTATAAAAAAGTCCCCTGATCGAGCGTAACAAAAGTCCCCTAATCGAGTATAACAAAGTCCCCTGATCGAGTATAAGTAAGTCCCCTGGCCCAGTATAACAAAGTCCCTAGATCGAGCATACCAAAGTCCACTCATTGATTATAACAAAGTCCCCCGGCCGAGTATAGCAAAGGGCCCTGATCGAGTAAGACAAAGTCCCCTGATCGAGTATAACAGAGCTCCCTAGATGAGTATAACAAAGTCCCCAGATCGAGCATAAGAAAGTCCCCTAATCGATTATAACAAAGTCCCCTGATCCTAGTATAACAAAGTCCCCTGGACGAGTATAACAAAGTCCCCTGAACCGAGTATAACAAAGTCCCCTGATCGAGAATAACATATCCCCTGATCGAGTATTACAAAGTCCCTGGTGGAGTATAACAAAGTCCCCAGGTCGAGTATAACAAAGTTTTCTAATCGAGGATAACATAGGCCCCTGGCCGAGTATAACAAAGTCCTCTGATCAAGTATAACAAAGTCCCCTGATCGAGGATAACAAAGTCACCTAATCAAGTATAACAAAGTCCCCTGATCTTGTATAACAAAGTACCCTGATCGAGTATAACATATCCTATGATCGAGAATAACAAAGTCCTCTGGTCGAGTATAACAAAGTCCCCTGATCAAGTATAACAAAGGCCCCTCATCGAGTATAGCACAGTCCATTGGTCAAATATAGGAAAGTCCACTGATCGAGTATGACAAAGTCCCCAGATCAAGTATAAAAGAGTACCCTGGTCGAGTATAACAAAGTCCCCTGATCGAGTATAACAAAGTCCCCTGGTCGAGCATAGCAAAGTCCCTTGGTCGAGTATAACAAAGCCCCCTCATCGAGTATAACAAAGGCCCCTAATCGAGTATAACAAAGTCCCCTGATTGAGTATAACAAAGCCCTCTGGTTGAGTATAACAAAGTCCCCTGATCGAGTATAACATATCCCTTGATCGAGTATAACAAAGTCCTCTGGTCGAGTATAAAAATAGTCCCCTGATCGCGTATAACAAAGTCTCCTGATCGTGTATAACACAGTCCCCTGATCGAGTATAACAAAGGCCCTTCAATGAGTATAACAAAGTCCATTGGTCAAGCATAAAAAAGTCCCCTGATCGAGTATAACAAAGGCCCCTCATCGAGTATAACAAAGTCCATTGGTCAAGTATAAAAAAGTCCCCTGGTCCAGTATAACAAAGTCCCCTGATCGAGTATAACATATCCCTTGATCGAGTATAACAACGTCTCCTGGCCCAGTTTAACAAAGACCCTAGATCGAGCATAACAGAGTCCCCTAATCGATTATAACAAATTCCCCTGGTCAAGTATAACAAAGGGCCCTGATCGAGTAAGACAAAGTCCCCTAGTCGAGCATAACAATGTCCCCTGCTCCTAGTATATCAAAGACCCCTGGACGAGTATAACAAAGTACCCTGAACCAAGTATAAAAAAGTCCCTGATCGAGTATAACATATCCCCTGATCGAGTATAACAAAGTTCCTGGTGGAGTATAACAAAGTCCCCTGGTCGAGTATAACAAAGTTTTCTAATCGAGTATAACACAGGCCCCTGGTCGAGTATAACAAAGTTTTCTAATCGAGTATAACAAAGGCCCCTGGTCGAGTATAACAAAGTCCTGTGATTAAGTATATCAAAGTCCTTTGATCGAGTATAACAAAGTCCCCTAACCAAGTATAACAAAGTACCCTGGTCGAGTATAACTAAGTCCCTGATCGAGTATAACAAAGGACCCTCATCGAGTATAGTAAAGTCCATTGGTCATATATAGGAAAGTCCATTGATCGAGTATGACAAAGTCCCCTGATCAAGTATGAGAAAGTCGCCTGGTCGAGTGTAACAAAGTCCCCTAATCGGGTATAACAAAGGCCCCTCATTGAGTATAACAAAGTCCATTGGTCAAGTATAAAAAAGTCCACCGGTGGAGTATAACAAAGTCCCCTGGTCGAGTATAACAAAGTTTTCTAATCGAGTATAACAAAGGCCCCTGGCCGAGTATAACAAAGTCCTCTGATCAAGTATAACAAAGTCCCCTGATCGAGGATAACAAAGTCCCCTAATCAAGTATAACAAAGTCCCCTGATCGAGTATAACAAAGTCCCCTGATCGAATATAACATATCACCTGATCGAGTATAACAAAGTCCCCTGGTCGAGTATAACAAAGTCCCCTGATCGAGTATAACAAAGGCCCCTCATTGAGTATAACAAAGTCCATTAGTCAAGTATAAAAAAGTTCCCTGGTTGAGTATAACAAAGTCTTCTGATCAAGTATAACAAAGTCCTTTGATCGAGTATAAAAAGTCCCCTAATCAAGTATAACAAAGTCCCCTGATCAAGTATAACAAAGTCCCCTGATTAAGTATAACATATCCCCTGCTCGAGTATAACAAAGTCCTCTGGTCGAGTATAACAAAATCACCTGATCGATTATAACAAAGTCCCCTGTTCGAGTAAAACAAAGTCCCCTCATCGAGTATAGCAAAGTCCATTGGTCAAATATAGGAGAGTCCACTGATCGAGTATGACAAAGTCCCCTGATCAAGTATAACAAAGTCCCCTGGTCGAGTATAACAAAGTCCCCTGATAGAGTATAACAAAGTCCCCTGGTCGAGTATAACAAAGGCCCCTTTATCGAGTATATAACAAAGTCCCCTGATCGAGTATACAAAGTCCTGGTCAAGATGCCAATTGAGTATAACAAAGGCCCTGGTCGAGAGCAACAAAGTCCTCTGATCATATAACAAAACCCTTGATCGAGTATAAAAAGTCCCCTAATCATATAACAGAGTCCCTGATCAAGTATAACAAAGTCCCCTGGTCGAGTATAACAAAGGCCCTTATCGAGTATAACAAAGTCCCCTGATTGAGTATAACAAATTCCCCTGATCGAGTATAACAAAGTCCTCTGGTTGAGTATTGCAAAGTCCCCTGATCGAGTATAACATATCCCCTGATCGAGTATAACAAAGTCCCCTGGTCGTGTATAACAAAGTCCCCTGATCGAGTAAAACAAAGGCCCCTCATCGAGTATAACAAAGTCCACTGATCGATTATAACAAAGCCGCCTAATCGAGTATAACAAAGTCCCCTCGTCGAGTATAACAAAGTCCCCTGTTCGAGTCTAACATTAAGTCCCCTTATCGAGTATAACAAATGCCCCTAATCGAGTGTAACAAAGTCCCCTTATCGAGCATAACAAAGTCCCCTGATCGAGTATAACAAAGGCCTCTAGTCGAATATAACAATGTCCCCTGATCGAGTATAACAAAGGCCCCTCATCGAGTATAGCAAAGTCCATTGGTTAAATATAGGAAAGTCCACACATCGAGTATAACAAAGTCTCCCGATCGAGTATAACAATGGCGTCTGCTCAAGTATGACAAAGTCCACTGATCAAGTATAAAAAAGTCCCCTGGTCGAGAATAACAAAGTCCCCTAATCGAGTATAACAAAGTCCCCTGGTCGAGTATAGCAAAGTCCTCTGGTCGAGTAAAACAAAGCCCCCTCATCGAGTTTAACAAAGGCCCCTAATCGAGAATAACAATTTCCCCTGATTGAGTATAACAAACTCCCCTGATAGAGTATAACAAAAGTCCCCTGATCGAGTATAACAAAGTCCCCTGATCGAGTAAGACAAAGTCCCCTGATCGATTCTAACAAAGTCCCCTGATCGAGTATAAAAAAGCCCCCTAGACGAGTTTAACAAAGTCCCATGATCGAGTATAACAAAGTCCCCTGATCGAGTATAACAAAGTCCCCTGGTCCAGTATAACAAAGCCCCCTAATCGAGTAGAACAAATCCCCTGCTCGAGTATAACAAAGTCTCCAGGCCCAGTATAACAAAGTCCTCTGATCGAGTATAACAAAGTCACCTGAACGAGTATAACAAAGTCACCTGATCGAGTATAACAAATTCCCCTGGTGGAGTATAACAAAGTCCCATCATCGAGTATAACAAAGGCCCCTCATCGAGTATAACAAAGTCCATTGGTCAAGTATAAAAAAGTTCCCTGGTCGTGTATAACAAAGTCCCCTAATCGAGTATAACAAAGTCCCCTGGTCGACTATAGCAAAGTCCCCTGGTCGAGTATAACAAAGCCCCGTCATCGAGTATAACAAAGGCCCCTAATCGAGTATAACAAAGTCCAATGATCGAGTATAACAAAGTCCCCTGGTCGAGGATAGCAAAGTCCCCTGATCGAGGTTAACAAAGCCTCCTGATCTAGTATAACAAAGTCCCCTGATCGATTATAACAAAAACCCCTGCTCGAGTATAAAAATGTTCCCTGATCGAGTCCAAAAAAGGCCTTTAATCGAGTATAACAAAGTCCCTTGATCGAGTATAACAAAGGCCCCTGACCGAGTATATCAAAGTCCCCTCATCGAGTATAAGAAAGTCTTCTGATCGAGTATAACAAAGCCGCCTAATAGAGTATAACAAAGTCCCCTGTTCGAGTCTATCAAAGTCCCCTTATCGAGTATAACACATTCCCCTTATCGAGTATATCAAAGTCCCATTATCGAGTAAAACAAAGTCTTCTAATCGAGTATAACAAAGGCCCCTGGTCGAGTATAACAAAGTCCCCTGATCTAGTGTAACAAAAGCCCCCTAATCGAGTATAACAAAGTCTCCTAATCGAGAATAAAAATGTCCCCTGGTCCAGCATAACAAAGTCCCTGATCGAGTATAAAAAAGTCCCCTGGCCCAGTATAACAAAGTCCCTAGATCGAGCATACCAAAGTCCCCTGATCGATTATAACAAAGTCCCCCGGTCGAGTATAGCAAAGGGCACTGATCGAGTAAGACAAAGTCCCCTGATCGAGTATAACAAAGTCCCTGTTCGAGTCTAACAAAGTCCCCTTATCGAAAGTAACAAAAGTCCCCTTATCGAAAGTAACAAAAGTCCCCTAACCGAGTATAACAAAGTCCCCTAATCGAGAATAAAAATGTCCCCTGGTGCAGCGTAACAATGATCCCTGATCGAGTATAAAAAAGTCCCCTGGCCCAGTATAACAAAGT
>NW_024749529.1:0-43705 GCF_018991925.1 Homarus americanus | reverse complement strand
AAACGGGGGTGTGAGTGCCGGGCACCACACAGTGCTGTGAACCAGGGTGAGGTCGGGCACCTTCTGCTTACGACCTGGGAGCCAGGGCTGGGCACCTCCAGCACCAACACCTGAAGCAGCACCCCTATAAGTGATAGTGAACTGGGGTTTAGGGTCAAGCACCCTCGAAGACATGAATGGGTGTGTGTGGGGGCAGGGCACCTTGCATAGTGATATGAACTGGGGTGAGGGTTGGCACCCTTCACATGACCCGGTGGCGTTGGGCACCCCTTCAGCATCATGACCTGGGGTGTGAGGGCCAGGCACCTCTTTCAGTGCCATGACCCGGAGTGTGAGAGCTGGGCACCCCTTCAGTGACATGACCCGGAGGAGAGCTGCACCCTTTCAGTGACATGACCTGGGGTGTGAGGGCCAGCCTCCAGCACCATGACCTGGAATGTGAGAGCTGGGCACCCCATCAGACGGACCTGGGTGATGGAGGGGCTGGCACCAATCCAGCACATGGGTCTGGGTGTGAGGGTCGGACACCTCTACAGTGCTGTAGAATCGGGGTGGGGAGGGGCTGAGCACCCCTTCAAATGACCCGGGGTGTGAGGGCCGGGCACCCCTTCAGTGCCAAGGAATCTGCCAGAGGGCTGGCCTCGATTCAGTGCTATGATTCGGTGGAGGGCCGGGCACCTCCAGCACTATGACCTGGTATGACGGCTGGGCACCCTTCAGTGCTAAGGACCCGGGTGTGGGAGGGCTGGGCACCCTCAGTGACATGACCCAGGGTGTGAGGGCTGGGCACACCTCAAAAAGACATGACCTGGAGGTGTGGGGCTGAGCACTTTCAGTGCCCTGAATCGGGGACCGAGGGCCGGGCAGCACGTTAGGGTGTTGGGCGACCAGTGGAGGGCCGGCAAAACCTTCAGATCCATGGCCAGGGTGTGGAGGGCTGTGGGGCACCTCATCAGTGCTATGAACGGGGTGAGGGCACCCTCCAGCACCACATGGCCTGGGTGGGGAGGACGGCACCCTTCAGTGTAATGACCTGGGTTGTGTTAGGGCCGGGATCTGCGCAACATAGCCCGGGGTGTGAGGGCAGGACACCCTTCCAGTGCCATGGCCAGGGGGTGTGAGGGCTGGGTGCCCCATCAGTGCCATGACGCGGGGGTGTGAGGGCTGGCACCCCTTCAGTGACATGACCCGGGGTGTGTGGGCTGGCACCCCTTTAGTGACACATTACCCGGGGTGGGGAGGGCCGGGCACCCCTTCAGTGCCATGGCCAGGGGTGTGGAGGGGGCTGGCATCTCTATCAGTGCTATGACCGATGAGAGGGCGGCACCCTTCAGTGACATGACACGGGGTGGAGGCTGGCACCCTTTAGTGACATGACCTGTGAGCTCGGCTCTCTTCAGTGCCATGACCCGGGTGAAGGCCGGGCACCCTTCAGTGACATGAACAGGGGTAAGGGCTGGCACCCCATAAGTGCTATGAAATGGGGGGTGTGAGTGCCAGGCACCCACACAGTGCTAGAACCAGGGTGTGAGGGTCACACCTTCACATGACCCAGGAGTCAGGAAGGCACCCCATAAGATATGAACTGTTTAGGGCCGGGCACCCTTCAGTGACATGAAACGGGGTGTGGGGGCTACAGTGATATGGAACTGGGGTGTGAGGGCTGGGCACCCTTTCACATGACCAGGGTGTAGTGCCAGGCACCCTTCAGCATCATGCACCTGGGGTGTGAGGGCCAGGCACCTCAGTGCCATGACCCGGGGTGTGAGAGCTGGGCATCACTTTCAGACATGACCCGAGGAGAGCTGGGCATTTTTCAGTGAGCATGACCTGGGGTGTGAGGGCTGGCACCCTCCAGCACCATGACCCGGAATGTGAGAGCTGGGCACCCCATCAGTGATTTGACCTGGGTGTGAGGGCTGAACCCTCAGCATCATGACCCGGGTGTGTGAGGGCTGGCACCTCTTCAGTGCCATAACCCGGGGTGCGAGGGCTGCCCCTTCAGTGCCATGACCCGAGTAGGAGGGCGGGCACCCTTCACATGACCCAGGGAGTCAGGCTGGGCACCCCATAAGTGATATGAACCGGTGAGGGGCCGGGCACCCCTTCAGTGACATGGAAACGGGGTGGGAGCAGGGCACCCTACAGTGATATGAACCGGGGTGAGGGTGCGGGCACCTTTCACATGACCAGGGGTGGGGCAGGCAGCACTCTTCAGCATCATGACCTGGGTGTGAGGCCAGGCACTCTTCAGTGCCATGGACCCGGAGTGAGAGCTGCACACCTTCAGTGACATGACCCGGAGTGTGAGAGCTGGGCACCTTTCAGTGACATGACCTGGGGTGTGAGGGGCGGGCACCCTCCAGCACCATGACCTGGAATGTGAGAGCTGGGCACCATCAGTGATTTGACCTGGGTGAGGGGCTGGAACCCTCAGCATCATGGCCTGGTGTGAGGGCCGGGCACCCCTTCAGTGCCATAACCCGGGGTGTGAGGGCTGGCCTCTTCAGTGCTGGCGACCGGAGGAGGGCCGGGCACTCTTCAGTGACATGACCCGAGAGTCAGGGCCGGCACCCTCGAGCACCATGACTTGGTGTGACGGCCGGGCACCCCTTCAGTGTCATGACCCGGAGTGTCAGGGCCGGGCACCCCTCAAGCACCATGACCTGAGGTGTAATGGCCAGGCACCCCTTCAGTGCCATGACCCGGAGTGTGAGGGCCAGGCACCTTTTCAGTGACATGACCCGGGGTGTGAGGGCAGGGCACCCCTCCAGCACCATGACCCGGGGTGTGAGGGCCAGGCACCCCTTCAGTGCCATGACCCGGAGTGTGAGGGCCGGGCACCCCTTCAGTGACATGACCTGAGGTGTGAGGGCCGGGCAACCTTTCAGTGTCATTAACCTGGTTGTGCGGGATGGGCACCCTTAAATGCCATGAAACGGGGTGTGAGTGCCGGCCTTCCATACAGTGCTTTGAAAAAGGGTGTGAGGTCCGGGCACCCCTTCACTTGACTCGGGGTGTCAGGGCCGGGCACCCCTCCAGCACCATGACCCGGGGTGTGAGCGCGGGGCACCCCATAAGTGACATGAGCCGGGGTTTGGGGGCAGGGCACCCCTACAGTGTTATGAACCGGGGTGTGAGGGCCGGGCACCCATTCACATGACCCGAGGTGTAAGGGCCAGGCACCCCATTAGCACCATGACCCGGGGTGTGAGGGCGGGGCACCCCTTCAGTACCATGACCCGGGGTGTGAGGGCCAGGTACCCCTTCTGTGAAATCACCGGGGGTGTGAGAGCTGGGCACCCTTCATTAGCATCACCGGGATGAGGGCACCCTTTCAATTGACATGACCCGGGGTGTGAGGTCCGGGAACCCCTTCAGTGCCATGACCCGGGGTCTGAGGGCCGGACACCCTTTCAGTGACATAACCCGGGGTGTGAGGTTCGGGCACACCTCCAGCACCATGACCCGGGGTGTGAGGTTCGGGCACACCTTCAGTGCCATGACCCGGGGTGTGAGGGCCGGGCACCCCTTCAGCACCATGATCCAGGGTGTTAGGGCCGGGCTCGATTTCAGTGCCAAGAATCGGGGTGTGAGGGCCGGGCACCCCATCAGCTCCATAACCCGGGGAGTGAGGGCCGGGAACCGCTGTAACCCCATGACCCGGAGTGTGAGGGCCGGGCACCCGTTTAGTGACATGACCCGGGGTGTGAGGGCCGGGCACCCCTCAGACACCATGACCCGGGGTTTGAGGGCCGGGGACCCTTTCAGTGCCATGAATCGGGGTGTGAAAGCCGGGCATCCCTTCAGCACCATGACCGGGGGTGTGAGGGCCAGGCACCCCTGTAGTGCCATGACCCAGGATGTGAGGGCCGGGCACCCCTCCAGCACCATGACCCGGGGTGTGAGGGCCGGGAACCGTTTCAACCCCATGACCCGTGGTGTGAGGGCTGGGCACCCCTTTAGGTCCATGACCCGGGGTGTGAGGGCCGTGCACCACTTCAGTGCCATGACCCGTGGTGTGAGGGCCGGGCACCCCTTCAGTGTCATGAACAGGGGTGTGAGGGCCCGGCACCCTTTCAGTGCCATGAAACGGGGTGTGAGATCCGGGCACCCCTACAGTGCTGCGAACCGGGGTGTGAGGGCCGGGCACCCCTTCACATGACCCGGTGAGTGAGGGTCCGGCACCACTTCAGTGAAATGAATCGAGGTGTGAGGGCCGGGCACCCCATCAGCACCATGACCCGGGGTGTGATGGCCGGGAACCACTTCAACCCCATGACCCGGGGTGTGAGCGCCGGGCACCCCTCAGCCACCATGACCCGGGGTGTGAGGGCCGGGCACCCCTTCAGTGCAATGAATCGGGGTGTGAAAGCCGGGCACCCCTTCAGCACCATGACCCGGAGTGTGAGGGACAGGCACCCCTTCAGTGCCATGACCCGGGGTGTGAAAGCCGGGCACCCCATCAGTGACATGAACCGGGGTGTGAGGGCCGGGCACCCCTCCAGCACCATGACCCGGGGTGTGAGGGCCGGGAACCGCTTCACTCCATGATCCGTGGTTTGAGGGCCGGGCACCCCTTTAGGTCCATGGCCCAGGGTGTGAGGGCCGGGCACCCCTTCAGTGTCATAAAACGGGGTGTGAGTGCCTGGCACCCTTTCAGTGCCGTGAATCGGGGTGTGAAAGCCGGGCACCCTGTCAGTGCGATGAAAACGGGTGTGAAGGCCGGGAACCCCTTCACATGACCCGGGGTGTGAGGGCACCCCTTCAGGTGAATCGTGTGAAGGCATTCCTACAGTGCTGTGAACCGGGTGTGAGGGAGGGCACCCTTCAGTGCCATGAATAGGTGAGGCGGGCACCCTCTTTCTTGACATGACCAAGGTCAGGCCGGCAAACCATTTAGGTCCATGACCTGTGAGGGACGTACCCTTTAGGTGCATGACCCGGAGGTGAGGGCCGGGAACCCTCAGTGACATGACCTGTGGAGGCCGGGCACCCTTTAGTGACATGACCCGGGTGGAGGGCGCACCCCTCCAGCACCATTACCTGGGGTGTGGGGCGGATCCCTTCAGTATAACTCGCGGTGTGAGGCCGAGCTCCCTTCAGTGCCATGACCTGGAGTAGGCCGGGCACCCCTTCAGTGACATGACCCGTGTTAGGCCGATACCTACTGTCATGAACCTGGGTGTCAGGGCCGGGCTCCTCAAGCACCATGACCTGAGGTGTGATGGCCAGGCACCCTTCAGTGCCATGACCCGGAGGTGAGGCTGGTTACCTTTCAGTGACATGACCTGGTGTGAGGGCAGGCACCCTCCAGCACCATGACCCGGGGTGAGGGCCAGGCACCCATTCAGTGCCATGAACCGGGTGACGGCCGGCCCCTTCAGTGCGACCTGGGGTGGAGGGCCGGGCACCTTCAGACATGACCTGGGTGTGAGGGCTGGGCAACCTTTCAGTGTCATTAACTGGCAGTGGATGGGCACCCTTAAATGCCATGAAACGGGGTGTGAGTGCCGGGCCATCCATACAGTGCGAAAAGGGTGTGGAAGTCCGGGCACCCTTCACTTGACCCGAGGTGTCAGGGCCGGGCACCCTCCAGCACCTTGACCCGGGGTGTGAGCGCCGGGCACCCCATAAGTGACATGAGCCGGGGTTTGGCAGGGCACCCCACAGTGTTATGAACTGGTGTGATGGGCACCCTTCACATGACCCGTAAGGGCGCCAGGCACCCCATTAGCACCATGACCTGGGCAGGAGGGCGGGGCACCCTTCAGTACCATGGACCGGGGTGTGAGGTCTGGGAACCCCTTCAGTGACATGACCCGGGGTGTTAGGGCCGGATACCTTTCAGTGTCATGAACCTGGGTGTCAGGGCTGCACCCCTCAAGCACCATGACCTGAGGTGTGATGGCCAGGCACCCTTCAGTGCCGACCCGGAGTGTGAGGCCGGTTACCCTTTCAGTGACATGACCCTGGGTGTGAGGGCAGGGCACCCTCCAGCACCATGACCCGGGGTGTGAGGCCAGGCACCCATTCAGTGCCATGAACCGGTGTGTGACGGCCGGGCTCCCTTCAGTGCTAGTGACCCGGGTGTGAGGGCCGGCACCCTTCAGTGACATGACCTGGGGTGTGAGGGCCGGGCAACCTTTCAGTGTCATTAACCTGGTTGGTGGGATGGGCACCCTTAATGCCATGAAACGGGGTGTGAGTGCCGCCATCCATACAGTGCTTTTGAAAAGGGTGTGAAGTCCGGCACCCTTCACTTGACCCGAGGTGTCAGGGCCGGGCACCCCTCCAGCACCATGACCCGGGGTGTGAGCGCCGGGCACCCCATAAGTGACATGAGCGGGGTTTGGGGCAGGGCACCCCACAGTGTTATGAACCGGTGTGTGGAAGGCACCCTCATGACCCGGGGTGAAGGGCCAGGCACCCCATTAGCACCGACCTGGGTGTGAGGGCGGGGCACCCTTCAGTAATGACCCGGGTGAGGGCCAGGCACCCTTTCAGTGAAATCACCGGGGGGTGAGAGCTGGGCACCCACTGACATGACCCTGGATGAGGGCTGGCACCTCAGTGACATGACCTGGGGTGGTGAGGGCCGGGCACCTCCACCACCACCATGACCCGGGAGGTCCGAACCCCTTCAGTGCCATGGCTAGGTGGGGCCGAGACCTCTCAGTGCCATGGACCTGGGTGTCAGGCCGCACCCCTTCAGTGACATGACCCGAGGTGTGAGGGCCGGGCACCCTTTAGTGACATGACCCAGGGTGTGAGGGCTGGGGACCCTTCAGCACCATGACCCAGGTGTGAGGGCTGGCACCCTTCAGAGCCATGACCCGGGGTGAAGGCCTGGCACCCCTTCAGTGCCATGACCCGGAGTGTGAGAGCTGGGCACCCTTCAGTGACATGACCCGGGAGGTGAGAGCTAACCTTTCAGTGACATGACCTGGGGTGGTGAGTGCCGGGCACCCTTTCAGTGACATGACCCGGCGTGAGAGGGACGGCACCCCTCCAGCACCATGACCCGGGGTGGAGGGCCGGCACCTTCAGTGCCATGACCCGGGGTGTGAGGGCCGAACCCCTTCAGTGTCACGAATGGGGTGTGAGGCCGCCTTTATGCCATGACCAGGTATGAGGGCCAGGCACCTTTAGTGCTATGACCTGGGTGGGGAGGGCAGGGCACCTTTCAGTGATATGACCCGGGTGTGAGGGCCGAACCCCTTCAATGACATGACCTGGAGGTGGGCCGGGCACCTTTCGGTGCCATGACCCAGGGTGTGAGGGCCGGGTCACCCCTTCCAGTGCCATGACCCGGGTGTGGAGGGCGGGCACTCAGCCCCATGACCTGGGGGTGAGGCCGCACGCTTCAGTGTCATGACCCGGAGGTGACGGCGGGCACCCTCCACCATGACCCGTGGTGAGGGCAGGGCACCCTCCCACCATGGCCTGGGGCGTGGGGGCTGCACCTTCAGTATCATGACCTGGGTATGTCAGGCCTGACACCCTCCAGCACCATGGCCCGGGGTGTGGAGGGCCGGGCACCCTTCCAGTGCCATGAAACGGGGAGGGCAGGCACCCCTTTCAGAGCCATGAGCAGGGGGGTGAGGGCTGGCTCCCTTCAGTGACATGAACAGGGGTGAGGGCTGGCACCACGTTAGGTTCATGACCAGGGGTGAGATGTCCGGGCAAACCTTCAGTGCCATGGCCAGGGGTGTGGAGGGCCGGGGCACCTCATCAGTGCCATGACCCAGGAGGGCCGGGCACCCCTTCAGTGCCATGACCTGGGCGGTGCGAGGGGAGGGCTCCTTCATTGTCACGAATTGTCTGAAGGCTGGGCACCTCTTCAGTGCCATGAAACGGGCTGTGGGGGGCATGGAACCCCTATAGTGTTACGAACTGGGTGTGAGGCTGGCACCCCTTCACATGACCCGGGTAAGGGCCTGGCACCCCTTCAGCACTGGCGATCTGGGGCGTGAGGGCCAGGCACCCCTTCAGTGCCATGACCCGGATCAGAGAGCTGGACACCCCTTCAGTGACATGACCTGGGGTGTGAGGGCCGGGCACCCTTTCAGACATGACACGGGTGAGGGCCGGGCACCCCTCCAGCACCATGGCCTGGGGGTGTGTGGGCTGGGCACCCCTTCAGTGTCATGACCTGGGTGTAGTTAGGGACTGACACCCTCCAGCACCATGGCCCGGAGGTTAGGCTGGCACCTTTCAGTGCTATGAATCGGGGTGAGGCCCGCACCACGTTAGGCATGACCAGGGGTGTGAGGCCGGGCAAACCCTTCAGTGCCATGGCCAGGGGGTGGGAGGGCCGGCGCACTCATCAGTGCCATGACCTGGGGTGTGAGGGCTGTACCCCTTCAGTGAAATGACCTGGGGTGTGAGGGCCTGCACCCTTCAGTGACATGAAACGGTGTGGGGCAGGACATCCCTACAGTGTTACGAACCGAGGCGTGAGGGGCCGGGCACCTTCACATGACCTGGGTGTAAGGGACGGCACCCATTCAGCACCATGACCAGATGTGAGGGCCAGGCACCCCTTCAGTGCCATGACCCGGGAGTGTGAGAGCTGGGCACCCCTTCAGTGACATGACCCGGGGTGTGTGAGGGCAGGGCACTCTCTCCAGCACCATGGCCTGGGGTGAGGGCTGCCCAGTGCCATGGCCAGGGGTGTGAGGCTGGCACCCTTTCAGTGACATGATCCGGGGTGTGAGGGCAGGGCACCCCCTCCAGCACCATGGCTTGGGGTGGGGAGGGCTGGGCACCCTTCCAGTGCCATGACAGGTGTGTGAGGGCCGGGCACCCTTCAGTGCCATGGCCAGGGTGTGAGTGCCGGGCACTTACCGCGCCAGCGACCCGGGTAAGTCAGGGCTGCACCCTTCAGTGACATGACCCGGGGTGAGGGCCGGGCACCCCTTTAATGACATGACCTGGGGTGTTAGACAGGCAACTCTTCAGCACCATGACCCAGGGTGTGGGCCGGGCACCCCTTCAGAGCCATGACCTGGGTGTGAGGCCGGGTCTCTTCAGTGCCATGACCCTGGGTGTGAGGCCGGGCACCCCTTCAGTGACATGAACAGGGTGTGAGGGCTGGGCACCCTTCCAGCATGTCATGAACCTGGGTGAGGGCCGTTAACCCCATATGCCATGAAACGGTGGTGAGTGCCGGCCACCCACAGTGCTTTAAACTAGGGTGTGAGGGTCGGCACCCCTTCACATGACCTGGGCTACTGGCTGGCACCCTCCAGCACCATGACCTGGGCTGTGAGGGCCAGGAAACCCCTTCAGTGCCATGATCCGGAGTGTGAGGGCCGGGCAACTTTCAGTGACATGACCCGGGTGTGAAGGCAGGGCACCTCTCCCAGCACCATGACCCGTGGTGTGAGGGCAGGGGCACCCTCCAGCACCATGGCCTGGGGTGGGGGCTGGGCACCCTTCAGTGTCATGAACTGGTGTGTCAGGGCCTGACACCCCCTTCCAGCACCATGGCCCGGGGTGTGAGGGCCGGGCACCCTTCCAGTGCCATGAAATCTGGTGAGGGCCGGGCACCACTTTAGGTACATGACCAGGGTGAGAGCCGGGCAAACCTTCAGTGCCATGGCCAGGGTGTGGAGGGCTGGGCACCTCATCAGTGCCATGTTTCGGGGGTGGGAGGCTGGCACCCCTTCAGTGACATGACCCGAAGTGTGAGGGCCGTGGCACTTTAGTGACATGAACCGGGTGTGAGGTCGGGTACCTTCAGCACCACAGACCTGGTGAGGGCCGGGCACCCCTTAAGAACCATGACCCGGGGGGTGAGGGCCGGGCTCCCCATCAGTGCTATGACCCGGGGTGTGAGGGCCGGGCACCCCTTCAGTGACATGAAGAGGGGTGTCAGGGCCGGGCACCACGTTAGGTTCATGACCCGCGGTGTGAGGGGAGGGCTCCCCTTCATTGTCACGAATTGGGGTGTGAAGGCCGGGCACCCTTTCAGTGCCATGAAACGGGATGTGAGGGCCGGGCACCCCTACAGTGCTGCGACCCAGGGTGTGAGGGCCGGACACCCTTTCAGTGCCATGAATCGGGGTTTGAGGGCCGGGCACCCCTTAAGCACCATGACCCGGTGTGTGAGGGCCGGGCACCTCATCAGTGCCATGACCCGGGGTGTGAGGGCCGGGCACCCCTTCAGTGCCATGACCCGTGGTGTGAGGGGAGGGCTCCCCTTCATTGTCACGAATTGGGGTGTGAAGGCCGGGCACCCTTTCAGTGCCATGAAACGGGGTGTGAGGGCCGGGCACCCCTACAGTGCTGCGAACCAGGATGTGAGGGCCGGAAAATCTTTCAGTGACATGAATCGGGGTTTGAGGGCTGGGCACCCCTTAAGCACCATGACCCGGGGTGTGATGGCCGGGCACCAATCCAGCACCATGGCCCGGGGTGTGAGGGCCGGACACCCCTTCAGTGAAATGACCCGGGGAGTGACGGCCGGGCACCCCTTCAGTGTCATGAATCGTGGTGTGAGGGCCGGGGACCCTTTCAGTTCCATGAAACAGGGTGTGAGGGCCGGGCACCCCTACAGTGCTGCGAACCGGGGTGTGGTCCCAGGGCACCTTCAGTGAAATGAATCGGGGTGGTGAGGGCCCCTTCAGCTATGACCAGGTGTGAGGGTCGGGCACCCCTTCAGTGCCATGAATTGGGGTGTGAGGGCCGCGCACCCCTTCAGCACCATGACCCGGTGTGAGGGCCGGGCACCCCTTCAGTGACATGACCCGGGGTGTGAGGGCCGGATACCCATTCAGTGTCATGAACCTGGGTGAGAGGGCCGGGCACCCCTTCACATGACCCGGAGTGTCAGGGCCGGGCACCCCTCGAGCACCATGACTTGGGGTGTGAGGGCCAGGCACCCCTTCAGTGCCATGACCCGGAGTATGAGGGCCGGGCACCCTTTCAGTGACATGACCCGGGGTGTAAGGGCAGGGCACCCCTCCAGCACCATGACCCGGGGTGTGAGGGCCAGGCACCCCTTCAGTGCCATGACCCGGAGTGTGAGGGCCGGGCACCCCTTCAGTGTCATGAACCGGGGTGTGACGGCCGGGCTCCCCTTCAGTGCCATGACCCGGGGTGTAAGGGCCGGGCACCCCTTCAGTGACATGACCTGGGGTGTGAGGGCCGGGCAACCTTTCAGTGTCATTAACCTGGTTGTGAGGGATGGGCACCCTTAAATGCCATGAAACGTGGGGTGAGTGCCGGCCATCCATACAGTGCTTTGAAAAAGGGTGTGAGGTCCGGGCACCCCTTCACTTGACCCGGGGTGTCAGGGCCGGGCACCCCTCCAGCACCATGACCCGGGGCGTGAGCGCCGGGCACCCCATAAGTGACATGAGCCGGGGTTTGGGGGCAGGGCACCCCTACAGTGTTATGAACCGGGGTGTGAGGGCCGGGCACCCCTTCACATGACCCGGGGTGTAACGGCCAGGCACCCCATTAGCACCATGACCCGGGGTGTGAGGGCGGGGCACCCCTTCAGTACCATGACCCGGGGTGTGAGGGCCAGGCACCCCTTCAGTGAAATCACCGGGGGTGTGAGAGCTGGGCACCCCTTCATTGACATGACCCGGGATGAGGGCCGGGCACCCTTTCAGTGACATGACCCGGGGTGTGAGGGCCGGGCACCCCTCCACCACCATGACCCGGGGTGTGAGGTCCGGGAACCCCTTCAGTGCAATGACCCGGGGTGTGAGGGCCGGGCACCCCTTCAGTGACATGACCCTGGGTTTGAGGGCCGGACACCCTTTCAGTTACATAACCCGGGTGTGAGGTTCGGGCACACCTCCAGCACCATGACCCGGGGTGTGAGGTTCGGGCACACCTTCAGTGCCATGACGCGGATTGTGAGGGCCGGGCACCCCTTCTGCACCATGATCCAGGGTGTTAGGGCCGGGCACCACGTTAGGTTCATGACCAGGGGTGTGATGTCGGGCAAACCTTCAGTGCCATGGCCAGGGTGTGAGGGCCGGGCACCTCGTCAGTGACCCAGGGTGTGAGGCCGGGCACCCTTCAGTGCCATGACCCGCGGTGTGAGGGAGGGCTCCGCCTTCATTGTCACGAATTGGCGTCTGAAGGCCGGGCACTTTCAGTGCCAGAACGGGCTGTGGGGGCATGGAACCCCTATAGTGTTACGAACCGGGGTGTGAGGGCCGGGCACCTTCACATGACCAGGTGTAAGGGGCCGGGCACCCCTTCAGCACCATGACCCGGGGTGTGAGGCCAGGCACCCCTTCAGTGCCATGACCTGACTATGAGAGCTGGACACCCAGTGACATGACCCGGGGTGTGAGGCCAGGGCACCCTTTCAGTGACATGACCCGGGGTGTGGTCGGGCACCCTCAGCACCATGGCCTGGGGTGTGTGGGCACCCCTTCAGTGTCATGACCGGGTGTGTCAGGGACTGACACCCCTCCAGCACCATGGCCAGGTGTTAGGGCCGGGCACCTTTCAGTGCCATGAATCGGGGTGTGGGGCCGGGCACCACGTTAGGTACATGACCAGGGTGTGAGGGCCGGGCAAACCTTCAGTGCCATGGCCAGGGGTGTGAGGGCCGGGCACCTCATCAGTGCCATGACCCGGGGTGTGAGGGCCGGGTACCCCTTCAGTGACATGACCTGGGGTGGGGCCGGCCCCCTTCAGTGACATGAAACAGGGTGGGGGCAGGACATCTACAGTGTTACGAACCGAGGCGTGAGGGCCAGGCCTTCACATGACCCGGGGTGTAGGGACGGGCACTTCAGCACCATGACCCGGGATGTGAGGCCAGGCTCCCCTTCAGTGCCATGACCCGGAGTGTGAGAGCTGGGCACCTTCAGTGACATGACCCAGGGTGTGAGGGCAGGGCACCCCTCCAGCACCATGGCCTGGGGTGTGAGGGCCGGGCATTCCAGTGCCATGGCCAGGGGTGTGAGCCAGGCACCCTTTCAGTGCCATGAAGCAGGTGTGAGATCGGGCACCCCTACAGTGCTGAACCGGGGTGTGAGGGCCGGGCACCCCTTCACATGACCGGGGAGTGGTCGGCACCACTTCAGTGAAATGAATCGGGGTGTGAGGGCCGGCACCCTTCAGCACCATGACCCAGAGTGTTAGGGCCGGGCTCGATTTCAGTGCCAGAATCGGGGTGTGAGGGCCGGGCACCCCATCAGCACCATGACCCGGGTGTGATGGCCGGGAACCACTTCAGTGCCATGAATCGGGTGTGAAAGCCGGGCACCTTCAGCACCATGACCCGGAGTGTGAGGGACAGGCACCCCTTCAGTGTCATGAAACAGGGTGTGAGGGCCGGGCACACCCTTCAGTGCCGTGAATCGGGGTGTGAAAGCCGGGCACCCTTTCAGTGCGTGAAAGCAGGTGTGAGGCCGGGAACCTTCACATGACCTGGGTGTGAGGGCCGGGAACCGCTTATGACCCGTGGTGTGAGGCCAGGCACCTTTAGGTCCATGACCCTGGGTGTGAGGCCGTGCACCCTTTCAGTGCCATGACCTGGGGTGTGAGGCCGGGCAACCATTTAGGTCCATGACCGGGGTGTGAGCCGTGCACCCCTTTAGGTCCATGCCCGGGGTGTGAGGCCGTGAACCCCTCAGTGACATGACCCGGGGTGTGAGGGCCGGGCACCTTTAGTGACATGACCCGGGGTGTGAGGCCGGGCACCTTTCAGTGACATGACCCCGGGTGTGAGGGCTGGGCACCCTCAACACCATTACCCGGGGTATGAGGCCGGGATCCCTTCAGTGCCATAACCCGGGGTGAGGGCCGAGCTCCGCTTCAGTGCCATGACCCGGGTGTGACTGGGCACCCTTCAGTGACATGACCCGGGGTGTTAGGGCCGGATAACTTTCAGTCTCATGAACCTGGGTGTGAGGGCCGGGCACCTTCACATGACAGGTGTCAGGGCCGGGCACCCCTCAAGCACCATGACCTGAGGTGTGATGGCCAGGCACCTTCAATGCCATGACCCGGGTGTGAGGGCCGTCACCCTTTCAATGACCGGGTGTGAGGGCAGGGCACCCTCCAGCACCATGACCCGGTGTGAGGGCCAGGCACCCCTTCCAGTGCCATGACCCAGGTGTGAGGGCCAGGCACCCCTTCAGTGTCATGAACCGGTGTGTGACGGCCGGGCTCCCCTTCAGTGCCAATGACCGGGGTGTGAGGGCCGGGCACCCCTTCAGTGACATGACCTGGGGTGTGAGGGCCGGGCAACCTTTCAGTGTCCTTAATCTGGATGTGGGATGGGCACCCTTAAATGCCATGAAGCGGGTGTGAGTGCCGGCCATCCATACAGTGCTGAAAAGGTGTGAGGTCCGGCACCCCTTCACTTGACCGGGGTGTCAGGGCCGGGCACCTCCATCATACCCGGGGTGTGGCACCCCATAAAGTGACATGAGCCGGGGTTTGGGGGCAGGGCACCTACAGTGTTATGAACCGGGGTGTGAGGCCGGGCACCCTTCACATGACCCGGGGTGTAGGGCCAGGCACCCATTGCACCATGACCCGGGGTGTGAGGGCGGGGCACCCCTTCAGTACCATGACCCGGGGTGAGGGCCAGGCACCTTCAGTGAAATCACCGGGGGTGTGGGCTGGGCACCCTTCATTGACATGACCCGGATGAGGCAGGCACCTTTCAGTGACATGACCCGGGGTGAGGGGCGGGCCTCCTACCATGACCCGGGTGGGTCAGGGAACCCCTTCAGTGCCATGACCGGGTGTGAGGCGGGCACCTTCAGTGACATGACCCAGGGTTTGGGCCGGACACCCTTTCAGTGACATAACCGGGGTGTGAGGGCCAGGCACCCCTTCACATGACCTGGGGGTGAGGGTCAGCACCACTTCAGTGAAATGAATCGGGGTGTGAGGGCCGGGCACCCTTCAACACCATGACCCAAGGAGTGTTAGGGCCGGGCTCGATTTCAGTGCCAAGAATCAGGTGTGGTCGGGCACCCCATCAGCACCATGACCGGGGTGTGATGGCAGACACACTTCAGCCCCATGAACCGGGGTGTGGGGCAGGCACCCTCAGGCACCATGACCCTGGGTGTGAGCCAGGCACCCTTCAGTGCCATGAAATGGGATGTGATAGCCAGGCACCCCTAAGTGCACAAACCGGGGAGTGAGGGCAGGGCACCCCTTCCCATGACCAGGGTGTGAGGTCAGGCACCTCTTCAGAGAGAAATGAATCAGGGTGTGAGGCCTGGCACCCCTTCACTTCATGACCCAGGGTGTTAGGGCGGGCTCGATTTCAGTGCAGGATCGGGTGTGAGGGTCGGCACCTCAGTGCATGATCTGGGTGTGAGGTCAGGCACCTTCAGTGAAATGAATCTGGGTGTGAGGCGGGCACCCCTTCAGCACCATGACCCAGAGTTTTAGGGCCAGGCTCGATTTCAGTGCAGAATAGGGTGTGAGCCGGGCACCCCCTTGAGCACCATGACCCGGGGTGTGATGGCTGGGCACTTCAGCATGAGCCGGGTGTGAGGGCCGGGAACCTGGCCACCATGACCCAGGGGTGTGAGGGCTGGGCACCCTTTCAGTGCCATGAATCCCAGGGTGTAAGCCGGGCACCTTGCAGCATGACCCGGGGTGTGAGGGCCAGGCACCTCTTTAGTGCCATGACCTGGGGTGTAGGGTTCAGGCTCCCCTTCAGTGCATGACCTGGGGTGTGAGGGCCAGGGCACCTTCATGACATGACCCAGGGGTGTGGGGGGGCACCCCTCTAGCACCTGACCGGGTGCGGGGGGTTTGTTGTGAGGCCGGGCACCTTCAGTGCCATGACCCGGGTGTGAGGCCAGGCACCCCTTCAGTGTCATGAACCGGGGTGTGAGGGCGGGTACCCTTTCAGTGCCATGAAGAGCAGGGTGTGAGGGCCAGGCACCCCTACAGTGCTGCAAACCGGTGTGTGAGGCAGGCACCCCTTCACATTACCAGGGTGTGGGGGTCCCACCCTGTAATGAGAGATCAGGTGTAGGGCCCGGGCACCTTCTTCCATGACCGTAGTGCTAGGGCTGGGCTCATTTCAGTGCCAGAATCGGGTGTGACCGGGCACCCCATCAGCACCATGACCCGGGGTGTGATGGCCGGGAACGCTTCAACCCCATGACGGGTGTAGGGTCCGGGAACCCGTCAGCCATCATGACCAGGTGGTGAAGGGCCGGGCACCTTTCAGTGCCATGAAGCAGGATGTGATGGCGGGCACCTACAGTGCTGCAAACCGGGGTGTGAGGCCGGGCACCTCACATGACCCAGGGTGTGAGGGTCAGGCACCCCTTCAGTGAAATGAATCGGGGTGTGAGGCGGGCACCCCTTCAGCACCATGACCCAGAGTGTTGGGGCTGGGCTCGATTTCAGTGCCAGAATCACGGTGTGAGGGTAGGGCACCCTCCAGTGACATGATCTGGGGTGTGAGGGCTGGCACCTTAGTGACATGACCCGGGGTGTGAGGGCCGGAACCCCTCCATCACCATGACCCCGGGGTGTGAGGGCGGGAATCCTTCAACCCCATGACCGTGGTGTGAGGGCCTGGCACCCCTTTGGGTCCTTGACCTGGGGTGTGAGACCGTGCCTTCAGTGCCATGACCCGGGGTGTGAGGGCCGGGCATCCTTCAGTGTCATGATCCGGTTTGGCAGGCCGGGCACTCGGCCATGTAGAGCGGGGTGTGAGGGTTTGGGCACCCCTGGTGCTGCAAACCGGGGTGTGAGGCAGGGCACCTTCACATGACACTGGTGGTGTGAGGTCGGGCACTTTCAGTTGGAAATGAATCAGGGTGTGAGGCCGGGCACCCTTTCAGCACCATAACCCATAGTGCTAGGGCGGGCTCGATTTCAGTGCAAGAATCGGGTTGTGAGGCCGGGCTCGATTTTTAAGTGCAGAATCGAGGTTGTGAGGCCCGGCTCGATTTCAGTGCTGAGAATGCTGGAGTGTGAGGCCTGAACCTATCACCATGACCCGGGGTGTGATGGCCGGGAACTCTTAACCCCATGCCCCGGGTGTGAGGGCCGGGCACCTTCAGCACCATGACCCGGGGTGTGAGGTCAGGCACCCCTTCAGTGCCATGACCCGGGATGTGAGGGCCGGACACCATTTTAGTGACATGTCCAGGGGTGTGAGGGCCAGGCACCCCTTTCAGTGACATGACCCGGGGTGTGAGGGGCTGGGCACCTCCAGCACTATGACCCGGGGTGTGACTCGCTAGGCACCTTTTAGTGCCATGACCCGGGGGTGTGAGGGCTGGGCACCCCTTCAGTGTCATAAATCGGGGTGTGAGGGCCGGGCACCCTTTCAGTGCCATGGAGCAGGGTGTGAGGCCGGGCACCTACAGTGCTGAACCAGGGGTCTGGGGCCGGGCACCCTTCACATGATCTGGTGAAGGTGTGAGGTCAGAGCACCTTCAGTGAGAATGAATCCGGGGTGAGGGTCTGGGCACCCTTCAGCACCATGACCCAGGGTGTGTTAGTGCGGGCTCAGATTCCAGTGCCAATAATCAGGGGTGTGGAGGGCCGGGGCACTCCATCAGCTTCACGACCGGGGTGGGGGCCGGGAACCGCTTAACCCCATGACCCTGGGTGCAGGGGCTGGGCACCTTTAGGTCCATGACCGGGGTG
This sequence comes from Homarus americanus, assembly GCF_018991925.1. Taxonomy (NCBI): domain Eukaryota; kingdom Metazoa; phylum Arthropoda; class Malacostraca; order Decapoda; family Nephropidae; genus Homarus; species Homarus americanus. Next base: position 26,080 of record NW_024749529.1, on the reverse strand, counting down.
TCATGGCCGTACCCTGATGACTATGACCCAGGTGTGAGGCCGGGCACCTTGGTGACATGACCCGGGGTGTGAAGGCCGGGCACCCCTGCACCATGACCAGGGTGTGAGGCCAGGCACCTTCAGTGCCATGACCAGGGGTGTGGGCCAGGCACCTTTAGTGGCATGGACTGGTGTGAAGGCCGGGCTCCCTTCAGTGACGCGGCCAGGGGTGTGAGGCGGGCACCTTCAGTGACATGTTGGGGTGTGACGGCGGCACCCCTTCAGTACATTACAGGGTTGTGAGGCGGGCACCCCATCAAGACCATGACCAGGGTGTGAGGGCTGACACCACAGTGTATGGGTGGGTGTGAGGGCCAATACCCCTGTGCCAGACGGGTGTGAGGGCCGGGCGCCCTTTCAGTATAGAATCAGGGGTGTGAGGCCAGGCACCTTCCTTTCCTGACCAGGGTGTGAAGTGGGCACCAATCGAGCACCATGACCCGGGGTGTGGCGGGGCGGGCACCGCTTCAGCACCATAGACTCAGGGGTGTGAGGTCCAGGCACCCCTTTAGTGCCATGACCCAGGCGTAGAGCTGTGCACCTTCAGTGACATGAACCGGGGTGTGAGGCCGGGCACCCCTTTAGTGACATGACCCGGGGTGAGGGGCTGGGCACCCCTCAGCACCATGACCCGGGGTGTGACGGCCAGGCACCTTCCAGTGCCATGACCAGGGTGTGAGGGCGGGCACTCCTTCAGTGACATGACCCAGGGTGTGAGGCCGGGCACCTTCACTGACGCGACCCGGGTGTGAGGGCAGGCACCTTGATGCTATGACCCAGGGGTGTTAGGGCCGGGCACCACTTAGGTACATGACCAGGGGTGTGAGGCCTGGCCAGTGCCATGGCCAGGGTGTGAGGCCGGGCACCTCATCAGTGCCATGACCAGGGGTGTGAGGACAGGCACCACTTCAATGCTGACCAGGGTGTGAGGCCAGGCTCCCTTCAGTGCCGTGACCGGGGTGTGAGGGCCGGGCACCTTTCAGTTCCATGAAATGGGGTGTGAGGGCTCAGCACCCTACATTGCTGGGAACAGGGGTGTGAGGCCGGGCACCATTCAGTACCATGACCAGGATGTGAGGCCGGACACCATTTTAGTGACATGACCTGGGTGTGACAGCCAGGCACCCCTTCAGTGACATGACCCGGGGTTTGAGGGCCAGGCACCCCATCAGCACCATGACCCAGGTGTGAGGGCGGGCAGCTTCAGCACCATGACCGGGTGTGTGGTCAGGCACCTTGGTGCCATGACCCCGGAGTGTGAGGCTGTGCACCCCTTTGGTGACATGACCAGGGTGTGAGGGCCGGGGCACCCTTTCAGTGACATGACCAGGTGTGAGGGCTGGGCACCTCCAGCACCATGAACCGGGGTGTGACGGCCGGTGCACAGTGCCTGACCGGGGTGTGAGGGCCAGGCCCTTCAGTGTCATGAATCAGGGGTGTGAGGCCAGGCACCCTTCAGTGTCATGGAGAACAGGGTGTGAGGGCCGGGCACCCCTGTGCTGCAGACAGAGGTGTGAGGGCCAGGTACCTTCACATGACCTGGGGTGTGGTCAGGCACCCCTTCAGTGAAATGAATCAGGGGTGTGAGGGCTGGGGCACCTTCAGCACCATGACCCAGGGTGTTAGGGCCGGGCTCAGATTCAGTGCAATATCCAGGGTGTGAGGCCGGGCACCCCATCAGCACCGACCCGGGGTGTGAGGGCCGGGACCCTCCAACCCCATGACCCTGGGTGTGAGGCCGGGGCACCCTATAGGTCCATGACCCGGGGTGTCATGGCCTGCACCCCTTCAGTGACATGACCAGGGGTGTGAGGGGGGCTCTTTTAGTGACATGGCCGGGTTGTGAAGGCCGGGCACCCCTCAGCACCATGACCCGGGGTGTGAGGACGACACCTTCAGTGCCATGACCCGGGGTGTGAGGGCCAGGCACCTTTAGTGGCATGAACCAGGGTGTGAGAGGCCAGGCACCCTCTCAGTGACATGACCCGGGGTGTGAGGGCCGGGCACCCCCTCAGTGACATGACCCGGGGTGTGAGGCCAGGCACCCATCAGACCATGAGCCAGGGGTGGTGAGGCCCGGGCACCTTCATCCGTGACCCAGGGGGTGTGAGGGCCAGGCACCTTCAGTGCCATGACCGGAGTGTGAACAGCACCCCTCCAGCACCATGACTTGGGGTGTGAGGGCCGGGCACCCTTGAGTGCCATGACCTGGTGTGAGTTCCGGGCACCTTCAGTGACATGACCAGGGGTGTGAGGGCCAGGCACCTTCAATTGCCATGTGGAGTGTGAGGCTGGGCACCTTCAGTGACATGACCCGGGGTGTGAGGGCAGGGCACCTTTCAGTGATGAGACCTGGGGTGTGAGGGCGGACACCATTTTTAGTGGCCTTGGTGTTTGACGGCCGGGCACCTTCAGTGACATGACCCAGGGTTTGAGGCCAGGCACCCCATCAGCACCTATGACCCGAGGTGTGAGGGCGGACGCGCTTCAGCACCATGACCAGGGGTGTGAGGGTCAGGCACCCCTTCAGTGCCATGACCAGGAGTGTGAGGCTGTGCACCCCTTGTAGTGACATGACCTCGGGGTGTGAGGGCCAGGCACCCTTTCAGTGACATGACCCGGGGTGTGAGGGGCTGGGCACCCTCCAGCACCATGAACCAGGGTGTGACGGCCGGGACCTTTTTAGTGCCATGACCCGGGGTGTGAGGGCCGGGGCGCCTCAGTGTCATGAATCAGGGGTGTGAGCCAGGCACCTTTCAGTGCCATGAGGCAGGGTGGGGCCAGGCACCCCTCAGTGCTGAACCAGGGGTGTGAGGGCCGGGCACCTTCACATGACCTGGGGTGTGGGGTCAGGCACCTTCAGTGAGAATGAATCAGGGTGTGGGCTGGGCACCCCTTCAACTCATGACCCAGGGTGTTGGGCCCGGGCTCCAGATTCAGTGCCAATAATCGGGGTGTGAGGGCCGGGCACCCATCAGCACACACCAGGGGTGTGAGGGGCCAGGAACCGCTATCTATGACCCTGGGTGTGAGGGCGGGCACTAGGTCCATGACCCGGGGTGTCATGGCCGTGCACTTGCTCAGTGACGTGGCCAGGGTTGAGGGCCAGGCACCTTAGTGACATGACGGGTTGTGAGGCGGCCAGCCCCCCTCAGCGCACCATGACCAGGGGTGTGAGGCCAGGCACCTTCAGTGCCATGACCCGGGTTGAGGGCCGGGCACCCCTTTAGTGGCATGAACCGGGGGTGTGAGCCGGGCACCTCTCAGTGACATTGACCCGGTGTGAAGGCGGGCACCCATCAGACCATGACCGGGGTGTGAGGGCCGGGCACCTTCAGCACCATGCCAGGGTGTGAGGGCCAGGCACCTCAGGTGCCATGACCCAGGTGTGAGGAGCTTGGCACCCTCCAGCACCATGACTTGGGGTGTGAGGGGCCGGGCACTGCTAGTGCCATGACCTGGGGTGTGAGGGCTGGGCACCCTCAGCACCATGAACAGGGTGACGGCCGGGCACCTTTTAGTGCCATGACCCGGGGCAGGCCAGGCACCCCTTCAATGTCATGAATCAGGGTGTGGAGGGCCAGGCACCCTCAGTGCCATGGGGGTGTGGGGTGGGCACCCCTACAGTGCTGCGAACCAGGGTGTGAGGCCGGGCACCCTTCACATGACCTGGGGTGTGGTCAGGCACCTTCAGTGAAATGAATCAGGGTGTGAGGGCTGGGCACCTTCAGCACCATGACCCAGGGGTGTGTGGGGCCAGGCTCCAATTCAGTGCCAATAATCAGGTGTGAGGGCCGGGCACCCCATCAGCACCGACCCCGGGGTGTGTGGGGCCGGCTCAATTCAGTGCAATAATCAGGGTGTGAGGGCGGGCACCCCATCAGCACCACGACCAGGTGTGAGGGCGGGAACGCTTCAACCCATGACCCTGGGTGTGAGGCCGGGCACTATAGGTCCGTGACCCGGGTGTATGGCTTTGCACCTTCAGTGACATGACCCGGGGTGTGAGGGGCCAGGCACCCCTTTAGTGACATGGCCAGGTTGTGAAGGCCGGGCACCCCTCCAGCACCATGACCAGGGGTGTGAGGGCCAGGCACCTTCAGTGCCATGACCAGGGTGTGAGGCAGGGCACCCCTTTAGTGGCATGAACCGGGGTGTGAGGCCGGGCACCCTCTCAGTGACATGACCCCGGGTGTGAGGGCGGGCACCCCTTCAGTGACATGACCCGGGGTGTGAGGCCAGGCACCCCATCAAGACTGACCCGGGGTGTGAGGGCCGGGCACCCTTCAGCACCATGACCAGGTGTGAGGGCCAGGCACCCCTTCAGTGCCATGACCAGTGTGAGCTGCACCCCTCCAGCACCATGACTTGGGGTGTGAGGGCCGGGCACCCCTTTAGTGCCATGACCTGGGTGTGAGTTCCGGGCACCCTTCGTGACATGACCCGGGGTGAGGGCCGGGCACCTCTAGTGTCCCTTGACCCGGGTGTGAGCTGGGCACCCCTTCAGTGACATGACCTGGGGTGTGAGGCCGGGCACCCTTAGTGTCAGAATCCAGGGTGTGAGGCCGGGCACCCTTTCAGTGCCATGAAATGGGGTGTGAGGGCGGGCACCCCTACAGTGCTGCGAACCGGGGTGTGAGGCCGGGCACCCTTTCAGTACCATGAATGGGGTGTGAGGGCAGGGCACCCCTTCAGCTACCATGAACCGGGGTGTGAGGGCCGGGCACCAATCGAGCACCATGGCCGGGATGTGATGGCGGACACCCTTTTAGTGACATGACCCGGGGTGTGACCCGGGCACCCCTTGACATGACCCGGGGTGTGGGGCCGGGCACCCCATCAGCACCATGACCCGGGGGTTTGGGGCCGGCCTGCTTCAGCACCATGACCCCTGGTGTGAGGGCCAGGCACCCCTTCTGCAGCCCCAGTGTGAGCTGTGCACCCATTCAGTGACATGACCCGGGGTGTGAGGGCCGGGCACCCCTTTCAGTGACATCCTGCCCGGGGTGTGAGGGCTGGGCACCCCTCCAGGACCATGACCCGGGTGTGTCTGACACCCTTTAGTGCCATGACCCGGGTGCGGGGCCGGGCACCCCTTCAGTGTCATGAATCAGGGTGTAGGGCCGGGCACCCTTTCCAGTGCCATGAAACGGGGTGTGAGGGCCAGGCACTTCAGCACCATGACCCAGGGTGTGAGGGCGGGAACCAATCGAGCACCATGGCCCGGGATGTGAGGGCGGACACCGTTTTAGTGATATGACCCGGTGTGACGGCGGGCACCCCTTCAGTGACATGACCGGTGTGAGGGCCGGGCACCCTCGCACCATGACCCGGTGTGAGGGCCGGGCACCGTGCTGACCCAGGTGTGACTGTGCACCCCATCAGTGACATGAACCGGGGTGTGAGGCCGGGCACCCTTTCGTGACATGACTCGGGGTGTGAGGGCTGGGCACCCCCAGCACCATGACCGGGGTGTGACGGCGGGCACCTTTAGTGCCATGACCCGGGTGTGAGGCCGGGCACTCCTTCAGTGACATGACCCGGGGTGTGAGGGCCGGGCACCCTTCAGTCACATGACCCGGGGTGTGAGGGCGGGCACCCTTTCAGTGACATGACCCAGGGAGTATGAGGCCGGGCACCCCCAGTGCTGTGACCAGGGTGTGAGGGCCAGGCACCACTTCTGATATGACCAGGGGTGTGAGGGCCTGGCAGCCTTCAGTGCCATGGCCAGGGGTGTGAGGGCAGGCACCTCATCAGTGCCATGACCCGGGGTGTGATGGACCGGGCACCACTTCAGTGTACATGATCCGGTGTGGGGGGCATCCATTTAGTGACATGACCGGGGGTGTGAGGGCCAGGCACCCTTCAGCACGACCCGGGGGTGTGAGGCCAGGCTCCCCTTCAGTGCCATGACCCGGGGTGTGAGGCTGGGCACCCTTTCAGTGACATGACCAAGGGTGTGAAGACCGGGCACCCGTTCAGTGCCATGAATCGGTGTGATGTCCAGGCACCCCTTCAGTGTTCACAGATCGGGGTGTGAGGCCGGGCACCTTTCAGTGCCATGAAATGGGGTGTGAGGCCCCTACATTGCTGAGAACCGGGGTTGGCGGGCACCTTCAGCACCATGACCCGGGGTGTGGGCGGGCACCAATCGAGCACCATGGCCGGGATGTGAGGCCGGACACCCTTTGGTGACATGACCCAGGGTGTGACGGCGGGCACCCCCTTGTTGACATGATCGGGGTGTGAGGTCAGGCACCCCTTCAGTGACATGACCCGGGGTGTGAGCTGTGCACCCCTTCAGTGACATGACCCGGGGTGGGGCCGTCACCCTTTCAGTGACATGACCCCGGGGCTGGGCACCCTGCACCATGACCCGGTGTGACGGCGGGCACCTTTTAGTGCCATGACCGGGTGTGAGCCAGGCACCCCTTCAGTGTCATGAATCCAGGGGTGTGAGGCCGGGCACCCTTAGTATGAGCAGGGGTGTGAGGCGGGCACCAGTGCTGAGAACAGCGGGGTGTGAGGGTTGGGCACCTTTACATGACCTGGGGTGTGGCGGGCACCTTCAGTGAGAAAGTAGATCAGGTGTGAGGCTGGGCACCCCTTCAGCACCATGACCCAGGGTGTTGGGGCCGAGGCTCAGGATTCAGTCGCCATGGGGTGTGAGGGCCGGGCACCCCATCAGCACCATGACCGGGGTGTGAGGGCCACTTCAACCCCATGACCCGGGTTGTGGGGCCGGGCACCCCTCCAGCACCATGACCGGGGTGTGAGGCCAGGCACCCCTTCAGTGCCATGACCCGGGGTGTGAGGCCAGGCACCCTGGTGGCATGAACCAGGGGTGTGAGGCCGGGCACCCTTCCTAGTGACATGACCCGGATGTGAGGCCAGGCACCTTCCCAGTGACATGAGCCAGGGGTGGCGACAGGCACCCTCCAGTGACATGACCCGGGGTGTGAAGGCCGGGCACCCATCAGGACCATGACCCGGGGTGTGAGGCCGGGCACGCCAGCACCATGACCCGTGGTGTGAGGGCCAGGCACCCCTTCAGTGCCATGACCCAGTGAGCTTGGCACCTCCAGCACCATGACTTGGGGTGTGAGGGCTGGGCACCCCTTTAGTGCCATGACCAGGGGTGTGAGGCCGGGCACCTTCAGTGCCATGACCCGGGTGTAGAGCTGAACCCTTCAGTGACATGACCCGGGGTGTGAGGCAGGGCACCCTTTCAGTGACATGACCCAGGGTTTGAGGCCAGGCACCCCTTCGCACCATGACCTGGGATGTGAGGCCCGGGCACCTTCAATGCCATGGACCGGGGTGTGAGGTCAGGCACCCGTTGTGTCAGAATCAGGGTGTGAGGGCGGGCACCTTCCAGTGCCATGAAATGGGGGTGTGAGCAGGCACCTGTGCTGCGAACCGGGGTGTGAGGCCGGGCACCCTTGTACCATGAATCAGGGGTGTGAGGCACCCCTTCAGCACCATGAACCGGTGTTAGGGCCAGGCAATCAAGCACCATGGCCCGGGATGTGAGGGCGGACACCCTCTTAGTGACATGACCAGGGGTGTGACGGCCGGGCACCCTTCAGTGACATGACCAGGGTGTGAGGGCCGGGCATCCTCACACCATGACCAGGGTTTAGGGCCGGGCCTGCTTCAACACCATGACCCAGGGTGTGAGGCCAGGCACCCTTCAGTGCCACTGACCAGTGTGAGGCTGTGCACCCCTTCAGTGACATGACCCGGGGTGTGAGGCCGTGCTCCCTTCCAGTGACATCACCCGGGGTGTGAGGCTGGGCACCCCTCCGGGACCATGACCCGGGGTGTAGAGAATGGCACCTCTTTAGTGCCATGACCAGGGTGGGGGCCAGGCACCCCTTCAGTGTCATGAATCAGGGTGTGAGGCCAGGCACTTCTGTGCCATGAAACAGGGTGTGAGGGCCGGGCACCCCTAATGCTGCGAACCAGGGTGTGAGGCTGGGCACCCCTTCAGCACCACCATGACCCAGGGTGTTAGGGCCGGGTTCGTTCAGTGCCAGAATCTGGGTGTGAGGCCGGTCACCCCATCAGCACCATGACCCGGGGGTGTGAGGGCGGGGAACCGCTTCAGTGCCATGACCCGGGGTGTGAGGGCCAGGCACCCCAGTGTGCAGTCAGGTGTGAGGGCGGGCACCCTCAGTGCATGAAGGCAGGTGTGATCCAGGCACCTTCAGCACCATGACCCAGGGTGTGAGGGCCGGAGCACCAATCAGGCACCATGGCCCGGGGATGAGGCGGGCACAGTGATATGACCCAGGGGTGTGACGGCCAGGCTTCAGCACCATGACCCGGGGTGTGAGGTCCAGGCACCCCTTCAGTGCCATGACCCGGAGTGTGAGAGCTGTGCACCCCTTCAGTGACATGACCCGGGGTGTGAGGGCCGGGCACACTTTCAGTGACATGACCCGGGGTGTGAGGGCTGGGCACCCCTCCAGCACCATGACCCGGGGTGTGACGGCCGGGCACCTTTTTAGTGCCATGACCCGGGGTGTGGGCACCCTTTCATTGACATGACCCAGGGTGTGAAGGCCGGGCACCCTCAGCACACCATGACCGGGGTAGAGGGCCGGGCACCCCTTTAGTGCTATGACCCGGGGTGTGAGGGCCGGGCACCACTTTAGGTACATGACCACGGGTGTGAGGGCCTGGCAAACCTTCAGTGCCATGGCCAGGGGTGTGAGGGCTGGGCACCTCATCAGTGCCATGACCCGTGGTGTGATGGACGGGCACCACTTCAGTGACATGATCCGGGGTGTGAGGGCCGGGCATCCCTTTAGTGACATGACCCGGGGTGTGAGGGCCGGGCACCCCTTCAGCACCATGACCCGGGGTGTGAGGGCCGGGCTCCCCTTCAGTGCCATGACCCGGGGTGTGAGGGCTGGGCACCCTTTCAGTGACATGACCAAGGGTGTGAAGACCGGGCACCCGTTCAGTGCCATGAATCTGGGTGTGATGTCCGGGCACCCCTTCAGTGTCACGAATCGGGGTGTGAGGGCCGGGCACCCTTTCAGTGCCATGAAATGGGGTGTGAGGGCTGGGCACCCTTACATTGCTGCGAACCGGGGTGTGAGGGCCGGGCACCCCTTCAGCACCATGACCCGGGGTGTGAGGGCCGGGCACCAATCGAGCACCATGGCCCGGGATGTGAGGGCCGGACACCCTTTTAGTGACATGACCCGGGGTGCGACGGCCGGGCACCCCTTCAGTGACATGACCCGGGGTGTGAGGGCCGGGCACCCCTTTAGTGACATGACCCGGGGTGTGAAGGCCGGGCACCCCTCCAGCACCATGACCCGGGGTGTGATGGCCAGGCACCCCTTCAGTGCCATGACCCGGGGTGTGAGGGCCGGGCACCCCTTTAGTGGCACGAACCGGGGAGTGAAGGCCGGGCACCCTTTCAGTGACATGACCTGGGGTGAGGCTGGAGCACCCCTCCAGCACCATGACCCGGGGTGTGACTGGCCAGGCACCTTTTAGTGCCATGACCCAGGGGTGTGATGGCAGGCACCCCTTCCAGTGTCATGGTGGGGTGTGAGGCCAGGCACCCTTTCGTTGCGCGAGCAGGTGTGAGGGCGGGAACCCCTACAGTGCTGTGAACCGGGGTGTGAGGGCCGGGCACCCCTTCACATGACCTGGGGTGTGAGGGTCGGGCACCCCTTCAGTGAAATTTATCGGGGTGTGAGGGCTGGGCACCCTACAATGCGAACCGTGTGTGAGGGCTGGGCAGCCCTTCAGCACCATGACCCAGTGTTAGGGCCGGGTTCGAATTCAGTGCCAGAATCGGGGTGAGGGCCGGGCACCCCATCAGCACCATGACCGGGGTGTGAGGGCCGGGAACCGCTTCAGTGCCATGACCCGGGGTGTGAGGGCCGGGCACCCTTTCAGTGCCATGAAGCAGGGTGTGAAGGCAGGGCACCCCTACAGTGCTCGAACCGGGGTGTGAGGGCCGGGCACCATTTCAGTGCCATGACCCGGGGTGAGGGCCGGGCACCCCTTCAGCACCATGTCGGGGTGTGAGGGCCGGGCACCAATCTTGCACCATAGCCGGGATGTGAGGCCGGACACCCTTCAGTGACATGAACCCGGGGTGTGACGGCCGGGCACCCCTTCAGTGACATGACCTGGGGTGTGAGGCCGGGCACCCCATCCCATCCGGGGTGAGGGCTGGGCACGCTTCAGCACCATGACCGGTGTGAGGCCAGGCACCCCTTCAGTGCCATGACCGGAGTGTGAGAACTGTGCACCTTCATCTCCATGACCCGGTATGTGAGGCCGGGCACCCTCAGTGACATGACCGGGGTGTGAGGCCGGGCACCTCCAGCACCATGGCCTGGGGTGTGGGGCGGGCACCCCTTCAGTGTCATGACCCGGATGTGTCGGGCCTGACACCTCCAGCACCATGGCCCGGGGTGTGAGGGCCGGGCACCCTTTCAGTGCCATGAATCGGGGTGTGAGGGCCGGGCACCACTTTAGGTACATGACCAGGGTGTGAGGGCCGGGCATCAGCACCATGACCAGGGGTTTAGGGCCAGGCCTGCTTCAGCACCATGACCCAGGGTGTGAGGGCCAAGCACCCCGCCAGTGCCATGACCCGGGGTGCTGAGGCTGAGCCCTTTCAGTGACATCACCCGGGGTGTGAGGGGCTGGGCACCCCTCGGACCATGACCCGGGGTTTGAGGCAGCACCCCTTTAGTGCCATGACCCGGGAGTGCGGGCCAGGCACCCCTTCCAGTGCCGCGACCCGGAATGTGAGCTGTGCACCCCTTCAGTGACATGATGACCCGAGGTGTGAGGGCCAGGCACCTTTAGTGTCATGAATCAGTGCAGGGTGAGCACCCTTTCAGTGCCATGTAAGAGAGCAGGGTGTAGGGCCAGGCACCCCTACAATGCTGCGAACCGGGGTGTGAGGGCTGGGCACCCCTTCAACACCATGACCCAGGGTGTTAGGGCGGGTTCGAATTCAGTGCCAGAATCAGGTGTGAGGCCAGGCACCCGATCAGCACCATGACCCGAGGTGTGAGGCAGGAACCGCTTCAGTGCCATGACTGGGGTGTGGCTGTTTCCCTTTAGTGTCACAGATCGGGTGTGAGGGCGGGCACCCTTTCCCAGTGCCATGAAACGGGGTGTGAGGGCCAGGCACCCACAGTTGCTGAAACAGGGTGCAGGGGGCCAGGCACCATTCAGTGCCATGAACCGGGGTGTGAGGCCAGGCACCCCTTCAGCACCATGGCCAGGATGTGGGGGCGAGACACCCCTTCAGTGACATGACCAGGGGTGTGACAGCCGTTTCAGTGGCCAGGGGTGTGAGGGCCAGGCTTCCACTCAGTGACATGACCCAGGGTGTGAGGGCCGGGACACCCCTCCAACACCTGACCCGGGGTGTGAGGGCCAGGCACCCCTGCAGTGGGACCCAGTGTGAGAGCTGGGCACCCTCCAGCACCATGACTTGGGGTGTGAGGGCCAGTGCCCTTTTGGTGCTATGACCTGGGTGTGAGGCCGGGCACCGCTGGGTACTGACCAGGGTGTGAGGGCCAGGGCTGGGCATGCTTCAGTGCCTTGACCGGGGTGTGAGGGCCGGGCACAACATCGAGCATGACCGAGAGTGTGAGGGCCAGGCAGCCGTTTAGTGACATGACCCGGGGTGGCGGGGCCAGGCACCCCTTCCAGCACCATGACCCGGGGTGTGAGGGCCAGGCTCCATTCAGTGCCATGACCGGGGAGGGAGGGCTAGGCACACTTCAGTGACCTGCTCGCATGGTGTGTCAGGGCCTGACACCCCCTCAACACCATGGCCCGTGGTGTGAGGGGAGCCCGGGCACCATTTGGTGCAATGAATCGGGTGTGTGAGGGTTGGGTACCACTTTAGGTACGGCAGTATGTGAATGGGCAACCCTCCAGCACCATAGCCGGTGTGAGCCGGGCACCCTCCAGTGGCAATGCCGGGGTGTGAGGGCCGTGCACCTCCAGCACCATGGCTGTGATTGTGAGGGCCAGGCACCCCTTCAGTGTCATGAGCATGGTGGTGTCAGGGCCTGACACCCCTCAGCACCATGGCCCGTGGTGTGAGGCAGAACACCCTTTCGGTCTCATGAATCGGAGTGTGAGGGCCGGGCACCACTTTAGGTACATGACAGAGTGTGGGGCAGGCACCCTTCAGTGCCATGACCCGGAGTGTGTGAGCTGGGCACCCCTTCAGTGACATGACCCGGGGTGTGGGGCCAGGCATCCTTCCAGTGCCATGGGGAAAGTGGGGTGAGGGCCAGCCACCCCTACAGTGCACGAACAGGGGTGCGGGGCGGGCACCCGCGTACCATGAATCAGGGGTGAGGGCCAGGCGCAATCGACATCATGGCCGGGATGTGAGGCCGGACACCCCTTTAGTGACACTTGACCCAGGGTGCGACAGCAGGCACCCCTTTGGTGACATGACCCAGGGGTGTGAGGGCCGGGCACCCCATCAACACCATGACCAGGGGTGTGAGGGCCGGGCACCACTTCAGCACTATGACCCAGGGGTGAGTTTGGGCACCCCTTTAAGTGCAGGGTGCACCCTTTCAGTGACATGAGCCAGGGTGCTGAAGACCAGGCACCCGTTCTAGTCTTATGAATCAGGGGTGTGATGTCCAGAGCACCTTTTAGTGTCACAGATCAGGGAGTGTGAGGGCCAGGCACCCCTTCAGTGCCATCAAATGGGGTGTGAGGTGGCTTTCTGGCAGAAACCGGGGTGTGAGGGCCGGGCACCCCTTCAGCACCATGACCCAGGGGTGTGAGGGTCAGGCACCAATCAGGCACCATGGCCCGTGTGAGGGCGGGCACCCTTTTGTGACATCACCCGGGGTGTGACGGCAGGCACCTTCAGTGCCATGGCCAGGGGTGTGACGGCCAGAGCACCCCTTCAATATTTATGACCAGGTGTGAGGGGCCGGGCTCGATTTCAGTGCCATGAATCGGGGTGTGAGGCCGGGCACCCCTCTGGCACCATGACGCACGGGATATAAGGGCCAGGCACCCCTTTCAATGACATGACCCAAGTGTGTTTGCCGGGTACCCGTTTGGAGTCTATAACCCAGGGGTGTGAGGGCCGGGCACACCTTCAGTGCCATGGCCAGGGTGTGACAGCCAGGCACCCCTTCAATGGCATGACCCAGGGTGTGAGACTGGGCACTATTTCAGTGCCATGAGAAATGGGGTGAAGGCCAGGCAACCCCTACAGTGCTGTGAACCCGGGGGTGTGAGGGCCAGGCACCGCTTCACATGACCCAGGGTGTGAGGGCCAGGCACCCCTTCAGTGCCATGAATCCAGTGTGAGGCCAGCCTCGATTTCAGTGCCATGAATCAGGGGTGTGAGGGCCGGGCACCCCTTCAGCACCATGACCTGGGGTATGAGGGTCCGAGCAGCCCTTTGAGTGCTATGACCCTGGGTGTGAGGGCCGGGGAACCAGTTCCAGCTCATGACCTGGGGTGTGAGGACCAGGCACCCCTTTAGGTCCATGACCCGGGGTGTGAGGCCAGGCACCCTTTCAGTGCTATGAAACGGGGTGTGAGGTCCAGGCACCCCTTCACATGAGACAGAATTGGTCCAGGCTTGAGTGCCATGGTCGGGGAGTGTGATGGCAGGCCCCTTCAGCTCCGCATGACCCAGTGGTGTGAGCGCGACACCCTTTAAGTGCTATGAAGCAGGGTGTGAGGCCAGGCACACCCCGCTGTGGCTATGACCCAGAGTGAGTGGACCGGGCACCCTTTCCAGTGCCATGAAAGCAGGGGTGTGTGAGGGCTCATTTGATTTCCATGAATCGGGGGTGTGAGGCCAGGCATCCCTCCAGCACCATTACCCAGGGGTATATGGGCCAGGCACCCCTTCAGTGCTATGACCCGAGAGTGAGGCCAGGCACCCTTTCAGTGACGCATGACCCGGGTGTGATGGCCAGGCACCTTAAAGACATGACCCACGGAGTGTGTGGGCGGGCACCTTTCCAGTGCCATGACCCTGGGTGTAGGGGCGGGCTCGATTTCAGTGCCATGGATCAGGGGTGTGAGGCCGGGCACCCCTCTAGCACCATGACACAGGATAAGGGCCAGGCACCTTCAATGACATGACCCGGGGTGTGTTGCCCGGGTGCCCGTTTGGAGTCTATAACCAATAACCAGGGTGTGAGGGCCGGGCACCTTCAGTGCCATGGCCAGGGGTGTGCCAGTGACATGACCTGGGGTGTGAGGGCGGGCACTATTTCAGTCTGCCATGAAATGGGTGTGAGGCAACCCTAGTGCTGTGAACCGGTTTGGGGCCAGTTGATCAGGGTGGGTATCATGACCTGGGGTATGAGGGCCGAGCACCCCTTCAGTGCTATGACCCGGGTGTGAGGACGGGCACCCTTTCAGTGACATGACCGGGGTGTGAGGGCGGGAACTTACAATGACATGACCCGGGTGTGGGCTGGGCACCCGTTTAGGTCTATGACCAGGGTGTGAGCCGGGGCCCTTGCATTGGCCGGGGCGTCAGGGCGGGCACCCCTTCAGTGCCATGAGCCGGGGGGTGAGGGCGAACTTCAGGTGCTGGCGGGGTGTGGTTCGAGCACTCCTTCCGTAACCCCGGGGTGAAGGGCCGGGCACCATTCAGTGCCATGAATCGGGGGTGGTGGTGGGCACCTTCAGTTCCTTGACCCTGGGTGGGTGAGAGGGCCGGGCACCCATTCAGTGCCATGAATCGGGGTGTGAGGGCCGGGCACCCCTTCAGCACCATGACCCTGGGTGTGAGGGCTGGGCATGATTTCAGTGCCATGAATCGGGGTGTGAGGGCCGGGCACCCCTCTAGCACCATGACCCGGGGTATGAGGGCCGGGAACCCCTTCAATGACATGAACCTGGAGTGTGTGGGCCGGGCACCCCTTGAGTGCTATGACCAGGGGTGTGAGGGCCGGGCACCCTTTGAGTGACATGACCCGGGGTGTGAGGACCGGGAACCCCTTCAATGACATGAACCTGGAGTGTGTGGGCCGGGCACCCTTTGAGTGCCATGACCCGGGGAGTGAGGGCCGGTCACTCCTTCAGTGTCATGACCCGGGATGTGAGGGCCGGGCAACCCTTCAGCACTATGACCCGGGGTGTGAGGGCCTGGCTCGATTTCAGTGCCAAGAATCGGGGTGTGAGGTCCGGGCACCCGTGAAGCACCATGACCCAGGGTATGAGGGCCGGGCACACCTTCAGTGCCATGGCCAGGGGTGTGACGGCTGGGCACCGCTTCAGTGCCATGACCCGGGGTGTGAGGGCCGGGCACCCCTTTAGTGACATGACAAGGGGCGTCAGGGCCGGGCACCCCTTCAGTGCCATGAGCCGGGGTGCTCGGGCCGGGCACTCCTTCAGTGCCATGAAACGGGGTGTGAGGGCCGGACACCCCTACAGAGCTATGAACCGGGGTGTGAGGGCCGGCCACCCCTTCACATGACACGGGGTGTGAGGGCCCGGCACCCTTTGAGTGCCATGAATCGGGGTGTGATGGCCGGGCACCCCTTCAGTTCCATGACCCGTGGTGTGAGCGCCGGGAACCGCTTCAACCCCATGGCCTATGGTGTAAGGGCCGGGCACCCCTTTAGGTCCATGACCCGGGGTATGAGGGCCGTTCACCGCTTCAGTGACATGACCCGGGGTGTGAGGGCCAGGCACCCCCTTAGTGACATGTCCCGGGGTGTGAGGGCCGGGCACCCCTTCAATGACATGACCCGGAGTGAGTGGGCCGGGCACCCTTTCAGTGCCATGAACCGGGGTGTGAGGGCCGGTCACTCCTTCAGTGTCATGACCCGGCGTGTGAGGGCCAGGCACCCCTTCAGCCCCATGACCCGGGGTGTGATGGCCGGGCACCCGTTTAGGTGTATAATCAGGGGTGTGAGGGCCGGGCACACCTTCAGTGCCATGGCCAGGGGTGTGACGGCCGGGCACCGCTTCAGTGCCATAACCCGGGGTGTGACGGCCGGGCACCCTTTCAGCTCCATGACCCGTGGTGTGAGGGCCGGGAACCGATTCAACTCCATGACCTGGGGTGTGAGGGCCGGGCACCCTTTTAGGTCCATGACCCGGGGTGTGAGGGCCGTGCACCCCTTCAGTGACATGACCCGGGTTGTGATGTCCGGGCACCCCTTCAGCTCCATGACCCGGTATGTGAGGGCTGGGCATCCCTCCAGCACCATGGCCCGGGGTGTGAGGGCCGGGCACCCCGTTTAGGTCTAACCAGAAGTGTGAGGGCAGTCACTCCTTCAGTGCCATGACCCGGGAGGTGTGAGGGCTGGGGCACCTCAGCCCCATGACCCGGGCTGTGAGCCGGAGCACCCGTTTAGGTCTAAGACCAGGGGTGTGAGTGCTAGAACCCCTTCAGTGACATGACCGGGGCGTCAGGGCCAGGCACCCCTTCAGTGCCATGAGCCGGGGTGTGAGGGGCCGGAGCACCCCATCAGTGCCATGAAACAGGTGTGAGGTCCGGGCACCCCTTCACATGACCGGGGTGTGAGGGCGGGGCACCCCATTCAGTGCCATGAATCGGGGTGTGAGCCAGGCACCTTCAGCACCATGACCCAGGGTGTGAGGCTGGGCATGATTTCAGTGTGAATCAGGGGTGTGAGGGCCGGGCACCCCTCTAGCACCATGATCCGGGTATGAGGCTGGGCACCCTTGAGTGCTATGACCCGGGGTGTGAGCGCCGGTCCTCCTTCAGTGTCATGACCGGGATGTGAGGACAGGCAACCCTTCAGCACTATAGACAGAAGGTGTGAGGCCAGGCCCGATTTCAGTGAAAAGAATCGGGGGTGTGAGGTCCGGGCACCCCTCAAGCACCATGACCCAGGGTATGAGGGCCGGGCACCCCTTCAATGACATGACCTGGGGTGTGTGGGCCGGGCCCCTTTCAGTGCCATGATCCGGGATGTGAGGGCCGGGCACCCGTTTAGGTCTATAACCAGGGGTGTGAGGGGCCAGGCACACCTTCAGTGCCATGGCCAGGGTGTGACGGCCCGGCACCCTTCAGTGCCATGACCTGGGGTGTGAGGGCCTTTGCACCTTCGGTGGCATGAACCAGGGTGTGAGGCCGGGCACACCTTCACATGACACAGGGTGTGAGGGCGGGCACCTTTTCAGTACCATGACCCGGGGTGTGAGAACCGGGCTGCCCGCTGAGTGCCATGGATCAGGGGTGTGATGGCCCGGGCACCCTTCAGCTCCATGACCCGTGGTGTGAGCGCCGGAACCGCTTCAACCCCATGGCCTGGGGTGTGAGGCAGAGCACCCCTGTAGGTCCATGACCCCAGGGTATGTGGGCCGTGCACCACTTCAGTGACTGACCAGGGGTGTGAGGCCGGGCACCCTTTCGAGTGCTATGAAACAGGGGGTGTGAGGGCCAGGCACCCCTTCAATGACATGACCGGGTGAGTGGCGGGCACCCTTTCAGTGCATGGGAAACGGGCTGTGAGGCCAGGCTCGATTTTAGTTCCATGAATCGGGGTGTGAGGGCCGGGAAACCCTTGAGTGACATGACCCGGGGCGTCAATGGCCGGGCACCCCTTCAGTGCCATGAGCCGGGGTGTGAGGGCCGGGCACCCCAGCAGTGCCAAGAAACGGGGTGTGAGGTGCGGGCACCCATTCAGTGCCATGAATCCGGGTGTGAGGGTCGGGCACCGCTTCAGCACCATGACCCTGGGTGTGAGGGCTGGGCATGATTTCAGTGCCATGAATCGGGGTGTGAGGGCCGGGCACCCCTCTAGCACCATGACACGGGATATAAGGGCCGGGCACCCCTTCAATGACATGACCCGGGGTGTGTTTGCCGGGTACCCGTTTAGGTCTATAACCAGGGGAGTGAGGGCCAGGCACACCTTCAGTGCCATGGCCAGGGGGTGTGACCGCCAGGCACCCCTTCAGTGACATGACCCAGGGTGTGAGGCCAGGCACTATTTCCGTGCCATGAAATGGGGTGTGAAGGCCAGGCAACCTAGTGCTGTGCCGGGGGTGTGAGGGCCAGGCACCCCTTCACATGACCCGGGGGTGTGAGGGTCAGGCACCCCTTCAGTGCCATGAATCGAGGTGTGAGGGCCGGCCTCGATTTCCAGTGCCATGAATCGGGGTGTGAGGGCCGGGCACCCCTTCAGCATCATGACCTGGGGTATGAGGGTCGAGCAGCCCTTCAGTGCTATGACCAGGGGTGTGAGGGCCAGGAACCGATTCAACTCCATGACCTGGGGTGTGAGGACCCGGGCACACTTTAGGTCCATGACCACGTGGTGTGTGGGCGGGCACCAGGTGGAGTCTATGACCAGGGGTGTGAGGCCAGGGACCCCTTGGTGAAGCATGACCCAGGGCGTCAGGGCCAGGCACCCCTTCCAGTGCCATGAGCCAGGGGTGTGAGGCCAGGCACTAGCAGTGCTCCAAGCGGGGTGTGAGGTGCGGGAACCCCATTCAGTGCCATGAATCGGGGTGTGAGGTCGGGCACCCTTCAGCACCATGACCCTGGGTGTGAGGGGCTGGGCATGATTTCAGTGCTGCCATGAATCAGAGTGTGAGGGCCGGGCACCCTCTAGCACACACACCATGACCCGGGGTATGAGGGCCAGGCACACCTTCAGTGCCATGGCCAGGGGGTGTGACGGCAGGCACGCTTCAGTGGCATGACTTGGGGTGTGAGGGCCAGGCGCTATTTCAAGTGCCATGAAATGGGGTGTGAGCCAAACAGCCCTATAGTGCTGTTAACCAGGGGTGTGAGGCCAGGCACCCCTTCACATGACCAGGGGTGTGGGGTCAGGCACCCCTTCAGTGCCATGAATCAGGTGTGAGGCCGGCCTCGTTTTCAGTGCCGCCAGATCAGGAGTGTGAGGCCAGGCACCCCTTGCTTCCTGACCTGAGTATGAGGTCAAGCAGCCCTTCAGTGCTATGACCCAGGAGTGTGAGGGCCGGAACCGATTCAACTCCATGACCTGGGGGTGTGAGGACCAGGCACACTTTTGGAATCCCGCCTGACCGAGGTGTGTGGGCCGGGCACCAGATTAGGTCTATGACCAGGGGTGTGAGGCCAAGGGACCCCTTGAGTGACATGACCCAGGGCGTCAGGGCCAGGCACCCCTTCAGTGCCATGAGCCGGGGTGTGAGGCCGGGCACTAGCAGTGCTGACAGGGTGTGAGTGGGGCACCATTCAGTGCCATGGGCTCCAGGGGTGTGAGGTCAGGCACCCCTTCCTTTCCATGACCCTGGAGTGTGAGGGCTGGGCATGATTTCAGTGCCATGAATCAGGGTGTGAGGGCCGGGCACCCTCTGCACCATGACCCAGGTTATGAGGGCCGGGCACACCTTCAGTACCCTTGGCCAGGGGTGTGACGGCCAGGCACCTTCAGTGATGGCTATGACCCGAAGGTGTGAGGGCCGGAGCACTATTTCCGTGCCATGAAATGGGGTGTGAAGGCAGAGCAACCCTATAGTGCTGTTAACTTGGGAGTGTGAGGGCCAGGCACCCCTTCACATGACCCAGGGGTGTGAGGTCAGGCACCTTCAGTGCCATGAATCGAGGTGTGAGGCCGGCGCCGATTTCAGTGCCATGAATCTGGGTGTGAGGGCCGGGAACCCCTTCAGCACCATGACCTGGGGTATGAGGTCAGGCAGCCCTTCAGACATATGACCGAGGTGTGAGGGCCAGGAACCGATTCAACTCCATGACCTGGGGTGTGAGGACGGGCACACTTTTGGGTCCATGACCGGGGTGTGTGGGCGGGCACCAGGTGGAGTCTATGACCAGGGTGTGAGGCCAGGAAGCCCTTGAGTGGCCTGACCCGGGGCGTCAATGGCCGGGCACCCCTTCAGTGCCATGAGCCAGGGGGTGTGGGCAGGCACCCAGCAGTGCCAAAACGGAGTGTGAGAATGGGCACCCATTCAGTGCCATGAATCAGGGAGGTGTGAGGTCAGGCACCGCTTCCAGCACCTGACCTGGGTGTGAGGCTGGGCATGATTTCAGTGCCATGAATCAGGGGTGTGAACCAGGCACCCCTCTACTTTCCTTGACACGGGATATAAGGGCCAGGCACCCCTTCAATGACATGACCCAGGGGTGTGTTTGCCAGGTACCCATTTGGGTCTATAACCAGAGTGAGGGGCCAGGCACGCTTCAGTGCCATGACCAGGGGTGTGACCGCCAGGCACCCCTTCAGTGACATGACCCGGGGTGAGACCAGGCACCTTTCCGTGCCATGAAATGGGGTGTGAAGGCCAGGCAACCTATAATTAGCATTAACCAGGGTGTGAGGCCAGGCACCCCTTCCTATGACCCGGGGTGTGAGGTCAGGCACCCCTTCAGTGCCATGAATCGAGGTGAGGGGCTGATTTCCAGTGCCATGAATCGAAGTGTGAGGCCAGAGCACCCTTCAGCATCATGACCTGGGGTATGAGGTCGAGCAGCCCTTCCAGTGCTATGACCGGGGGGTGTGTGAGGGCAGGAACCGATTCAACTCCACTTATTTTGGGTGTGAGGACGGGCACACAGGTCATGACCCGTGGTGTGTGGGCCGGGCACCAGGTGGAATGTGGGGGTGTGAGGGCCAGGGGACCTTGGTGACATGACCCAGGGGCGTCAGGGCCGGGCACCCCTTCAGTGCCATGAGCCGGGGTGTGAGACCCGGGCACCCCAGCAGTGCCAAAACGGGGTGAGAGTGCAGGCACCCATTCGAGGTCTCATGAATCAGGGTGTGAGGGTGGGCACCTTCAGCACCATGACCCTGGGTGTGAGGCTGGGCATGATTTCCATGCCATGAATCAGGGGTGTGAGGCCGGGCACCCTCTAGCACCATGACCCGGGGTATGAGGGCCAGGCACCTTCAGTGCCATGGCCAGGGGTGTGACAGCCAGGCACCCCTTCAGTGACATGACCCGGGGTGTGAGGGCGGGGCATGTCTCCGTGCCATGAAATGGGGTGTGAAGGCCAGGGCAGCTAGTGCTGTTAACCGGGGTGTGAGGGCGGGCACCCCACGCATGACCAGGGTGTGAGGGTGGGGCACCCCTTAGTGCCATAGACCGAGTGTGAGGGGCGGCCTGTTTCCAGTGCTGCAGATCCCAGGGTGTGAGGGCCCAGCACCTTCAGCACCATGACCTGGGGTATGAGGTCGAGCAGCCCTTCAGTGCTATGACGGGGTGTGAGGCCAGGGAACCGATTCAACTCCATGACCTGGGGTGTGAGGACCGGGCACACACAGGTCCTGTTGGTGTGTGGGCGGGCACCAGATTAGGTCTATGACCATGGTGTGAGGGCCAGGGGACCTGGTGACATGACCCAGGGCGTCAGGGCACCCCAGCCAGTGCCATGAGCCAGGGGTGTGGGGGCCGAGGCAGTCACCAAAGCGGGGTGTGAGTCACGGGCACCCATTCAGTGCCATGAATCGGAGTGTGAGGTGGGCACCCCTTCAGCACCATGACCCTGGAGTGTGAGGGCTGGGCATGATTTCAGTGCCATGAATCGGGGTGTGAGGGCCAGGCACCCTCTAGCACCATGACCCGGGTGCCAGGGGCCGGGCACACCTTCAGTGCCATGGCCCAGGGGGTGCTGACGGCGGGCACCCCTTCCAGTGACATGACCCGGGGTGTGAGGCCGGGCACCTCCGTGCCATGAGAAATGGGGTGTGAGCCAGGCAGCTACTTGGTGGCCAGGGGTGTGAGGGCCAGGCCTTCCTGATGACCCGGGGTGTGAGGGGTGAACTTACAAGTGACATGAATCGGTGTGAGGGCCCGGCCTCGATTTCAGTGCCATGAATCAGAGGTGTAAAGGGGCCAGGCACCCCTTCAGCTATGACCTGGGGTATGAGGTCGAGCAGCCCTTCAGTGCTATGACCCGGGGTGTGAGGGCCGGGAACCGATTCAACTCCATGACCTGGGGTGTGTGAGGACCGAGGGCACACTTGCAGGTCCGCGGCCGGGGTGTGTGGGCGGGCACAGGTGGGTCTGGAAGGCCAGGGGTGTGAGGGCAGAAACCCTTGAGTGAGCTATGACCAGGGCGTCAATGGCCAGGCACCTTCAGTGCCATGAGCCAGAGTGTGAGGCCAGGCACCCAGCAATTACTTAAGAGAGCAGGGTGTGAGGTCGCGGGCACCCATTCCAGCAGTCTATGAATCGGGGTGTGAGGTCAGAGCACCCCTTCAACTCTTGACCCTGGGTGTGAGGGCTGGGCATGATTTCAGTGCCATGAATCGGGGTGTGAGGCCCAGGCACTCTAGCACCATGACCCGGTGTGAGCCAGGCAGCCCTTGGTGATATGACCCAGGGGTGTGAGGGTAGGCACCCCTTTAGTGACATGTCCCAGGGTGTGAGGCCGGGCACCCCTTCAATGACATGGCCGGAGGGAGTGGGCCAGGCGCACTTTCAGTGCCATGAACCGGGTGTGAGGCCGTTCACTCATTCAGTGCCATGACCCCGGCCTGTGAGGCCCAGGCACCCCAGCCCATGACCGGGGTGTGATGGCCAGGCACCCGTTTGGGTGTATAATCAGGGGTGTGAGGGCCAGGCACCTTCAGTGCCATGGCCAGGGTGTGACGGCCGGGCACCCTTCAGCTCCTAACCCCGTGGTGTAGGGGCCAGGGGAACCGATTCAACTCCATGACCTGGGGTGTGAGGGCCAGGCACCCTTCCGTCCATGACCCGGGTGTGAGCCGTGCACCCTCCGTGGGCACGTGACCCCGAGTGTGATGTCCGGGCACCTTCAGCTCCATGACCCGGTATGTGAGGCTGGGCATCCCTCCAGCACCATGGCCCGGGGTGTGAGGGCAGGCACCCCACCTCCAGCACCATGGCCCGGGGTGTGAGGGCCAGGCACCCCTTCAGTGTCATGACCCGGGAGTGTCAGGGGCTGGGACACCTCAAAACTGGCCCGTGGTGTAAGGGCCCTGCACCCTTTCAGTGCCATGAATCCAGGGGTGTAAAGGCCGGGCACACCTCCAGCACCATGTCCCGGGGTGTGAGGCGTGCACCCCTTCAGTGCCATAGCCAGGGGTGTGACGACCGGACACCGCTTCAGTGCCATGACCCGAGGTGTGAGGGCCAGAACTTGCTTTCAGTGACACTGAACCAGGGGTGTGAGGGCCGGGCACGCTACATGTTTACAGGGTGTGAGGGCAGGCACCTTCAGTATGCTGGCCAGGGTGTGGGGGCCGGACACCCCTCAGGCTCTATGGCCCGTGGTGTAGGGCCGGGCACCCTTTCCCAGTGCCAGATCAGGGTGCTAAAGGCCAGGCACACCTCAGCACCATGTCCAGGAGTATGAGGCGGGCACCCCTTCAGTGCTATGTCCCGGGGTGTGAGGCCGGGCCCCTTTCAGTTACATGAACCGGGGTGTGAGGCCGGGCACCCCTTCAATGACATGACCCGTGAGTGGATGGGCAGGGCACCCTTTCAGTGCCATGACCCAGGGGTGTGAGGGCCAGTCACTCCTTCAGTGCCATGACCCGGTGGTGAGGGCCAGGCACCTTCAGCCCATGGCCAGGTTGTGAGGGCCGGAGCACCCGTTTGGAGTCTATGACCAGGGTGTGAGTGCAAGGGAACGCCAGTGACATGACCTGGGCGTGGGGCCGGGCACCCCTTCAGTGCTATGAGCCGGGGTGTGAGCCGGGCACCCCTTCACATGACATGGGGTGTGAGGCCGGGCACCCCTTCAGCCTCCATGACCCGTGGTGTGAGCACTTGGGGCACTTTAACCCCATGGCCTGGGGTGTGAGGGCCAGGCACCCTTTACCCCAGGTCCATGACCCGGGGTATGGGCCGTGCCTAGTGAGCATGAGCCCAGGTGTGAGCCGGGCACCTCCAGCCATGGCCGGGTGTACCCCTTCAATGCCATGAACTGGGGTGTGTGGGCCAGGCACCATTCAGTGCCATGAGCAGGTGTGAGGCCAGGCTCGATTTTAGTTCATGAATCCCAGGTGTGAGGGCAGACATCCCTCCAGCACCATACAGGAGTATATGGGCAGGCACCCCTTCAGTGCTATGTTGAGGAGTGGGGCCAGGCACCTGGTGAGCATGGCCGGGGTGTGATGTGGGCACCTTCAAGGCATGACCCAGTGTGGGCCAGGCACGCTTTTCAGTGCCATGACCCTGGAGTGTGAGGGCCAGGCTCGGTACAGAGTTCCTGAATCAGGGGTGTGACGGCTGGGCACCCCTCTGCATGACACAGGATATAGGGCAGGCACACACCTTCAGTGCCATGGCCAGGGTGTGACGGCTGGGCACCACTGGTGTGCAATGACCCGGGGTGTGAGCCAGGCACCCCTTGGTGACAAGGGCGTCAGGGCCAGGCTTTGCCTGATGCCATGAACCGGGGTGTGAGGGCCGGGCACCCCGTTTGGTCCCATGACTAGGGGTGTGAGTGCCGGGGAACCCACGCCAGTGACATGACGGGGCGTCAGGACCAGGCACCCTTCAGTGCCATGAGCCAGGCCGGGGGTGTGGGGCCGGGCACCCCATCAGTCCCATGGAAGCAGGTGTGAGGTCCGGGCACCCCTTCACATGACCCGGGGTGTGAGGCCGGGCATTCAGTGCCATAAATCAGGGGTGTGTTCAGTGCCATGGCCAAGGGTGTGACGACCGGGCACCCTTCAGTGCCATGACCAGGGTGTGAGGCCAGGCACGCCTTCACATGACACGGCGTGTGAGGGCCGGGCACCTTTTCAGTACCATGACCCGGGTGTGAGCCGGGCACCTTTAGTGCCGCCAGATCGGGTGTGATGGCCGGGCACCTTCAGCTCCATGACCCGTGGTGTGAGCGCCGGGAACCGCTTCGCCCCATGGCCTGGGGTGTGAGGGCCAGGCACCCTGTGGGTCCATGACCCAGGGTATGTGGGCCGTGCACGCTTCAGTGACATGAACCCGGGGTGTGGGGCGGCGCTTTCAGTGCTATGGGAAGCAGGGGTGTGAGGGCCAGGCACCTTCAATGACATGACCCGGGTGGAGTGGGCGGGCACCCCTCAGTGCCATGAAAGGGGTGTGAGGGCCGGGCTCGACTTTGGTTCCATGAATCGAGGTGTGAGGGCCAGGCATCCTCAGCACCGTACCAGGGGTATATGGGCCGGGCACCCCTTCAGTGCTATGACCCGGAGGTGTGGGCCAGGCACCCTTTCAGTGCCATGACCCTGGGTGTGAGGCCAGGCTCGATTTCAGTGCCATGAATCAGGGGTGTGAGGCGGGCACCCTCAGCACCATGACACAGGATATAAGGGCCAGGCACCCCTTCAATGACATGACCCAGGGTGTGTTTGCCGGGTACCCGTTTGGAGTCTATAACCAGGGGTGTGAGGGCCGGACACCTTCAGTGCCATGGCCAGGGGTGTGACCGGCGGGCACCTTCAGTGACATGACCGGGGTGTGAGGGCCGGGCACTATTCCGTGCCATGAAATGGGGTGTGAGCCAGGCAACCCTACAGTGCTGTGAACCGGGGGTGTGAGGGCCGGGCACCCCTTCACATGACCCGGGGTGTGGGGGGCACCCCTTCAGTGCCATGAATCGAGGTGTGAGGCCGGCCTCGATTTCAGTATGAATCAGGGGTGTGAGGGCCGGGCACCTTGCACCATGACCTGGGGTATGAGGGTCGAGCAGCCTTCAGTGCTATGACCCGGGGTGTGAGCCGGAACCGATTCAACTCCATGACCTGGGGTGTGAGGACCGGGCACCCTTTGGAGTCCATGACCAGGGGTGTGGGCCAGGCACCAGTTTAGGTCTATGACCAGGGGTGTGAGGCCAGGAACCCTTGAGTGACATGACCCGTGGCGTCAGGGCCAGGCACCCTTCAGTGCCATGAGCCGGGGTGTGAGGGCCAGGCACCCCAGCAGTGCCAGGAAGCAGGGGTGTGAGGTGCAGGCACCCATTCAGTGCCAGATGTCGAGGTGTGAGGGCGGGCACCCCTTCAGCACCATGACCCTGGGTGTGAGGCTGGGCATGATTTCAGTGCCATGAATCAGGGGTGTGAGGCCGGGCACCCCTCTAGCACCATGACCCGGGGTATGAGGGCCA
>NW_024749528.1:0-14022 GCF_018991925.1 Homarus americanus | reverse complement strand
GGGACTTTGTTTCTCTCGATTAGGGGACTTTGTTATACTCGACCCGGGGCCTTTGTTATGCTCGACCAGGGGCCTTTGTTATGCTCGATCTAGGGCTTTGTTATACTCGATCAGGGGACTTTGTTATACTCGATCAGGGGCCTTTGTTATACTCGATTAAGGGACTTTGTTATACTCGATTAGGGGACTTTGTTATACTCGATCAGGGGACTTTGTTTTACTCGACCAGGGGACTTTGTTTTACTCGATCATGGGACTTTGTTATACTCGACCAGGGGACTTTGTTTCTCTCGATCAGGGAATTTTGTTATACTCGACCCGGGGACATTGTTTTACTCGATTAGGGGACTTTGGTATACTCGACCAGGGGACTTTGTTATGCTCGACCAGGGGCCTTTTTTTTATTCGCTCAGGGGACTTTGTTATACTCAATCAGAGGTCTTTGTTATACTCGATTAGGGGCCTTTGTTATACTTGACTAGGGGACTTTGTTTTACTTGATCAGGTGACTTTGTTTCTCTCAATCAGGGGACTTTGTTATACTCGCCTTCGGACTTTGTTTTACTCGATCAGGGGACTTTGGTATACTCGACCAGGGGACTTTCTTATGCTCGACGAGGGGCCTTTTTTTTTATTCGCTCAGGGACTTTGTTATACTCAATGAGAGGTCTTTGTTATACTCGATTAGGGACCTTTGTTACACTTGACCAGGGGACTTTGTTTTACTCGATCAGGGGACTTTATTATACTCTATCAGGGGACTTTGTTACACTCGATCAGGGAACTTTCTTATACTCGATCAGGGGACTTTGTTATACTCGATCAGGGGGCTTTGTTATACTCGATCAGAGGACTTTGTTATACTCGATCAGAGGTCTTTGTTATACTCGATCAGGGGACTTTGTTATACTCGACCTGGGGACTTTGTTATGCTCGACCAGGGTGCCTTTGTTATGCTCGATCATGGGAATTTCTTACACTCGATGAGGGGACTTTGTTATACTCAATTTGGGGAATTTTTATATTTGATCAGGGGGCTTTGTTATACTCGATCAGGGGACTTTGTTATACTCGATCAGGGGCCTTCGTTTTACTCGATCAGGGGACTTTGTTATACTCGACCAGGGGACTTTGTTATACTCGACCAGGGTGCCTTTGTTATGCTCGATCAGGGGACTTTGTTATACTCGACGAGGGTGCCTTTGTTATGCTCGACCAGGGGACTTTGTTATACTCGATCAAGTGACTTTGTTATACTCAATCAGGGGACTTTGTTTTTCTCTATCAGGGTGCTTTGTTATACTCGATCAGGGGTTTTGTTATACTCGACTAGGGGACTTTGTTTTACTCGATCAGAAGACTTTGTTATACTCGACCAGGGGACTTTGTTATGCTCGACCTGAGCATTTTGTTATACTCTCGATAAGGGGACTTTTGTTATACTCGGATCAGGGGACTTTTGTTATACTCGAACAGGGGACTCTGTTATACTCGACCAGGGACTTTGTTTCTAAGGATACGGGGACTTTGTTATAATTTTGACGAGGGACTCTTTTGTTATGCTCGCGACCAGGGCCTTTGTTATGCCTGGATCTGGGGCTTTGTTATACTCGATTAGGGACTTGGAGAATTTCCGATCACGGACTTTGCTTAGTACCGATGAGGGACTTTTGATTTACTTGACCAGACTTTGTTATACTCGGACCAGGGGACTTTGTTTCTCTCGATCAGGGGACTTTGTTATACTCGACCAGGGGACTTTGTTATGCTCGACCAGGGGCTTTTGTTATGCTCGATCCGGTTCTTTGTTATACTCGATCAGGGGACTTTGTTATACTCGATCAGGGGATTTTGATGTACTCTTTCAGTGTCTTTGTTATACTCGATCAGGGGCCTTTGTTATACTCGATCAAGGGACTTTTGTATACTCGATCAGGTGACGTTGTTATACTTGTTCAGAGGACTTTGTTATACTCAATCAGGGGACTTTGCTTTACTCGAGCAGGGGGCTTTGTTATATTCGATCAGGGGACTTTGTTATACTCGACCAGGGGACTTTGTTTTACTCGATCAGGGGACTTTGTTATAATCGACCAGGGGACTTTGTTATGCTCGACCAGTGGCCTGTGTTATACACGATCCGGGGCTTTGTTATACTCGATCAGGGGACTTTGTTATACTCGATCAGGGGACTTTGTTGTAATCGTTCAGGGACTTTGTTATACTCGAACAGAGGCCTTTGTCTTACTCGGTCAGGGGACTTTGGTATACTCAATCAGGTGACTTTGTTATACTCGTTCAGAGGACTTTGTTATACTCGATCAGTGGGCTTTGTTATACTCGATCAGGGGCCTTTGTCATACTCGATGAGGGGGCTTTGTTATACTCGATCATGGGACTTTGTTATAGTCGTCCAGGGGACTTTGTTATACTCGACCAGGGGACGTTTTTATTCTCGACCAGGGGACTTTGTTATACTCGATCAGAAGACTTTGTTATACTCAATCAGAGGACTTTGTTATACTCGACCAAGGGACTTTGTTATACTCGGTCAGGTGCCTTTGTTATACTCGATCGGGGGCCTTTGTTATACTCATTTTGGGGACTTTGTTATACTCGATGAGGGGCCATTTTTATACTCAAGCAGGGGCTTTTGTTATAATCGATCAGGGGACTTTGGTATACTCGATCAGGTGACTTTGTTATATTCGTTCATGGGACTTTGTTATACTCGATCAGGGGTCTTTGTTATACTCAAAGAGGGGCCTTTGTAATACTCGATGAGGGGGTTTTTCTATACTCGATCAGGGGACTTTGTTTTACTCGCCCAGGGGACTTTGTTATACTCGACCAGGCGGCTTTGTTATACTCGTTCAGGGGCGTTTCTTATGCTCGATCAGGTGACTTTGTTATACTCGAGCAGGGGACTTTGTTATACTCGATCAGGTGACTTTGTTATACTCGGTCAGGGGACTTTGGTATACATGATCAGGGGAGTTTGTTATACTCGATCAGGGTACTTTGCTATACTCAATCAGGGGCCTTTGATATACTCGATTTGGGGACTTTGTTATACTCGATCAAGGAACTTTGTTATACTCGATGAGGAGACTTTGTTATACTCGACAAGGGGGCTTTGATAACTCGATCAGGGGACTTTTTATATTTGATGAGGGGTCTTTGTTATACTCGATCATTGGGGCTTTGTCATACTCGATCAGGGGCCGTTGTTATACTCGATTAGGGGACGTTGTTATATCGATCAGGGGACTTTGGTATACTCGACCAGGAGACTTTGTTATACTCGACAAGGGGCCTTATGCTCGATCAGGGGACTTTGTTATACTCGACCAGGGGACTTTGTTATGCTCGACCAGGGGCCTTTGTTATGCTCGATCCGGGGCTTTGTTATACTCGATTAGGGGACTTTGTTGTACTCGACCAGGGGACTTTGTTTTACTCGATCAGGGGACTTTGTTATACTCGACCAGGGACTTTTGTTATACTCGACCCGGTGCCTTTGTTATGCTCAATTTGAAGACTTTGTTATACTCAATTGGGGACTTTGTTATACTCGATCAGGGGAATTTGTTACTCGGGATCAGGGAACTTTGTTATACACGATCAGGGGACTTTGTTACGTAAAAAACTGGGGACTTTGTTTCTCTCGATTAGGGGAGTTTGTTATACTCGACCAGGGGACTTTGTTATGCTCGACCAGGGGCCTTTGTTAGGCTCGATCCGGGGCTTTGTTATACTCGATCAGGGGACTTTGTTATACTCGATCAGGGGCCTTTGTTATACTCGGTCAGGGGACTTTGTTATACTTAAATAGGGGAATTTGTTATACTGGATCAGAGGACTGTGTTTTACTCGACCAGGGGACTTTGTTTTACTCGATCAGAGTACTTTGTTATACTCAATCAGGGGACTTTGTTTTTCTCGATGAGGGGGCTTTATACTCGATCAGGGGACTTTGTTATACTCGACCAGGGGACTTTGTTTCTCTCGATCAGGGGACTTTGTTATACTCGACCATGGGACTTTGTTTTACTCGATTAGGGGACTTTGGTATCCTCGAACAGGGGACTTTGTTATGCTCGAACAGGGGCCTTTTTTTTATTCGCCCAGGGGACTTTGTTATACTCAATCAGAGGTCTTTGTTATACTCGATTAGTGGCCTTTGTTATACTTGACTAGGGGACTTTGTTTCTCTCGATCAGGGGACTTTGTTATACTCGCCTTCGGACTTTGTTTTACTCGATCAGGGGACTTTGGTATACTCGACCAGGGGACATTCTTATGCTCGACGAGAGGCCTTTTTTTATTCGCTCAGGGGACTTTGTTATACTCGATCAGGGGACTTTGTTATACTCGATCAGAGGTCTTTGTTATACTCGATCAGGGGACTTTGTTATACTCGACCAGGGGACTTTGTTATGCTCGACCAGGGTGCCTTTGTTATGCTCGATCTTGGGAATTTGTTATACTCGATGAGGGGACTTTGTTATACTGAATCAGGGGACTTTTTATATTTGATCAGGGGTCTTTGTTATACTCGATCAAGGGGGCTTTGTTATACTCCATCAGGTGACTTTGTTATACTCGATCAGGGGCCTTCGTTATACTCCATCAGGTTACTTTGTTATACTTGACCAGGGGACTTTGTTATACTCGACCAAGGAGCCTTTGTTATGCTCGATCAAAGGACGTTTTTATACTCGACCTGGGGCCTTTGTTATGCTCGACCAGGGGACTTTGTTATACTCGATCAGAGGACTTTGATATACTCAATCAGGGGACTTTGTTATACTCGACCTGGGGACTTTGTCTTACTCGATCAGGGGACTTTGTTATACTTGACCAGGGGACTTTGTTATACCCGGTCAGGTGCCTTTGTTATACTCGATCGGGGACCTTTGTTATACTCATTCAGGGGACTTTGTTATACTCGATCAGGTGACTTTGTTATATTCGTTCATGGGACTTTGTCATACTCGATCAGGGGCCTTCGTTATACATGATCAGGGGACTTTGTTATACTCGACCAGGGGACTTTGTTATACTCGACCAGGGTGCCTTTGTTATGCTCGATCAGGGAACTTTGTTATACTTGATTGAAGGGACTTTGTTATACTCAATCAGGGGACTTTGTTTTTCTCTATCAGGGGGCTTTGTTATACTCGATCAGGGGACTTTGTTATACTCGACCAGGGGACTTTGTTTTACTCGATCAGGGGACTTTGTTATACTCGACCAGGGGACTTTGTTATACTAGACCCGGGTGCCTTTGTAATGCTCGATCAGTTGACTTTGTTATACTCGACCAGGGGACTTTGTTATGCTTGACCAGGGTGCCTTTGTTATGCTCGATCATGGGAATTTGTTATACTCGATGAGGGGACTTTGTTATACTCAATCTGGGGACATTTTATATTTGATGAGGGGGCTTTGTTATACTCGATCAAGGGGGCTTTGTTATACTCGATCAGGGGACTTTGTTATACTCGATCAGAGGCCTTCGTTATACTCGATCAGGAGACTTTGTTATACTCGACCAGGGGACTTTGTTATACTCGACCAGGGTGCCTTTGTTATGCTCGATGAGGGGACTTTGTTATATTCGATCAGGGGACTTTGTTTTACTTAATCAGGGGACTTTGTTTTTCTCAATCAGGGGGCTTTGTTATACTCGATCATTGGACTTTGTTATACTCGACCAGGGGACTTTGTTTTACTCGATCAGGACACTTTGTTATACTCGACCAGGGAACTTAGTTATGCTCGACCAGGAGCCTTTTTCTTATACTCGCTCAGGGGACTTTGTTATACTCGATCAGGGGACTTTGTTATACTCGATCAGGGGACTTTGTTATATGCAACCAGGGGACTTTGTTTCTCCCCGGGATTAGGGACTTCGTCATACCTGATCAGGGACTTCGGTTATACCGAACAGGGACTTTGTGGTTATACTCGACCAGGGTGCCTTTGTTATCCTCGATCAGGGGACTTTGTTATACTCGATCAGGGACTTTGTTACACCTGATCAGGGACTCTTTGGTTATACTCCGGATCAGGGACTTTGTTATATGCAACCAGGACTTTGTTTTCCTGATCAGGGGGATCTTTATATACTCGACCAGGACTTTTGTTATGCCCGCATCAGGGTTTTAGTTATGCTCGATCCGGGGCTTTGTTATACTCGATCAGTGGGCTTTGTTATACTCGATCAGGGGACTTTGTTATACTCGATCAGAGGTCTTTGTTATACTCGATCAGGGGACTTTGTTATACTCGACTAGGGGACTTTGTTATGCTCGACCAGGGTGCCTTTGTTATGCTCGATCATGGGAATTTGTTATACTCGATGAGGGGAAATTGTTATACTCAATCTGGGGAATTTTTATATATGATCAGGGGGCTTTGATATACTCGATCAAGGGGGCTTTGTTATACTCGACCAGGGTGCCTTTGTTATGCTCGATCAGGGGACTTTGTTATACTCGATCAAAAGACTTTGTTATACTCGGTCAGGGGACTTTGTTATACTCGATCCGGGACTTTGTTATACTCGATCAGGGGACTTTGTTATGCTTGACCAGGGTGCCTTTGTTATGCTCGATCATGGGAATTTGTTATACTCGATGAGGGGACTTTGTTATACTCGATCAGGGGACTTTGTTATACTCGACCAGGGGACTTTGTTATACTCTACCAGGGTGCCTTTGTTATGCTCGATCATTTGAATTTGTTATACTCGATGAGGGGACTTTGTAATACTGAATCAGGGGACTTTGTTATACTCGATCAGGGGCCTTCGTTACACTCGATCAGAGGACTTTGTTATACTCGACCAGGGGACTTTGTTATACTCGACCAGGGTGCCTTTGTTATGCTCGATCAGGGGACGTTTTTATACTCGACCTCGGGCCTTTGTTATGCTCGACCAGGGGACTTTGTTATACTAGATCATGGAACTTTGTTATAGTCGTCCAGGGGACTTTGTTATGCTCGACCAGGGGACTTTGTTATACTCGATCAGAGGACTTTGTTATACTCCATCAGGGGACTTTCTTATTCTCGACCAGGGGACTTTGTTTTACTCGATCAGGGGACTTTGTTATACTCAACCAGGGGACTTTGTTATACTCGGTTAGGTGCCTTTGTTATACTCGATCGGGGGCCTTTGTTATACTCATTCAGGGGACTTTGTTATACTCAATCAGGTGACTTTGTTATCTTCGTTCATGGGTCTTTGTCATACTCTATCAGGGGGCTTTATTATACTCGATCAGGGGTCTTTGTTATACTCGACCAGGGGACTTTGTTTTACACGATCAGGAGACTTTGTTATACTCGACCAGGGGACTTTGTTATGCTCGACCTGGAGCCTTTTTGTTATACTCGATAAGGGGACTTTGTTATACTCGATCAGGGGACTTTGTTATACTCGATCAGGGGACTTTGTTATACTTGACCAGGGGACTTTGTTTCTGTTGACATGGGGACTTTGTTATACTCGACGAGGGGACTTTGTTATGCTCGACCAGGGGCCTTTGTTATGCTCGATCCGGGGCTTTGTTATACTCGATTAGGGGACTTTGTTATACTCTATTAGGGGCCTTTGTTATACTCGACCAGGGGACTTTGATATGCTCGACCAGGGTGCCTTTGTTATGCTCGATCATGGGAATTTGTTACACTCGATGAGGGGACTTTGTTATACTCAATCTGGGGACTTTTTATATTTGATGAGGGGGCTTTGTTATACTCGATCAAGGGGGCTTTGTAATACTCGATCAGGGGACTTTGTTATACTCGATCAGGGGCCTTCGTTATACTCGATCAGGGGACTTTGTTATACTCGACCAGGGGACTTTGTTATTTTCGACCAGGGTGCCTTTGTTATGCTCGATCAGGGGACTTTGTTATACTCGATCAGGGGACTTTGTTATACCCCACCAGGGAACTTTGTTTTACTCGATCAGGAGACTTTGTTATAATCGACCAGGGGACTTAGTTATGCTCGACCAGGAGCCTTTTTGTTATACTCGATTTATACTCGATTAGGGGACTTTGTTATACTCGATCAGGGGACTTTGTTATACTCGATGAGGGGACTTTGTTATATGCAACCAGCGGACTTTGTTTCTCTCGATTAGGGGACTTTGTTATACTCGACCAGGGGATCTCTGTTGGTGCTCGACCAGGGCCTTTGTTAGTGCTCAATCCGGGGCTTTGTTATACTCGATCAGGACTTGTTATACCTTTAACAGGGACTTTGTTATACTCCGACCAGGGTGCCTTGTTATGCCTTTTCGGATCAGGTGACTTTGTTATACCTTTATCTGTGGGACTTTGTTACACTCGGATCAGGGACTTTGTTATACTCTGGATCAGGGACTCCTTTGGTTATATGCAACCAGGGGACTTTTGCTTCTCTCGATCAGGGACTTTCAAGCATACCTCGACCAGGGGACTTTTGTTATGCTCTCGACCAGGGCCTTAGTTATGCCTTTATCAAGGGAATTTGTTATACTCGATCAGGGGACTTTGTTATACTCAATCTGGGGACTTTTTATATTTGATCAGGGGGCTTTGTTATACTCGATCAAGGGGGCTTTGTTATACTCGATCAGGGGACTTTGTTATACTCGATCAGGGGCCTTCGTTTTACTCGATCAGGGGACTTTGTTATACTCGACCAGGGGGCTTTGTTATACTCGACCAGGGTGCCTTTGTTATGCTCGATTAGGGGACTTTGTTATACTCGATCAAAAGACTTTGTTATACTCGGTCAGGGGACTTTGTTATACTCGATCCGGGACTTTGTTATACTCGATCAGGGGAATTTGTTATACTCGATCAGGGCCTTTGTTATACTCAATCACGGGACTTTGTTATACTCGATCAGGGGACTTTGTTATACTCGATTAGGGGACTTTGTTTTACTCGACCAGGGGACTTTGTTTTACTCGATTAGAGTACTTTGTTATACTCAATGAGGAGACTTTGTTTTTCTCGATGAGGGGGCTTTGTTATACTCAATCAGGGGACTTTGTTATACTCGACCAGGGGACTTTGTTTCTCTCGATCAGGGGACTTTGTTATACTCGACCAGGGGACTTTGTTATACTCTACCAGGGTGCCTTTGTTATGCTCGATCATCTGAATTTCTTATACTCGATGAGGGGACTTTGTTATATTGAATCAGGGGACTTTTTATATTTGATCCGGGGTCTTTGTTATACTCGATCAAGGGGGCTTTGTTATACTCGATCAGGGGACTTTATTATACTCTATCAGGGGACTTTGTTACACTCGATCAGGGAACTTTCTTATACTCGATCAGGGGACTTTGTTATACTCGATCAGGGGGCTTTGTTATACTCGATCAGGGGACTTTGTTATACTCGATCAGAGGTCTTTGTTATACTCGATCAGGGGACTTTGTTATACTCGACCAGGGGACTTTGTTATACTCTACCAGGGTGCCTTTGTTATGCTCGATCATTTGAATTTGTTATACTCGATGAGGGGACTTTGTTATACTGAATCAGGGGACTTTTTATATTTGATCAGGGGTCTTTGTTATACTCGATCAAGGGGGCTTTGATATACTCGATCAGGTGACTTTGTTATATTCGATCAGGGGCCTTCGTTACACTCGATCAGGGGACTTTGTTATACTCGACCAGGGGACTTTGTTATACTCGACCAGGGTGCCTTTGTTATGCTCGATCAGGGGACGTTTTTATACTCGACCTGGGGCCTTTGTTTTGCTCGACCAGGGGACTATGTTATACTCGATCAGAGGACTTTGTTATACTCAATCAGGGGACTTTGTTATACTCGACCTGGGGACTTTGTCTTACTCGATCAGGGGACTTTGTTATACTCGACCAGGGGACTTTGTTATACTCGGTCAGGTGCCTTTGTTATACTCGATCGGGGGCCTTTGTTATACTCATTCAGGGGACTTTGTTATACTCGATCAGGTTGACTTTGTTATATTCGTTCATGGGACTTTGTCATACTCGATCAGGGGGCTTTGTTATACTCGACCAGGGTGCCTTTGTTATGCTCGATCAGGGGACTTTGTTATACTCGATCAAGGGACTTTGTTATACTCGATCAGGGGACTTTGTTATACTCGACCAGGGGACTTTGTTTTACTCGATCAGGAGACTTTGTTTTACTCGACCAGGGGACTATATTATGCTCGAAGAGGAGCCTTTTTGTTATACTCCATAAGGGGACTTTGTTATACTCGATCAGGGGACTTTGTTATACTCGATCAGGGGACTTTGTTATATTCGACCACGGGACTTTGTTTCTGTTGACATGGAGACTTTGTTATACTCGACCAGGGGACTTTGTTATGCTCGACCAGGGGCCTTTGTTATGCTCGATCCGGCGGCTTTGTTATACTCGATCAGGGGACTTTGTTATACTCGATTAGGGGCCTTTGTTATACTCGAATAGGGGACTTTGTTATACTCGATCATGGGACTTTGTTATACTCGATGAGGGGACTTTCTTTTACTCGACCAGGGTACTTTGTATTACTCGATCAGAGTACTTTGTTATACTCAATCAGGGGACTTTGTTTTTCCCGATGAGGGGGCTTTGTTATACTCGATCAGGGGACTTTGTTATACTCGACCAAGGGACTTTGTTGTACTCGTTCAGGGTCTTTGTTATACTCGATGAGGGGCCTTTGTTATACTCGATCAAGGGACTTTGGTATACTCGATCATGTGACTTTGTTATACTTGTTCAGAGGACTTTGTTATATTCAATCAGGGGAATTTGTTTTACTCGAGCAGGGGGCTTTGTTATATTCGATCAGGGGACTTTGTTATACTCAATCAGGGGACTTAGTTTTACTCGAGCAGGGGGCTTTGTTATATTCGATCAGGGGACTTTGTTATACTCGATGAGGGGGCTTTGTTATACTAGATCATGGGACTTTGTTATAGTCATCCAGGGGACTTTGTTATGCTCGACCAGGGGACTTTGTTATACTCGACTGTAGGGACTTTGTTATTCTCAAATCAGGGACTTTTGTTATTCTTTAATTAGGACTTTGTTTTACCTGATCAGGGACTTTGTTATACTCGACCAGGGGACTTGTTATGCTCGACCTGGAGCCTTTTGTTATACCTTTGATGA
This sequence comes from Homarus americanus, assembly GCF_018991925.1. Classification (NCBI taxonomy): domain Eukaryota; kingdom Metazoa; phylum Arthropoda; class Malacostraca; order Decapoda; family Nephropidae; genus Homarus; species Homarus americanus. The sequence continues at coordinate 2,847 of NW_024749528.1, read as the reverse complement.
GGGGGGATTTATGCTCGACCAGGACTTTTGTTATACTCTCGATCAAGTGACTTTGTTATACTCAATCAGGGACTTGTTTTTCTATCAGGGCTTGTTACATTTTCATTCAGGGTCTTTGTTATATTTCCGACCAGGGACTTTTGTTTTACCTGACTAGGGACTTGTTATACTCTCGACCAGGGGACTTTGTTTTACTCGATGAGGAGACTTTATTATACTCGACCAACGGATTTTTTTATGCTCGACCAGGAGCCTTTTTGTTATATTCGATAAGGGGACTTTGTTATACTCGATCAAGGGACTTTGTTATACTCGATCAAGAGACTTTGTTATACTCGACCAGGGGACTTTGTTTCTGTTGACATGGGGACTTTGTTATACTCGACCAGGAGACTTTGTTATGCTCGACCAGGGGCCTTTGTTATGCTCGATCCGGGCTTTGTTATACTCTATTAGGGGACTTTGTTATACTCGATCACGGGACTTTGTTATACTCGATGAGGGGACTTTGATTTACTTGACCAGGGGAATTTGTTATACTCGACCAGGGGACTTTGTTTTTCTCGATCAAGGGACTGTGTTATACTCGACCAGGGGACTGTGTTTTGCTCGACCAGGGGCCTTTGTTATGCTCGATCCGGTTCTTTGTTATACTCGATCAGGGGACTTTGTTATACTCGATCAGGGGATTTTGATGTACTCGTTCAGTGTCTTTGTTATACTCGATCAGGGGCCTTTGTTATACTCGATCAAGGGACTTTTGTATACTCGATCAGGTGACTTTGTTATACTTTTTCAGAGGACTTTGTTATACTCAATCAGGGGACTTTGTTTTACTCGAGCAAGGGGCTTGGTTATATTCGATCAGGGGACTTTGTTATACTCGACCAGGGGACTTTGTTTTACTCGATCAGGGGACTTTGTTATAATCGACCAGGGGACTTTGTTATGCTCGACCAGGGGCCTTTGTTTTACACGATCCGGGGCTTTGTTATACTCGATCAGGGGACTTTGTTATACTCGATCAGGGGACTTTGTTATAATCGTTCAGGGGACTTTGTTATACTCGAAGAGAGGCCTTTGTTATACTCGATCAGGGGACTTCGGTATACTCAATCAGGTGACTTTGTTATACTCGTTCAGAGGACTTTGTTATACTCGATCAGGGGGCTTTGTTATACTCGATCAGAGGCCTTTGTCATACTCGATGAGGGGGCTTTGTTATACTCGATCAGTGGCCTTTGTTATGCTCGACGAGGGGACTTTGTTATACTCGATCAGAGGACTTTGTTATACTCAATCAGGGGACTTTGTTGTATTCGACCAGGGGACTTTGTTATACTCGGTCAGGTGCCTTTGTTATACTCGATCGGGGGCCTTTCTTATACTCATTTAGGGGACTTTGTTATACTCGATGAGGGGCCATTTTGATACTCAAGCAGGGGCTTTTGTTATAATCGATCAGGGGACTTTGGTATACTCGATCAGGTGACTTTGTTATATTCGTTCATGGGACTTTGTTATACTCGATCAGGGGTCGTTGTTATACTCAAAGAGGGGCCTTTGTAATACTCGATGAGGGTTTTTTTTTATACTCGATCAGGGGACTTTGTTTTACTCGCCCAGGGGACTTTGTTATACTCGACCAGGCGGCTTTGTTATACTCGATCAGGGGCTTTTCTTATGCTCGATCAGGGGACTTTGTTATACTCGAGCAGGGGACTTTGTTATACTCGATCAGGTGACTTTGTTATACTCGGTCAGGGGACCTTGGTATACATGATCAGGGGAGTTTGTTATACTCGATCAGGGTACTTTGCTATACTCGATTAGGGGCCTTTGATATACTCGATTTGGGGACTTTGTTATACTCGATCAAGGAACTTTGTGATACTCGATGAGGAGACTTTGTTATACTCGACAAGGGCGCTTTGATAACTCGATCAGGGAACTTTTTATATTTGATCATGGGTCTTTGTTATACTCGATCATTGGGGCTTTGTTATACTCGATTAGGGGCCTTTGTTATACTCGATCAGGGGACTTTGTTATATCGATCAGGGGACTTTGTTATACTCGACCAGGAGACTTTGTTATACTCGACAAGGGGCCTTATGCTCGATCAGGGGACTTTGTTATACTCGACCAGGGGAATTTGCTATGCTCGACCAGGGGCCTTTGTTATGCTCGATCCGGGGCTTTGTTATACTCGATCAGCGGACTTTATTATACTCGGCCAGGGGACTTTGTTTTACTCGATCAGGGGACTTTGTTATACTCGACCAGGTGACTTTGTTATACTCGACCCGGGTGCCTTTGTTATGCTCGATCAGTTGACTTTGTTATACTCGATCAGGGGACTTTGTTATACTCGATCAGGGGCTTTTCTTATGCTCGATCAGGGGACTTTGTTATACTCGAGCAGGGGACTTTGTTATACTCGATCAGGTGACTTTGTTATACTCGGTCAGGGGACTTTGATATACATGATCAGGGGAGTTTGTTATACTCGATCAGGGTACTTTGCTATACTCGATCAGGGGCCTTTGATATACTCGATTTGGGGACTTTGTTATACTCGATCAAGGAACTTTGTTATACTCGATGAGGAGACTTTGTAAAACTCGACAAGGGGGCTTTGATAACTCGATCAGGGGACTTTTTATATTTGATGAGGGGTCTTTGTTATACTCGATCATTGGAGCTTTGTTATACTCGATCAGGGGCCTTTGTTATACTCGATCAGGGGACGTTGTTATATCGATCAGGGGACTTTGTTATACTCGACCAGGAGACTTTGTTATACTAGACAAGGGGCCTTATGCTCGATCAGGGGACTTTGTTATA
>NW_024749527.1:0-12285 GCF_018991925.1 Homarus americanus | reverse complement strand
GTAGTCTATATATAACACCAATGACTACGGATTCACTGCCCTCACCAATCTCTACCCAAATACTTTTATTGTCGCTATTTGTTTTAATGTTTGATTTATTGCAGCCTTTTAATGACACCCTGATATACACTGCTACACCGCCACCTCTCCTTCCTACTCTGTCAAATTTAAATAGGTTATATCCTAGAATATGAAATTCTGCTAAAAAATGCTTGCTGTTTGAATTTATCCATGTTTCCGTTATTGCAATTATATCTATGTTCTCTTTACTAACAATGGCCCTGAGCTGGTCCATTTTGTTACAGAGGCTTCTACTATTAGTATAATAAACACTCAATATATTTCTTCCGTTTCTATCTGTTTTACATTTATTACTTTGATGTTTGTTATTATGACTAACTATATTTTCAGCATTATCTACTTCTGTTTCACTACTTCCCAGGACCTGCTTGTTTTTTGACTCCCATTTTCCCCGACCCCTCTCTAATGGCGAAACCCCCCCTTCGGAGTGACAATTTCACGCTCCAGGGATGCAGACAACGTCTTTACCCCCTCACGAGACAAGTGTACTCCGTCGCGACAGTACAGGTAGTCGTTGCCATAAAATCGTTGCCCGTCATCAATGAATGCCCAACCATTGTTTGCACAATATTTTTCCAGTCGGCAATTAATAGCAATTGCCCTGGACAGCCATTCACGACCAACCCCTCTTCTAGGCAAGACACCACATACTATCGGGATCCCTCCCCTATCTCTAATCTTTCCCAGCGCCTCCCTGTACCTCTTGAAAAGTTCCTCACTCCTAACCTTACCTATGTCGTTTCCTCCCACACTAAGACACACTACTGGATTGGTACCCTCCCCTGACAAAACTCTGTCTAACCTCTCGGCTACATGCCCTATCCCAGCCCCAGGAAAACATACCCTAGTCCTACGTTTCCTATCTCTCTCACAAAAAGCCCGATCCATAAACCTCACCTGGCTGAAGATTGTGAAGTGAGATGCAGTGAAGATTGTGAAGCGAGATGTAGTGAAGATTGTGAAATAAGATTATAAAGTAAACTGTAGTAATTGAGGTTAAACGAACGCTGGTTATTCTGTAGTGTATCCGTGTCTTGTTAACGTGGAACCAACATGGCGGTGGTTCTCAATATAGATACGTTATTTTGCCGGGAATTTCTGTCAAAACAAAATATGAATCAACCATATTTAGCCTAAATTAACTTAACGGCTTTATTATATATTCTAAGTTTTTTAAGTTGGATAGATCAGATCAGGTTAGGTTAAGTCAGGTTGGGTTAGGTTAGGTTAGTTTTGTTAATTTTGCCACTTAGAGGCTAGTTTATTGTGCCCCCCATACTCATCCTGTCAGCTGTAGCACAGAGAGATCACAAAGTGGTGTTAGATGAGGTAGGTGGTTAAGTTAAGTTTCAATAGGTTAGGTTAGATTATGTCAGGTTGGGTTAAGTTAGGTTAGGTAGGTAATAAGTAGATAGGTTATGTTAGGTAGGTGGGAAAGTTAGGTTTGATTAGGTTAGCTTATGTCAGACGGGGAGGTTAGGTTAGATTATGTCAGGTTAGGTTAGATTATGTCAGGTTAGGCCAGATTACGTCAGGTTAGGTTAGATTATGTCAGGTTAGGTTAGATTATGTCAGGTTAGCTAGATTATGCTTGAAGCAGTTGGTCAAGCCAGGTTAGGGTTAGATTATGCCGTAAGAAATGTATTACGTCAGGTTAGGTTAGATTATGTCAGGTTAGGTCAGATTACGTCAGGTTAGGTTAGATTATGTCAGGTTAGGTTAGATTATGTCAGGTTAGGTTAGATTATGTCAGGTTAGGTTAGATTATGTCAGGTTAGGTCAGATTACGTCAGGTTAGGTTAGATTATGTCAGGTTAGGTAAGTAGGTAGAGGTGGGTAAAAAAGGTTAGGTTAGGTCGGCAGGTTTTAGTGTAGGAGCTTAAGTAATCCCGTGAAAATTTCATGTTAATTTTTGACACCATACATTATAATAATCCTTATAAACTATGTTAAGGAACTGTGGTGTCATTTTTTCTGAACGGCTTATTATAAGTTTTATGCCTTTAAAGAAGTTTTATTAAAGAGCGGCATAATGAACCACAGATGTATTACCATTAAGTCCTAATTAACTTAAAACATGACTAATAACCTATGAACATGTAGTATTATATGATTACAATTTAACATAATATATCATGAATGCTGTTATAATATCATAAGTGTGTTACAAACATGGCTGCTCATATATGCCATCCTGTCTCTGGCAAAGAAGAGATTGCAGTAAGTAAATTTATTTGCTAAAGACAAATACTGGAAATTAAACATATACATATTACCATTATCTGAAAAGCTTAGAACCACCGTTTTATATTTATTAAAAGTTTGTAGTGTTATACATCATGTGTAAACAAGTCACAAGTTATTATTTACGACATTGCTTCAGTCCTCGTCATCAGAGTCTTCTGTGTACAACAGATTCCTTCACCTTGTTTAGGCATTTCTCATCATCTGCTTGACAGTTACACATCTCGGTGCATGTCATGCTATTCTTTCTCATTCTTTCTGTATGAACATGACAATGATCCACATTTCCTGACGCCACATCCACATTTAACAAGTTCTGTGATTGCTTCTGGAGCTGGTGGTTGGTCTGATATTACTAGTATGAAACAGTCATTGTCAATCTTCCAGCCTTGCTCTAATTGTGAAAGCATTTCACTGTCTGCATCACAAGACCACAGAAGAGCTTGATACCTTCCTCTCAATATATGATACTTTAGAGTTGCTGCAGTCGCTGGTAGTTCTCCAGCTTCTGCCTGCGTTTTCTTGAAGAGATGCCATCTAAGTTATGACAGTTTAGTGAAAGTCATTCGTGGACAGTAGAGCTTAAACACAAATTCCTTTAGACCAATAAACATGTCTGCTGGAGGGCATTTGGTCTACTCAGCATCTTGAATGCATCTAGGACTTTTGTGTTAGATTTCATCAAAGTGCTCCAACATGCTTTCTTTCCTTTGCCAACAAATTTTCCAATGCAGTCAGATCCTGTGAAGGCATGGAAACCTGTAAGGCTCTCTGCCCAATGTGTCGCCGCTCACCAGTTCCTGTTTTCATACTTGTATTTTCTCCAAGTTGAGGCTGCTTTAATATGCCAAACACATCAGTGTCTGGTGACTTGATATGTACAGTGCTGCCCTTCTGTGATGCATATACTGTATGTCCTGCTTAAGTCTTCTATAACTTGTAGATAGCAGTTTCTGATGGTTGGAAGTCTTATTTGCCAAGCCCACGAGGGATTAACCTTGATTATTCTTTTTCCCAGATGCCTCAATGACTAACAACACGCTTTATAAACTTTTCAGCACTTTTAATCAACTTCATATATAGATTATTTGGCATTTTCATACCCCAGCCAAGTTTAAAAGAGCATCATTTTCCTGGGATTACAGTCACCAATAACATTGTGTAGCTTCTGTACATCAGCATATTGACGGCTGACAATAGCTGTAGAGAGCTCATGGTGTTCTGTTCTTTTGTAATCTGTATGAGTTTGATATTTTATGTAATGAACTTAATTTGAAAACCCAAATGGTAGTATATGATCTTTTATCACCTTAGACACTCTGTGCGTCATGCCTCTCAAGTGATTTTTTCCTCTCTTACTTCTCTGGACAAATACGACCTTTATCCCATCAGAAAAAAATATCACCATTTATTTTCTTAATCTACAGGTGCCAAGGTTTAAAATGACGGATGGTGTTAAAAATTAACCTGAAATTTTTATGTGACCACATATTGTCTTGTTGGGTTTCTGAGAGAACTTCACGGCTAAATAGCGCTTCTGTATTGATAGCCGGTACATGTCGTAATATCCACCGCCATAGTTAAATCTTTTATGTCCGCTTATTTCGGTCCTAATTTAAGTATCAAGAGTGCTTACTTAAAGCATTCCAAGGCATCTTTTTTTTCCTCAATTTAAGTATCTAAGATGTTTTTTTTTTTCATTTTAAGAAAACTAACCATATTTTTTGTTTTCTATTATAAAATGTGATTGATATATAAATAGGAAGTAATATCAGCTGGAGGTCAAACGGTTGATGTGGTAAGTATATTTGACTCACTGTTCCCACTTAACCAATTGCTTCTTCTGGTTTATACCGAAGAAATAAACCGTCAATCTAACCATCCCATTCAAATGTGTGTCTTAGGCGACATAGGGAGAAGCGAAAGTGTCACCTGATACCAAGAATGACTTTGTGTGGTGAAGTTGGGGGGTATAGGGTTGGGTTGGGTTAGATAAGGATTACGATGTAGGGGTATATTCTGTCGTATTTTATAGGTATCTTTGCGTCTTTTCTTTTATTCCTTCTTTATCATGAGTATCTGTGCCTATTAATACACCACCTCGCAGGATAGTGGAAGAGGAATGGATAGTAACGAGATAATATTCTTCTTACATATACCTTAGCTTGATTACAGGTAACACCAGGTAGAAGTTACGTGACTCTTAAGAGTTTTCCTCGACTTGGCTGATTCAACTGTAAGACTTGCTGTATTTATCCTTATTGAAATCCTCCACCTGTAAGACCCTCCACTTGTAAGACTCTCCACCTGTAAGACCCTCCACTTGTAAGACTCTCCACTTGTAAAACCCTTTATGGATTTGAAATACCTTCTCGTCTTGACTCCACTAGTACTGTACACACCCTCTCTAGCCTTAGTTTACAGTAATGTTGAAGTATATAATGAAGACTCACAGCTCATGGGTTAGAAAAACAAAAGATGCTTATTTTATTTATTTATTTATTTATTTATTTATAGCTTATTTTAGAATCCCCGAAAGTTAGAACAAAATGGCTGACGGGACTCACAAGCGGGCGATGTTTACAGTATGGACCAAGAATAAAAAATAAATGAAAAATAAAATAAATAAATCGTAAATTGGTGCATTGTTTCTCCAGGGGTAATTATAGAAGTACAAATGTTCTCCAGCAGTGGGTAACGATCATAGCCACGTATAGAGCTTCTAACGCAGGTAGATTGATATAGATGCATTACCTGGAGTTAGTGGGTTACAGGGGCCTCCTACACGATAATATTAAAGGTGTTTTTTCCTTCTGTTTGTGGCACTTGAGGTGTTTAGGTTAGGTTTAATTAAAATGGTTTAGTTATAATAGTTATATTACGATAAGTTAAGTTGAATTTAGAACTTTTGATTTGCATATATCGTGTTTTAGAAGGATTTGTTAGCTAATAAGTTTAATTTGGATAAGTTTAGTTTAATTTAGATCATTTGATTTTACAAGGTCGTATTATAATGACTGGGAACCATATAGAAAACTGTTAGAGAAGTAAATATTTCTGCGGCAGTGAATGAGTAAGTCAATAAGTGGTGTATAGAGCTGCTGACGCAACTTAAACGGTATATACTGTACATTATATGTTATCAGAGCTTTCCTGTTGTACGTAACCGCCTCCGTCAAAGTGTCTTACTGGCTCATGTGAAGATTAGCCTCTAGTTTATTTAACCTCAAGATTAACTACACTGGCACTGCCTGACCTGACCTGACCTGACCTACCCTACCCTACCCTACCTACCCTACCCTACCCTACCCTAACCTAACCTAACCTAACTTAACTTCCCAAGTAGCGTTAGGTTAATCATTAGTTGAAATAAGCTGGGAGGGTTAATCTTCAGGTAATCTATCTTAATTAACAATTTTGGTCAGGTGAGGCCTTCCTTACCTTACTTGAGAGCAGGAGGAGGAGGACTTGCTAACGTCTACAGATCATCGTCAACCAAGGCAGATATTGAATACCTTTTGTTTACCTTCGTGGCTTAAGAACACATCTTAACACCATAAGACTATTCGCCTCAATACAATAATACAGTAATTGAGGTGTATTGTGGTAAACATCCTTAAGAGCAGCTCTGTGTGTTCTTACGACCTCAAAGTAACACAAAAGGTAGCCAATATCTACCCTTGATCAGTCACTTTATGTAGATGTCAATTGTGTCATTTTTCTAGACTTAGTGCCCCCTGGAGGAGAAAGTAAATACAATGTTGATATATTTTGGTCACAACACACACTAGTAGATTATTTTTCCTTTTTAACTAAATAATTAACACTATGAAGCTAACTAATTATATAACTCAAAGATGGTAACCAATATGGCGTCGATATTGTTCACATACTCTATGATAAATAGATGTATTGTCTGTTTAATTTTAGGGAAGAATTTAATTTATAAACTTTTGAGAATCTGGATACAGGAGTTTTGTCTTTGTGTGTGTGTGTGTGGTGATGATGACGCATACTTTCCTCTGCAGTGAAAAAAATATCTTGACATTGCAAAGTTTAACTGTAAGCCGAAGGAACGTTTGTAATGTGACTTGTTATGTGAAATTGTAACTTGAAATTCTTTGTGAAAAAATATTTCCCTATAAAGTTTGGCAATAAATGAAGTATTACATCAAGGTGTAACTTGTAGTTCCTTGTGGAGTAATTACCTATGTGGACGATACAGCTACTCCAGGGTGTAAGACCTAGAGTAGAAAGTCTTTAGACCTTACCTGAGGTTGAAAGACTCTTATAGTGGAACGTCTTAGGTATTGAAACTTTAATTACAGTAAATAAAATATAATCTACCTAAACATTCCTTCACCTGGCGACAACTAATGATACAGGTGGTGTAATAGCTCTTTAAAATTCCTCCGTTTGATATAATAATGACCACACATGAACTTATAATGTGCAATATCTTGATAACACATTAGCTGCAACATTACACATAGTCCAGTGTATGTGTAGTGAGGGACATCTACCTAAATGAGTTACAGAATGTGGAGTTGAGGCAAAAAAAAGTTGGGACATGTTTGAGATCATCAGTTGAGCCAAACGTTTATACTCAATATTGTTTTAATGGTATTTTAGAGCGACCGAAAAATGTAAACAAAATGGCCGGCTAGGTGACACATACCTTACAAGAAATAAACATGAGAACGAACACACACACACACACACAAACACACACACACACACACACACACACACACACACACACACCAGTTTTACCCACATTATCACCAGACTATCGGCATACCTGGTCGGTGGACACCTGCCTCCTCCTCCTCCTCCTCACCTTGCTAATATGCTAATATGCTAATATGCTCTGGTATGTTCCAGTCTATTTAAGATATGCTCCCATCTATCTTAAAGAGCTTATGCTAGGTTGGTCTGATATGCTCCTCAAAGACTATGCTGATATACTCTTGTCATCTAATATGCCATTATGTTCATATCACTCTAAAGGATATACTAATATGTTCTGATATGTTGGTATGGTTCTGTCTCTCAGAGGGTGTGCTGATGTACTATAAGAGCATATGGGGTATGCTGATATACTTGGTTATGTAGCTAGGCTCATATCTCTCTTACAGGGTATGCTAATATACCCTGATATGCTTGCATCTATCTCTGAGCGTATACTGGTTGACTGTAATGACATAAGAGATATGCTGGTATGCTTCTAAGGGAATATGTTAACATACTCTAATAATAATTTGAAATGAGGTTAGCTATACCTTAGATTCAGGGGATATACTGATATGATATGAATTAACCTAGAAGTATACTGATATGTTCTCAAGGCATTCAGGGGATCTGTTAGTATGCTTCGACATACTTTCGGAACAAGGTAAACTGGACCTTCAGAAGATAGGGTGATATGCTGACATATTCTGATGGATCTAAGAGAGAGTGGAAGACTATGAGAGCTAGTTAATATACTCAGGTATGTTGATATCCCTTCATGGCACTTGGGATATATGGTAATATACTCCGATGTGTCTCTTTGGATATACTGATATGCCACTAATGGGTCCCCAGAAAGCAGGAGACAAGTTGATCTGCTTCGAGGACACTAATCTGTATAATGATTTTTTCCCTGACTGTTAAGAAGTATACTGGTATATTTCAAATGTTGCTTAGTATTATAGTATACTTTGGGCTGTTCTGAACATATTTCACAGCTGATTTTCAGAAATATATGCTGCTGTCACTGGCTTGTTTATTCCGGAGACATTGATTATACTTTGAGTATGTTGATATGCTTTGTTACCAGTCAAGGAATATGCTGATATGTTCTGACACTTCTCAGTGATTACCCTGATATACTTAGATACCTGACAGTATTTATTGGAGTATAGTGTCCTATACTCTGATGTCATTCTAGTGATATGCTGATGAGCTGACATACCGCTTTATGTAACTGTGATATATTGAATCATATACATCCATTCCTCACGCTTAATATATATGATATTCTAAACAATGCTGATATTATTTATGTTATACCCTGATTATATACTAACATACTACAGTGTCATTTATAGTGTATGATATTAAACATTCGGGGGTATACTTTGAGGTTATTTAGAGAATATGATGGCAAACGGTGATATACTCTGATGCCATATTTGGTATACACAGATATATTGATATAATTTATATAATATACCGATAGATATAACTAAATATCTGTGAAGTAAATTCTGTACTTTTTGATATACCATTCAGGGTGAAGGTATGCTAATATACCACGATAGCACCCGTCTCTCAGCGCTAATATACCCTGATGGCACACTTAACATCCTGGCGCCGGTCGTGGGGTATACTGATATGCTAAAGTCTTCTTCATCTTCTAATATCTCGACTTCAGCTTCGTAAACTGTGATTACTTAAACGTATTTAACGCTCGTTTACGTAACTTTTTTGTAGAATAAATGAATGTATATCCGGGGTTCTTCTGTTTCTTTGTCCATCTGATGTTTGCGTCCATGTTGAGGAGAACCACTTAGCAGGGCTCGCATTTTCCCATAATGTGTTACCTCAAGTTCCATAATTTGCACTTAGTGAAGCCACGATATCCCGCGTTATGTTGCCCGTCTTACTTCCTTCTGGGTTATGTGTCTTAAGTTGGTGAAAAAATTAAATTAAGGCTGAATTATTGTTAAATGTTAAGGTATTATAGTACTTGTCTGTCGTGTTGTTAATATAACATAGTTTCACCAGCAGTATGTACTCAAGAGCTTATTAACATCGTTGACGAGTCAGAGCCGCAACACTGAACCAATCTATATGAACATTAACACAAAAAATAAATTGTTACATTACATCGACTATCAAGACATAACTTACAATACAAATTAATAAATAATTGTACCAGGCAGATAAAAATATTAGTTACAAAAAATTATGAAAATAGTCTTAATGTTCACGCCAGAACTTACCCCATAACAAAAGCCATACAACATTTTCCCAGTTAAGACTTCGTTAAATACAATCTCAAACTCCTTCTCAGAAACTGTGTGTTGGTGGTGTGCCACGTGTGGTGTGTGTGTGTGTGTGTGTGACAGCACCTTTGATTTATACAAATATTCACCCAAATGAATAACACCAAGTAATTCACCATGTTATTCACGACTCTTAGATCACTTGGCTTGCGTCTCTCAAAAGGTCGAGCCAGGGTCAGCTGATTCAGTAAACACCGCTCACATTAATAGGGACCTGCCACACTTTGCCATAAACAGATAAATTGTACCGGGAATTTTCCCCCCACACACTCATCATTGTCACTTTATGTAACTTGCTGACAAAACCCATGACCCTTCAGGCCTTTTACGCCCTTAATGCATGAGTCATAAAGGCAAGCATGAACTCCGCATGCTTCCCAGTTGGGCACTGTAAACGCTTCTGCGCTTCACCTTGCACAGGATGTAAGGGGGTGCCCAATAAACTAGCCCCCTCGTGGGCAATCTGTAATCACTACCACTGTCTCGCGGCCCAGAGTAGTAGTTGGACATATCACTAGACAGGGAAATTCACACTTAACACAAGTGTTATCTCAAGGTCATATTCACAACACTTCCCTGGACAGAATTCATAATTTATTTTCTCATATTACATCTGTGTGTATACCTGCTACTAGATAAACAGAAAATGCCAAGAAGTGTTTACATCAAGCGCTGCCACTTAAGAGTTCCAAGAACTAAATTAAAACAATTAGTGTGTGTGTGTGCATGGTGTGAGTGTGCATGGTGTGTGTGTGTGTGAGTGTGCATGGTGTGTGTGTGTGCATTGTGTGTGTGTGTGTGTGTGTATATGGTGTGTGTTTGTTTGTTTGTATGGTGTGTGCATGGTGTGTGTGTGTGTGTGTGTGTATGTGTGTATGGTGTGTGTATGTGTATGGTGTGTGTATGTATGGTGTGTGTGTGTGTGTGTGTGTGTGTATGTGTGTGTATGGTTTGTGCATGTACGGTGTGTGTATGGGTGTGTGTGATTGTGCATGGTGAGTGTGTGACTGTGTATGGGGTGAGTGTGTGTGTGTGTGTGTGTTTCCATTGCCATGAGGATATCATACAATTCTTAAAGCACTGGTCACATGGGCGCATTTTTTTTAGCAATTTCTTGCCGGAAAGTTATTTCGAGCAATTTTCGAGAAATTCGAGCAAGTTTTTGAAGCATTTTTATTGACAATCGTGATAGTCAATTTCTTGACTATTTCGAGCAAGATTATCGGTTCAAAACCCGGTTAATACCATATTTAATGACACGAAGCTTATTTATCGAGTATTTACCTTGGCTATATATAACATAGATCAATAACATTATGTATAAAATGCACAAACAGTTTTTTACGACACACTGAGTTTATTATTTGGGTGGTGTTTTGGCGTGTTTGTTTACAAAACACAAGCCCATACAGCCGGTCATTCTCCACACACTAACAACCCTCCCTACTGTAACTACGATAGTTGAACCAGTCTATATTAAACACTCGTTCCTCCTCCTCGCCAGCCACTTACGAGTCCCCAATAGTTTTTCTTCGCTTTCTCTCATTTCTTTTTAATAATAACAATAATACCAAGGATAGCTGCTGCGTCGTCTGCATTGTTGTTGTGATGTTCCGTCTCCCTTCTACTCGCACAGCGGCGTTAACTTTTTTTTCTTGCTGTAGTAACTGAACCAAGAGCCACTCGTGTGACCACATTTGGAAGAAATTACTCGTAATTTCTTGCTCCAAATTAATTGCTCATCAAAGGGATCGTGTGACCGTAACTTAAGTCATCCTTTAAGAAAAACTGTAAATACTGATTCACAAAACTTAAGGATAATTTCTGACTTGGAACCATCGGTGTAATGCAGAAAACAGTTATTGTATTCTAAAACCTACCCAAGAAATCTTTTACCCACTTACGATATAATTCTTTTCTATTCCATCAATAGATGTTATTTTACTTTTTTATACGTATTTTTATTTTAGTAATTTATAAACTATTTTCTTTATATACTTCATTACCTTTTAGTGTAATGAAGAGAATGAATTACAGAAGGTTTTTATAATTATATTGCGAACAATATTTTTCCTCGCAATAAATAAACAATGACGATGATCTTGTTTACAATATGGAGCTTGATGTCTTACTCCATGTTCGTTTATTACATTTTCTGCCATACCCGACTGTTCTTTTCTTTCTTGTGGTGAAGGTTTTTGACAATTGATATATATATAAAGTTGAGTTAAGAATAATGACTCTGATATTATAGCCATTAGGTCCTGAATAATAAGTGGTGTCTAAGTGAACAAATGTATGATGTCTTCAATTACCAGCGTAGTGTGGGGGTAACAGTGGGGGTAGAAGCGAAGGGTAGGAGTGAAGGGTGGGAGTAAGGCGTGGGAGTAAGGGGTGGGAGTAAGGGGTGGGAGTAAGGGGTGGGAGTAAGGCGTGGGAGTAAGGGTGGGAGTAAGGGGTGGGAGTAAGGGGTAGGAGTAAGGGGTGGGAGTAAGGGGTGGGAGTAAGGGATGGGAGTAATGGGTGGGAGTAAGGGGTGGGAGTGAGGGTGGGAGGAGTGGGGGTGGGAGTAAGGCGAGAGTGGGAGTAAGGCGTGGGAGTAGAGGCGTGGGAGTAAGAGTTGGGGTGGGGAGTTGGGATGGAGTTGGAGTGAGGAGTTGGGAGTAAGGGGTGGGAGTAAGGCGTGGGAGTAAGGCGTGGGAGTAGGGCGTGGGAGTAAGGGGTGGGAGTAAGGGGTGGGAGTAAGGGGTGGGAGTAAGGGGTGGGAGTAAGGCGTGGGAGTAAGGCGTGGGAGTAAGGGGTGGGAGTAAGGGTGGGAGTAAGGGGTGGGAGTAAGGGGTGGGAGTAAGGGTGGGAGTAAGGGGTGGGAGTAAGGGGTAGGAGTAAGGGGTAGGGCAAGAATTGGGAG
>NW_024749526.1:0-15163 GCF_018991925.1 Homarus americanus | reverse complement strand
TATAACAAAGTCTCCTGATCAAGTATAACAAAGACCCCTGATCGAGTATAACAAAGTACCCTGATCGAGTATAACAAAGTGCCCTAATCAAGAATAACAAAGTCTCCTGATCGAGTTTAACAAAGTCCCCTTATCGAGTACAATAAAGCCCATGATCGAGTATAACAAGTCCCCTAATCGAGTATAACAACCTACCTGGTCGAGTATATACCAAAGTCGCTCTGACTGAGTATATAAACAAAGTCTTACCCAGTATAACTATGGCCCCTGATCGAGTTTAACAAAGGCCCCTGATCGAGTGTAAGAAAGTCCCCTGGTCGAGTATAACAAAGGTCCCTCATCGAGTTTATCAAAGACTCCTCATCGAGTATAACAAAGTCACATGGTCGAGTATAACAAACTCCCCTGGTCAAGTATAACAAAGAACCCTGGTTGAGTATAACAAAATCCCCTGATCGAGTATAACAAAGGTCCCTGATCGAGTATAACAAAGGCCCCTCATCAAGTATAACAAAGTCTCCTGATCGAGTATAACAAAATCCGCTGATCGAGTATAACAAAGTCCCCTGATCGAGTATAACTATGGCCCCTGATCGAGTTTAACAAAGGCCCTGATCGAGTGTAACAAAGTCCCCTGGTCGAGTATTACAAAGGTTCCTCATCGAGTTTAACAAAGGCCCCTCATTGAGTAAAACAAAGTCCCGTGGTCGAGTATAACAACCTCCCCTGGTCAAGTATAACAAAGAACCCTGGTTGAGTATAACAAAGTCCCCTGATCGAGTATAACAAAGGCCCCTGATCGAGTATAACAAAGGCCCCTCATCGAGTATAACAAAGTCTCCTGATCGAGTATAACAAAGTCCGCTGATCGAGTATAAACAAAGTCCCCTGATCGAGTATAACAAAGTCCCCTAATCGAGTATAAGAAAGGCCCCTGATCAAGTTTAACATAGGCCCCTGATCGAGCATAGCAAAGTCCCCTGGTCGAGTATAACAAACTCCACTGGTCGATTATAACAAAGTCCCCTTATCGAGTATAACAAAGTCCCCTGATCGAGTATAACAAAGTCCCCTGAACGATTATAACAAAGGCCCCTGATCGAGTATATCAAAGTTCCCTGATCAAGTATAACAAAGCCCTTTGATCGAGTATAACAAAGTCTCCTGATAGAGTATAACAAAGTCCCCTGATCGAGTATAACAAAGGCTCCTGATCGAGTTTAACAAAGGCCCCTGATCGAGTATAACAAAGTCCCCTGGTCGAGTATAACAAAGGCCCCTCATCGAGTTTAACAAACGCCCCTCATCGAGTATAACAAAGTCCCCTGGTCGAGTATATCAAACTCCCCTGGTCGCGTATAACAAAGTCCCCTGATCGAGTATAACAAAGTCCCCTGATCGAGTATAACAAAGACCCTTGAACGATTATAACAAAGGCCACTGATCAAGTATAACAAAGCCCCTGATCGTGTATAACAAAGCCCCCTCATCGAGTATAACAAAGTCCCCTGATTAAGTATAACAAAGTCCCCTGAACGAGTATAACAAAGTCCCCTGAACGAGTATAACAAAGTCCCCTAATCGAGTGTAACAAAGTCCCCTCACCGAGTATAACAAAGTTCCCTGATCGAGTATAACAAAGCCCCCCTCATAGTGTATAACAATGTCCCCTGATCGAGTATAGCATATTCCCCTGATCGGGTATAACAAAGAACCCTGGTCGAGTATAACAAAGTCCCCTGATGGAGTATAACAAAGGCCCCTGATCGAATACAACAAAGGCCCCTCATCGAGTATAACAAAGTCCGCTGATCGAGTATAACAAAGTCCCCTGATCGAGTATAACAAAGTCTCCTGATCGAGTATAACAAAGGCCCCAAATCGAGTTTAACAAAGGCCCCTGATCGAGTATAACAAAGTCCTCTGGTTGAGTATAATAAAGGCCCCTCATCGAGTTTAACAAAGGCCCCTCATTGAGTATAACAAAGTCCTTTGGTCGAGTATAACAAACTCACCTGGTCGAGTATAACAAAGTCCCCTGATCGAGTATAACAAAGTTCCCTGATCGAGTATAACAAAGGCCCCTTTTCGAGTTTAACAAAGGCCCCTGATCGAGTATATCAAAGTCCCCTGGTCGAGTATAACAAACTCCCCTGATCGAGTATAACAAAGTCCCATGATAGAGTATAACAAAGTCCCCTGATCGAGTATAACTATGGCCCCTGATCGAGTTTAACAAAGGTCCCTGATCGAGTGTAACAAAGTCCCCTGGTCGAGTATAACAAAGGTCCCTCATAGAGTTTAACAAAGGCCCGTCATCGAGTATAACAAAGTCCCCTGGTCGAGTATAACAAACTCCCCTGGTCAAGTATAACAAAGAACCCTGGTTGAGTATAACAAAGTCCCCTGATCGAGTATAACAAAGGCCCCTGATCGAGTATAACAAAGGCCCCTCATCGAGTATAACAAAGTCTCCTGATCGAGTATAACAAAGTCCGCTGATCAAGTATAACAAAGAACCCTGGTTGAGTATAACAAAGTCCCCTGATCGAGTAAAACAAAGGCCCCTGATCGAGTATAACAAAGGCCCCTCATCGAGTATAACAAAGTCTCCTGATCGAGTATAACAAAGTCCGCTGATCGAGTATAACAACGTCCCCTGATCGAGTATAACAAACTCCCCTGGTCGATTATAACAAAGTCCCCTGATCGGGTATAACAAAGTCCCCTGATCGAGTATAACAAAGTCCCCTGAACAATTATAACAAAGTCCCTGGTCGAGTATAACAAAGGTCCCTCATAGAGTTTAACAATGGCCCGTCATCGAGTATAACAAAGTCTCCTGATCGAGTATAACAAAGTCCGCTGATCGAGTATAACAAAGTCCCCTGATCGAGTATAACAAAGTCCCCTGATCGTGTATAACAAAGGCCCCTGATCAAGTTTAACAAAGGCCCCTCATCGAGTATAACAAAGTCTCCTGATGGAGTATAACAAAATCCGGTGATCGAGTATAACAAAGTCCCCTGATCGAGTATAACAAAGTCCCCTGATCGAGTATGACAAAGTCCCCTGATCGAGTATAACAAAGTCCCCTGAACGATTATAACAAAGTCCCCTGGTCGAGTATAAAAAAGGTCCCTCATAGAGTTTAACAAAGGCCCGTCATCGAGTATAACAAAGTCTCCTGATCGAGTATAGCAAAGTCCCTGGTCGAGTATAACAAACTCCCCTGGTCGATTATAACAAAGTCCCCTGATCGAGTATAACAAAGTTCCCTAATCGAGTATAACAAAGCTCCCTGATCGAGTAAAACAAAGTCCCCTGATAGAGTATAACAAAGTCCCCTGATCGAGTATAACAATGGCCCCTGATCGAGTTTAACAAAGGCCCCTAGTCGAGTATATCAAAGTCCCCTGGTCGAGTATAACAAAGGACCCTCATCGAGTTTAACAAAGGCCCCTCATCGAGTATAACAAAGACCCTGGTCGAGTATATCAAACTCCCCTGGTCGAGTATAACAATATCCTCTGATCGAGTATAACAATGTCCCCTGATCGAGTATGACAAAGTACCTTGAACGATTATAACAAAGGCCCCTGATCAAGTATAACAATGTCCCCTGAACGAGTATAACAAAGCCCCCCTCATAGAGTATAACAATGTCCCCTGATCGAGTATAGAAAGTCCCCTGATCGGGTATAACAAAGTCCCCTGATCGAGTATAACAAAGTCCGCTGATCGAGTATAACAAAGTCCCCTGAACGAGTATAACAAAGGCCCCTGATCGAGTATAACAAAGGCCCCTCATCGAGCATAACAAAGTCCGCTGATCGAGTATAACAAAGTCCCCTGATCGAGTATAACAAAGTCCCCTGATCGAGTATAACAAAGGCCCCTGATCGAGTTTAACAAAAGCCCCTGATCGAGTTTAACAAAAGCCCCTGATCGAGTATAACAAAGTCCCCTGGTCGAGTATAACAAAGGCTCCTCATCGAGTTTAACAAAGGCCCCTCATTGAGTATAACAAAGTCCCCTGGTTGAGAATAACAAACTCACCTGGTCGAGTATACCAAAGTCCCCTGATCGAGTATAACAAAGTCCCCTGATCGAGTATAACTATGGCCCCTGATCGAGTTTAACAAAGGCCCCAGATCTAGTGTAAGAAAGTCCCCTGGTCGAGTATAACAAAGGTCCCTCATCGAGTTTACCAAGGCCCCTCATCGAGTATAACAAAGTCACCTAGTCGAGTATAACAAACTCCCCTGGTCAAGTTTAACAAAGAACCCTGGTTGAGTATAACAAAGTCCCCTGATCGAGTATAACAAAGGCCCCTGATCGAGTATAACAAAGGCCCCTCATCAAGTATAACAAAGTCTCCTGATCGAGTATAACAAAATCCGCTGATCGAGTATAACAAAGTCCCCTGATCGAATATAACTATGGCCCCTGATCGAGTTTAACAAAGGCCCCTTATCGAGTGCAACAAAGTCCCATGGTCGAGTATAACAAAGGTCCCTCATTGAGTTTAACAAAGGCCCCTCATCGAGTTTAACAAAGGCCCCTGATCGAGTATAACAAAGTCCCCTGGACGAGTATAACAAAGGCCCCTCATCGAGTTTAACAAAGGCCCCTCATTGAGTATAACAAAGTCCCCTGGTCGAGTATAACAAACTCACCTGGTCGAGTATACCAAAGTCGCCTGATCGAGTATAACAAAGTCCCCTGATCGAGTATAACTACTTAACTGATCAGGTTTAACAAGGCCCTGATCTGGTGTAGAAAGTCTGGTCGAGTATAACCAAAAGGTCCCTCGCCGGGTTAACCACGCCTCGCCGAGGTATAACAAAGTCCCTGGTCAAAGTATAACAAACTCCCTGGTCAAGTATATTCTAAAGAACCCTGGTTGAGTATAACAAAGTCCACTGATCAGCGAGTATAACAAGGCCCCTGATCGGAGTATAACAAAGGCCCCTCATCAGGTATAACAAAGTCTCCTGATCGGGCCATAACAAAATCCGCTTTGATCGAGTATAACAAAGATCTGATCGAGTATAACATGGCCCCTGATCGAGTTTAACAAAGGCCCCTGATCGGAAGTGTAACGAGTCCTCTGGTCGAGTATTATAACAAAGGTCCTCATCGAAAGTTTAACAAAGGCCCTCATCAGGCATACCAAAAGACCCTGGTCAGGTATAACAAAGTCCCCTAATCCAAGTATAACAAAAAGAACCCTGGTTGAGTATAACAAAGTCCCCTGATCGAGTATAACAAAGGCCCCTCATCGAGTATAACAAAGTCTCCTGATCGAGTATAGCAAAGTCCGCTGATCGAGTATAACAAAGTCCCCTGATCGAGTATAACAAAGTCCCCTAATCGAGTATAAGAAAGGCCCCTGATCAAGTTTAACATAGGCCCCTGATCGAGTATAGCAAAGTCCCCTGGTCGAGTATAACAAACTCCACTGGTCGATTATAACAAAGTCCCCTTATCGAGTATAACAAAGTCCCCTGATCGAGTATAACAAAGTCCCCTGAACGATTATAACAAAGGCCCCTGATCGAGTATATCAAAGTTCCCTGATCGAGTATAACAAAGCCCTTTGATCGAGTATAACAAAGTCTCCTGATAGAGTATAACAAAGTCCCCTGATCGAGTATAACAAAGGCCCCTGATCGAGTTTAACAAAGGCCCCTGATCGAGTATAACAAAGTCCCCTGGTCGAGTATAACAAAGGCCCCTCATCGACTTTAACAAACGCCCCTCATCGAGTATAACAAAGTCCCCTGGTCGAGTATATCAAACTCCCCTGGTCGCGTATAACAAAGTCCCCTGATCGAGTATAACAAAGTCCCCTGATTGAGTATAACAAAGTCCCTTGAACGATTATAACAAAGGCCACTGATCAAGTATAACAAAGCCCCTGATCGTGTATAACAAAGCCCCCTCATCGAGTATAACAAAGTCCCCTGATCAAGTATAACAAAGTCCCCTGAACGAGTATAACAAAGTCCCCTAATCGAGTGTAACAAAGTCCCCTCACCGAGTTTAACAAAGTTCCCTGATCGAGTATAACAAAGCCCCCCTCATAGTGTATAACAATGTCCCCTGATCGAGTATAGCAAATTCCCCTGATCGGGTATAACAAAGAACCCTGGTCGAGTATAACAAAGTCCCCTGATGGAGTATAACAAAGGCCCCTGATCGAGTATAACAAAGGCCCCTCATCGAGTATAACAAAGTCCGCTGATCGAGTATAACAAAGTCCCCTGATCGAGTATAACAAAGTCTCCTGATCGAGAGTATAACAAAAGGCCCCCAAATCCGGGTTTATCAAAGGCCCCTGATCGAGAGTATAACAAAGTCTCCACAGCTGAGTATAACAAAGTCCCCAGATCGAGCATAACAAAGTCCCCTGATCGATTATAACAAAGTCCCCTGATCGAGTATAACAAAGGACTCTGGGCGAGAATAACAAAGTCCCCTGGTCAAGAATAACAAAGTCCCCTGATCTTAGTATAACAAAGCCTCCTCGACGAGTATAACAAGGTCCCCTGATCGAGTATAACAAAGTCCCCTGATCGAGTATAACAAAGTCCCCTGGTCCAGTATAACAAAGTCCCCTTATCGAGTATAACATATCCCCTGATCGAGTATAACAACGTATCCTGGCCCAGTATAACAAAGTCCCCAGATCGAGCATAGCAAAGTCCCCTGATTTATTATAACAAAGTCCCCTGGTCGAGTATAACAAAGGGCCCTGATCGAGTAAAACAAAGTCCCCTAATCCTAGTATAACAAAGCCCGCTGGACAAGTATAACAAAGTCCCCTGAACCGAGTATAACAAAGTCCCCTGATCGAGTATAACATATCATCTGATCGAGTATAACAAAGTCCTCTCATCGAGTATAACAAAGTCCCCTTCTCGAGTAAGACAAAGTCCCCTGATCGAGCATAACAAAGACCCCTGATCGATTATAACAAAGTCCCCGGACCGAGTATAACAAAGGCCTCTAGTCGAGTATAACAAAGTCCCTTGGTCGAGTATAACAAAGTCCCCTGGTCAAGTATAACAAAGTCCCCTGATCGAGTATAACATATCCCCTGCTCGAGTATAACAACGTCTCCTGGCCCAGTATAACAAAGTCCCCAGATGGAGCATAGCAAAGTCCCCTGATCGATTATAACAAAGTGCCCTGGTCGAGTATAACAAAGTCCCCTGATCGAGTATAACAAAGTCCCCTGGTCGAGCATAGCAAAGACCCCTGATCGAGTATAACAAAGCCTCCTGATCGAGTATAACAAAGTCCCCTGGTCGAGCATGACAAAGTCCCCTGGTCAATTATTACAAAGTCCCCTGATCGATTATAATAAAGTCCCCTGGTCGAGTATAACAAAGGGCCCTGATCGAGTAAGACAAAGTCCCCTAATTGAGTATAACAAAGACCCCTGATTAGGCATAACAAAGTCCCCTGATCGAGTATAACATATCCCCTGATCGAATATAGCAAAGTCCTCTGGTTGAGTATAACAAAGACCTCTGATTGAGCATAACATATCCCCTGATCGAGTAAAACAAAGTCCTCTGGTAGAGTATAAAAAAGTCCCTAGATCGAGTATAACAAAGGCCCCTGATCGAGTATAACAAAGTCCATTGGTCAAGTATAAAAAAGTCCCCTGGTCAAGTATAACAAAGTCCCCTAATCGAGTATAACAAAGTCCCCTAGTCGAGTATAGCAAAGTCCCCTGATCGAGTATAACAAAGCCTCCTGATCGAGTATAGCAAAGTCCCCTGGTCGAGTTTAACAAAGTCCCTTGGACCAGTATAACAAAGTCCCCTGATCAAGTATAACATATCTCCTGATCGAGTAAAACAACGTCTCCTGGCCCAGTATAACAAAGTCCCCAGATCGAGCATAACAAAGTCCTCTGATCGAGTATAACAAAGGGCCCTCATCGAGTAAGACAAAGTCCCCTAATCGAGTATTCAATCAGGGAACTTTGTTATACTCGATTAGGGAACTGTTATCGACCAGGGACTGTGACCGAAATCAGTGACCAGTGATCAGAAGGACTTTGCAGCAGGGCATCCTCGATCAGCTGTTATGCTCGACCAGGGACTTTGTTACTCGATCTCAGTTCAAAGTTTGGCCCTTTACAATCGATCCAGGGGACTTTGTTATACTCGTCCAGGGGGCTTTGTTATACTAGGATCAGGGGACTTTGTTATACTCGATCAGGGATCCTTGTTACGCTGCACCAGGGGACATTTTTATTCTCAATTAGGGGACTTTGTTATACTCGGTTAGGGGACTTTTGTTACACTCGATAAGGGGACTTTGTTAGACTCGAACAGGGGACTTTGTTATACTCGATCAGGGGACTTTGTCTTACTCGATCAGGGCCCTTTGCTATACTCGACCGGTGGACTTTGTTATAATCGATCAGGGGACTTTGGTATGCTCGATCTAGGGACTTTGTTATACTGGGCCAGGGGACTTTTTTATACTCGATCAGGGACTTTGTTACGCTGGACCAGGGGACATTTTTATTCTCGATTAGGAGACTTTGTTATACTCGATTAGGGGACTTTTGTTACACTAGATCAGGGCACTTTGTTATACTCGACCAGGGGCCTTTGTTATACTCGATTAGAAGACTTTGTTTTACTCGATAATGGGACTTTGATATACTCGATAAGGGGAATGTGTTATACTCGATAAGGGGACTTTGTTAGACTCGAACATGGGACTTTGTTATACTCTATTAGGCGGCTTTGTTATACTCGATCAGAAGACTTTCTTATACTCGATGAGGGGCCTTTGTTATACTCGGTCAGGGGCCTTTGTTATACTCGATCAAGGGACTTTGTTATACTCGATTAGAGGCCTTTTTTGGACTCGATTAGGGGACATTTTTATACTCGAGCAGGGGTCTTTGTTATACTCGATCAGGGGACTGTGTTATACTAGATCAGGAGGCTTTGTTAACCTCGATCAGGGGACTTTGCTATCCTCGACCAGGGGACTTTGTTATACTCGATCATTGGACTTTGTTATACTCGATTAGGGGCCTTTGTTATACTCGATGACGGGGCTTTGTTATACTCGACCAGGGGACTTTGCTATAGTCGACCAGGGGACTTTGTTATACTCGATTAGGGGACTTTGTTATACTCGACCAGGGAACTTTTTTATACTTGACCAATGGACTTTGTTATACTCGATGAGGGCTTTTGTTATACTCGATGATGGGACTTTGTTATACTCCACCAGGGGACTTTGTTATACTCGATCAGGTGACTTTGTTATACTCGTTCAGGTGACTTTGTTATACTCGATCAGAGGACTTTGTTATACTGGGCCTGGAGACTTTGTTATACTCGAGCAGGGGATTTGTTCTACTCGATTAGGGGGCTTTGTTATACTGGACCAGGGGACTTTGTTATACTCGATCAGGGGACTTTGTTATACTCGATCATGGGACTTTGTTAAACTCGTCTAGGGGGCTTTTTTATACTCGATCAGGGGACTTTGTTATAATCGATCAGGGGACTTTGTCTTACTCGATCAGGGGACTTTGTTATACTCGATCAGGGGACTTTTGTTATACTCGATCAGGGGAGTTTGTTATACTCAATCAGGGGAAATTGTTATTCTCGATTAGGGGCCTTTATTAAACTCGATGAGGGGGCTTTGTTTGACTCGACCAGAGGACTTTGCTATACTCGACCAGGGGACTTTGTTATACTCGATTAGGGGACTTTGTTATTCTCGACTAGGGGACTTTTTTATACTTGATCAGTGGACTTTGTCATACTTGAGCAGACGCCATTGTTATACTCGATCGGGAGACTTTGTTATACTCGATGTGTGAACTTTCCTATATTTAACCAATGGACTTTGCTATACTCGATGAGGGGCCTTTGTTATACTCGATCAGGGGACATTGTTATACTCGACCAGAGGCCTTTGTTATACTCGATCAGGGGACTTTGTTATGCTCGATAAGGGGACATTGTTACACTCGATTAGGGGAGTTTGTTATACTCGATAAGGGGACTTAATGTTAGACTCGAACAGGGGACTTTGTTATACTCGACAGGGGGACTTTGTTATACTCGATTAGGCGGCTTTGTTATAATCGATCAGGGGACTTTGTTATACTCGATGAGGGGCCTTTGTTTTACTCGATCAGGGGACTTTGTTATACACGACCAGGGGACTTTTTTATACTCGATCAGGGGATATGTTATACTCGATCAGGGGACTTTGCAATACTCAACCAGAGGACTTTGTTATACTCGATCAGGGGAATTTGTTATACTCAATCAGGGGACTTTGTTATACTCGATAAGGGGCCTTTGTTATACTCGACCAGGGGACTTTGTTATACTTGATCAGGGGACTCTGTTATACTTGATTAGGGGACTTTTTTATACTCGATCAAGGGACTTTGTTCTACTTGATCAGAGGACTTTGTTATACTCGACCAGGGGCCTTTGTTATACTCGATTAGAAACTTTGTTATACTCGACCAGGGGACTTTGTTATACTCGATCAGGGGACTTTTTTATACTCGACCAGAGGACTTTGTTATACTCGATCAGGGGATATGTTATACTCGATGAGGGAACTTTGTAATACTCAACCAGAGGACTTTGTTATACTCGATCAGTGGAATTTGTTATACTCAATCAGGGGACTTTTATACTCGATAAGGGGCCTTTATTTATACTCGACCAGGGGACTTTGTTTATACTTGATCAGGGGACTCTGTTGTTATACTTGATTAGGGACTTTTTATACTCGATCAAGGGACTTTGTTCTACTTGATCAGAGGACTTTGTTATACTCGACCAGGGGCCTTTGTTATACTCGATTAGAAAACTTTGTTATACTCGACCAGGGGACTTTGTTATACACGACCAGGGGACTTTTTTATACTCGATCAGGGGATATGTTATACTCGATCAGGGGACTTTACAATACTCAACCAGAGGACTTTGTTATACTCGATCAGTGGAATTTGTTATACTCAATCAGGGGACTTTGCTATACTCGATAAGGGGCCTTTGTTATACTCGACCAGGGGACTTTGTTATACTCGATCAGGACTTTGTTATACTCGACCAGGGGACTTTGTTATACTTGATCAGGGGACTTTGTCATACTCGATCAGTGGACTCTCCTATATTTGACCAATGGACTTTGCTATACTCGATGAGGGGACTTTGTTTTACTCGACCAGGGGACTTTGTTATAATCGATCAGGTGATTTTGTTATACTCGACCAGAGGACTTTGTTATACTCGAGCAGGGGATATGTTATACTTAATCAGGGGACTTTGTTATACTTGATCAGGGGACTTTGTTATACTTGATTAGGGGACTTTTTTATACTCGATCAAAGGACTTTGTTATACTTGATCAGAAGACTTTGTTATACTCAACCAGGGAACTTTTTTATACTTGACTAATGGACTTTGTTATACTCAATGAGGGGCCTTTGTTATACTCGATCAGGGGACTTTGTTATACTCGACCAGGGGACTTTGTTATACTCGATCAGGTGATATGTTATATTCGATCAGGGGACTTTGTTATACTCGATCAGGGGACTTTGTTATACTTGATTAGGGGACTTTGTTATCCTCGATCAGGGTACTTTGTTATACTTGATCAGAGGACTTTGTTATACTCGGCCAGGGGCCTTTGTTATACTCGATTAGAAAACTTTGTTATACTCGACCAGGGACTTTGTTATACTCCACCAGTGGACTTTTTTATACTTGACCAATGGACTTTGTTATACTCAATGAGGGGCCTTTGTTATACCCGATCAGGGGACTTTGTTACACTCAATCAGGCGACTTTCTCATACTTGATCAGGGGACTTTGTCATACTCGATCAATGGACTTTCCTATATATGACCAATGGACTTTACTATACTCGATGAGGGTCCTTTGTTATACTCGATCAGGGACTTAGTTATACTCGACCAGGGGACTTTGTTATACTTGGTTAGGGGACTTTGTTATACTCGATCAAAGGACTTTGATATACTTAATCACAGGACTTTGTTATACTCGACCAGGGGCCTTTGTTATACTCGATTAGAAAACTTTGTTATACTCGACTAGGGGCCTTTGTTATACTCGATTAGAAAACTTTGTTATACTCGACCAGGGGACTTTGTTATACTCCACCAGGAACTTTGTTATACTCGATCAGGGGATATGTTATACTCGATCAGGGACTTTGTTATACTTGGTTCAGGGTACTTTGTTATACTCGTCCAGGGGTCTTTGATATACTAGGATCAGGGGACATTGTTATGCTCGACTAGGGGACATTGTCTTACTCGATTAGGGCCCTTTGTTATACTTGACCAGGGGAATTTGTTATAATCGATTAGGGGACTCTGTTATGCTCGATCTAGGGTCTTTGTTAAACTGGGCCAGGAGACGTTGTTATACTCGATCAAGGGATATGTTATACTCGATCAGGGGACTTTGTTATACTGGACCAGGGGACTTTTTTATACTTGACCAATGGACTTTGTTATACTCGATTAGGGGCCTTTGTTATACTCGATGAGGGGGCTTTGTTATACTCGAGCAAGGGACTTTGCTATGCTCGACCAGGGGACATTGTTATACTCGATCAGGGGACTTTGTTATACTCGACCAGGGTACTCTTTTATACTTGATCTGGGGACTTTGTCATACTCGATCAGTGGACTTTCCTATATTTGACCAATGGACTTTGCTATACTCGATGAGGGGCCTTTGTTATACTCGATGAGGGGACTTTGTTATACTCGACCAGAGGACTTTGTTATACTCGATCAGGGGATATGTTATACTCGATCAGAAAACTTTGTTATACTCGACCAGGGGACTTTGTTATACTTGATTACGGTGAAACTTATTGTTATCCTCGATCAGGGACTTTGTTATACTTAGTCAGAGGACTTGCGACGCTCTCTGACCCGGGGTTATATTTATCCTTCGATTAGAAAACTTTGTTATATATGACCTGGGGACTTATTGCTATACTCCACCAGGGACTTTGTTATACTCGATCAGGGGTATACTTATTCTCGATCAGGACTTTGTTTTACTCGGTTCAGGGACTTTGTTATACTCGTCCAGGGACTTTGTTATACTAGGATCAGGACTTTGTTATACTCGGTTGGGGGACTTTCTTATACTCGATCTAGGGGACTTTGTTATACTCATCCTGGGGCTCTGTTACTTACTCGATCAGGACTTTGTCTTACTCGATCAGGCGCTGCTATACTCCAGCCGGGGACTTTGTTATAATCGATGAGGGGACTTTGGTATGCTCGATCTAGGGACTTTGTTATACTGGGCCAGGGGACTTACTTATACTCGATCAGGGGACTTTGTTATACTCGATTAGGGGACTTTTGTTACGCTCGATCAGGGGACTTTGTTATACTCGACCAGGGGCCTTTGTTATACTCGAATAGGGGACTTTGTTTTACTCGATAAGGGGACTTTGTTATACTCCATAAGGGGAATTTGTTATACTCGATAGGGGACTTTGTTAGACTCGAACAGGGGCCTTTGTTATACTCGATCAGGGGACTTTGTCTTAATCGATCAGGGCCCTTTGCTATACTCGACCGGGGGACTTTGTTATAATCGATCAGTGGACTTTGGTATGCTCGATCTAGGGACTTTGTTATACTGGGCCAGGGGACTTTTTCATACTCGATCAGGGGACTTTGTTACACTGGACCAGGGGACATTTTTATTCTCGATTAGGGGACTTTGTTATACTCGATTAGGGGACTTTTGTTACACTCGATCATGGGACTTTGTTATACTCGACCAGGGCCTTTGTTATACTCGATTACAGGACTTTGTTTTACTCGATAAGGGGACTTTGTTATACTCGACCAGGGGACTTTGTTATACTCTATTATGCGGCTTTGTTATACTCGATCAGGAGACTTTCTTATACTCGATGAGGGGTCTTTGTTATACTCGGTCAGGGGCCATTGTTATACTAGATCAAGGGACTTTGTTATACTCGATCAGGGGACTTTGTTATACTAGATCAGGAGGCTTTGTTAACCTCGATCAGGGGACTTTGCTATACTCGACCAGGGGACTTTGTTATACTCGAGCAGGGGGCTTTGTTATACTCGATTAGGGGACTTTGTTATACTCGATCAGGAGGCTCTTTTATACTCGATCAGGGGACTTTGTTATACTCGATCAGGGAACTTTTTTATACATGACCAATGGACTTTGTTATACTCGATGAGGGGCCTTTGTTATACTCGATGAGGGGACTTTGTTATACTCCACCAGGGGACATTGTTATACTCGATCAGGGGACTTTTTTATACTCGACCAGAGGGCTTTGTTATACTCGACCAGAGGGCTTTGTTATACTCAATCAGGGGATATGTTATACTTGATCAGGGACTTTGTTATACTCAACCAGGGGACTGTGTTATACTTGACCAGGGGACTTTGCTATAGTCGACCAGGGGACTTTGTTATACTCGATTAGGGGACTTTGTTTTACTCGACCAGGGAACTTTTTTATACTTGATCAGGGGACTTTGTCATACTTGACCAGAGTCCATTGTTATACTCGATCGGGGGACTTTGTTATACTCGATGAGTGGACTTTCCTATATTTGACCAATGGACTTTGCTATACTCGATGAGGGGCCTTTGTTATAATCGATGAGGGGACATTGTTATACTCGACCAGGGGACTTTGTTATACTCGATGAGGGGACTTTGTTATACTCGACCAGAGGACATGTTATACTCGATTAGAAAACTTTGTTATACTCGACCAGGGGACTTTGTTATACTCGATCAGGGGACTTTTTTATACTCGACAAGAGGACTTTGTTATACTCAATCCGGGGATATGTTATACTTAATCAGGGGACTTTGTTATACTCAACCAGGGGACTTTGTTATACTCGATTAGGGGCCTCTTTTGTACTCGATGAGGGGGCTTTGTTAAACTCGATCAGGGGACTTTGCTATAGTCGACCAGGGGACTTTGTTATACTCGATTAGGGGACTTTGTTATACTCGACCAGGGGATTTTTTTATACTTGATCAGGGGACTTTGTCATACTTGACCAGAGGCCATTGTTTT